>NC_135845.1:5065000-5255000 GCF_029677425.1 Wolffia australiana
GCCCAACGGGCCGTGATCGCTTGGTTGCTTACCGGCCCAGTCCGATGTGTAGGTGAAAATAGGTTGTGGCATATAAATCCCATATCAAAAAGTTTTATAATGTAAAACACTAAAAGACCTATGACATATATCTTCTATACAATTTAAACATCTTACCACTCTTGCCTACGCAGACATATTTGTCTCCGTGGGCCTATAATGGACCACTATGGGGGCCTCTCTAGTGGCTTGATCACCTTACATTCGTTGGCATGTGGTCAGCCTGGTCCTTGATGCATCGATAGGCCACTGGCTCGCCTAATAAACACAGTTGTTTTATTATTATTCTTTCATCTTCTTCAATAATTTTCTTTTTTATTCCTTTCTTGGACTTGACTTCTTCCCTACTAAAATATAGACTGCCATACAAAATATAGTATTAATCTCATAAAAATTAACAATGTCTTGAACATATTTTTATTAAGAAATTCTTGGACTTGTAGAGCATGTAAAAAATGACCTTAAAATGCATAATTTTATCACTTGATCTATCTAGTCCATGACATGCAAATTCTTGTTTAGTTGAAGATAATACACATGAAATGATCCCAAATGACTTTAAAATATGTATGATTGCATGGCACATTTTGGGTCTATCAAGGGACTACTCATACGTGATAATCGATGAAGAACAGGTTCCATGAGAGAATCGACACACTCCTTTTGTATCTTCTTGAGCACAACATGTAGCTTGGAACCCCATGTGTTAGAGACTCAACCTATTAATTTTGGTTAAATTGATGTGACATTAATTATTTTATATGGCGAGATAGTTAATAAACTTGGAAAGCCAATAAAGGTTATTGGGCCGCTGGAGTCATTAACTAAACTCAAACATAGGCCTAAAGGGTCATACACAAATGTTCTTTTGAACAATGAAAGATATACTTAAAGATTAGGGGTTTTATGAAAAATACCAAGTATAAATAGGAAAAGGCCTTGAATGAAATTCGCCTGGGCCAAATTTATTTAGGGGCCTTGCCCTTCTCCCTTCTCCCCATTGCTCCACTCCATTTTCGATGCATTCAGGATGGTGTAATGAATGCACCAAAAGTTGAAGGGAGGTTGTCAAGGCGAAAGAGGAGATTTCACGTGATGAGGATCATGCTAATACTTATAGAGGCTGCTCAAATGAGCAGCTCTACATGACTCGTTTAGAATCAAAGAAATCACAGATAATAAATATGCAAAGCTTCTTTGTTTTCATGTTTTAATGGTATCATTACAATTTTGTCAAAGTCTTCCCATGGGAATCCATTTAAGTTCTTCACATAGATACAGGATTTAGAAACCAACATGTGGCTCCTGAAAGGGATTGGGGGTTTTAGATCGTGAGGAAATCCCATTTCTTAATACCCCTATTCTCCCTTCATCCGGAGCTATCATAACTTGGGCTCATCATGCCGTACTTGCTGGAAGGTAAAAACATGTTGTTTGGACTTTATTAGCTACCATTTTATTGGCTCTAGTATCCACTGGTTTTAAAGGAACTGAATATCACCAAGCACCCTCTACTATTTTGGACAGTATTTATGGTTCTACCTTTTTCTTCGCAACGATTTTTCATGGTTGTCATGTGATTATAGGTACTCTTTTCTTCATCACATGTGATATTCGCCAATATCTTGATCATCCAACCAAGGAGCATCATGTTGAATTTGAAGTAGAAGCATGTCACAAGCATTTTGTAGATGTGGTTTGGTTATTCCTATTTGTCTTTACATATTGTTTAGGAAGTATATGAAAGAGCAAATTGTGACGTGAGGATTGAAAACTTGAAGACAAAGAGAATCGGGCTATTCCAAAGAGTTACTCTAGCATTCCCTTTGTTGATAATATCAAAATAAAGTTGATTACTTCCTAAAAATATATCTGTATTCTGGCACATAAATGTAGGGATCTAAGAGACTATATCAGATTATGTCTACTAAGAAATTAAGACAAAATAGATCTTGGTCTATTTTAGAACATCCACATAACAGAAGCATCTTCCTAGTATCACATTAATTACATAACATCTGGAGGCCTAAAATTGTAGCATAATCTATTACATCGGCCAAACAATATGCAATGTACAAGACATCCATCAATGGACTTTGGCTAAAGAACTTTTTCACTAGAAATCAGATTTTGAGAACTATCAAAAATTCTCAAGATATATTGTGACAATTAAGTTAGTTGTGTTATACTATAATAACAAATTCACCTTCACCAAGTTTAAAAATATAGATATGAAGTGCCTAGTTTTCAAGGAGAAAACTAAATTTGGACAAATGTGTACAGAGCATATTGGGACAACTCAACGATTGCGGATAAACCTACCAAAGGCTTACAATCTAAAGCTTTTTTAGAGCCTAGTGCTCATATGAGTGTTCTTACTTAGGAAGAATATGAACTTTAGTGGGCCTTTACATATGATACTCTTGATTTTGGACACATAAAAATTCTACAATCCCGAAGGTTGTTTATGTTTATCCATTTGAATATTGATCTTTGTAAAGTTGGAGCATTTTGATATTTAAATTACATTTTGTGAAATGTCCATGCAACATATCAATACTTGATACCTGTTCCTTTGTGTTTTTTCAATCAGACATATCATTTATTATTTTCTCCATAAATCAATGTTTTGTCCAATTTTTTTATCAAGTTCAGATCGTTGATTTGGCGATAGCATTCGATTAATATACTTTTATTTCCACACATTCATATAAGACACTTGGTATTCTAGCTCCTATGATATTTCTAAGAAAAAAAAGCATAGATGATTTTTTTTGGCTCACCTCCGCAAATTTGTCGTAAAAGCTTTTATAGTCTTACTTTTAATTGAGGATGCATGAAATTGTCGACTATGCATTTTATTATAGTCACCAATTTTGAGCTCATAAGGTTCTTATGTAAAGTACTCTAGATAACTGTTTGTATGTCAGCCAACTACGAGTTTATTGGATATTACGTGGTCCACCATGTATATCATTGTGCAACAATGGTCATTTCAATTTTAGAATAACCCATTTAAAGTGATTTAACCATATTAGGACTACAAAATTCTTTGTGATATGGGTGAAAAAATGTCTAAAAAGTGGATCTGTTACAGATACCATGATCGAAAATTTAGTAATTCTACAATTGTGTGGTTTATATCTGGAGTTAGTGGTCTCTAGAACAACCACATAGGGAGACCCTTAAGCCCTCATCTAATTATCCACTCCAATCTAGATGTTTATATCTGGAGGATCCAGCTTCACTGCCTACATCAAAAATAGCCACTCATTTCCATCTAATTTTATGATTTTTTGTATATTTCTGTTGCATTATGAGTCTATCCATTCCCATGCATCAGGAATTGTCTTGTTTTTAAAGGCCCCGTTCAATCACAAATAGTTAATCGGTGTCCAGGGTAACATAGCATGCAAGCTTGATGTGTGACATCATAATACTTCCTCCATTGTTTGAGGTTGGATATTATCCATGCCAAGAATGGAAACAAGATAATCATGATGAATCATGTTCAGTCCCTTGGTCAAGATATTAGCTAGTCGATGCTAGGTAGGCACATAGAAAATGTGTAGAATATTCTACTCCAACAGCTACTTGATGAACTAACAGTGAGCGCCATGTGTTTTTTTTTTTATGTTGGATGGGATCATAGGTAAGATGAATAGAAGATTGATTCTCAGATCAAAGTATAGCTGTTTGGTTGAGGGATAGCTCCAATTCATGGAGGAGATTGTCGTTTTGGAGAATTTCACATATGTCTTTAACTAGGGAATGGAATTTGGCTTTAGTGCTGGAGAGAGATATATCTTTTTGTTTCTTTTTGTGCTAGGTAATTAGATTCCCACATAGGAAGGAGGATTATCCAGATGTGGATTTATAATCAATCTGTGACCTAGCAAAGTCAATATTGGTATAGACAATCAAAAGACAAGGATTACATCTCTAGAAGGTGAAATTGAGGCTGATAATTCCTTTCAGATAGTAAAGCACACAGTGAACCACCTGTATTGAGATATTTCAAGACACATCATAAATTGACAAGGAACATTGACTGATTAAGAAATATCAAGTCCAATACGAACAAGATATATAAGTTTGTCTACTAGTGGTTAGTAGGCTAGAAGATTGCCATCATACTGATTAGAGGCATAAGTGAGCTTCACATTTACCTCCATAGGTGTAGATAATGGGTGACATTTGAAATGTCTAGTGTCATTGATTAAGTGTAAATTAAGGGTTTTATGTCGCTGTCGTAATTTAGACTTTAGCAAAAATATTAATAATGATTTTCCTCTTCATATATTATAAATAATATAGGGTAAGTAAGGGTATATCCACACAGAATCAGGAAATTAAATTTCACATCTTTCAAATGTTTTAATCAAAAAAAATGGGCTCAAAACGCAAAGATATATTTTTAGATTTTTCTTGGATTTTATAAACTTAAATTTAAAGCAGAAAGGTAAGAAAATGATTAACAATAGTTAAATATGGTTTGACAGAAAATTAGTTAATTTAAGAAAAGATAAATACATATATATTTTGGAATATATATTTTTTATAAAATTAAATTCAAAGTCCTAGAAATAATAAATATGAATCACATATACATATACATATTTTCAGGCAGACCCATAAACACCCCTAAAATACACTACAAGTATAATGGGATTTGAACAGGATTTGAATATCTATAAAAAAAATGTGATTTTGGAAAGGTAAATGAATAAATTTTCTCACTGAATTTTGAGTCCAAAAGCTAGAGCTATTTTCATTTTTGGAGAGATAAAATTTTAGGTTCTAGAGAAACTTATGGAAAATGGGCATCTAGAGAGAGAAAGAGTACAATGAGATAAATTTTGGGGAAATTGATAGGAATGATGATAAAATATTATATCTAGGTCCCTAAATGGTTAATGCTTGAGCCTTGAGCTCCAATGACACTTCATAAATCTTGATCCTTATATTTTACCGGGATCCAATGCCTCTTCATAAATGGACATCTAAAGACATTTTTCTATACAAGAAAAGGATATGCTAAGGAAGAACAATTCAAAACACATACTTCAACCAGGTTCAACAACCAGGATATTGGAAAGCCTTGTCTTGTTGGCTAGACACTGCTAGAGCACATACGGAATGAGATGAAGAGAGAGAGGCAGAGAATATTTATACATGAGGCATGATTTAAAATGCCCTTCAATTTTATGCCTATTTTCTCTCCTTGTCATTTCTTCCTCTTTTCCCATTGGCTGAATTTGAATTTTGGAACTCCATCAATTGAAAATTGTGATCCTCATTAAAAGGGAAGTTAGGGAGGATTTTGGATGGACATAGGATATGGCCCACACATCTGTAACTGTTCCTTTGAAGCACACAACTGAAGTTGCTCCACTTTGGCCCGATAGTCCAACCAAATAGCTCTAAAAATAACATCGGATACTATAGCCCATTGATCATCATCCACTTTAATTTCTATAAAGTTCTGCACACATGGAACTTGAAAATATTCATCACCAATAAAAACTTTCTTGACACGAAGATCAAGCAAGATTAGTTAACATGCCCAAAATATGCATAAAGTGGCATTGATGGTAAAATTCATAAATATTCAGATAATCTAGTCAATAACATGATAAATTCAATACATAGAAAATTAAATTCATACAAGATGCATGTAATTAAAGACATTTATTGGGATAAAATGATACTGGTAGGAGAGTGGGCCATCTCAATTCCCAAGAAATAAGTAACAATTTTTAAGTGCTTAATATTAAATTTGTTGTTAAGATGACTTTCTTAAAAAACAAATACCATGGGAATCATTACATATAATAATGATGCCATCTCCATAGACAATGAGAAGAGTAATCTTCCTGTAACTTTGTTATGTGGATAGAATTGGGTATTGTTACCGTCACTTTGACGATAGGTGAGGCCTATCATGGCCTTCAAAAACTTTGAAAAACTATGTGCAAGGAAACTTCTCAAGGTGCAGATGCTATATGTTTCAAGTCATATAGCACATTTTGGAATGCAACAGACTCATCCAAGTGGAAATCTACTAGGAGGACTCATATAGACTTCTTCCTTCAAGACATCATGTAAGATACTTTTTCTAAATCATATTGAGTCAGTTCCCAAATGTTACAAACCACTAAGGAAATAAGATTTCAGATAGTGTTCATTTTTTCCACCAGGGGAAAGGTTTCATTGTAATCAATATCATACTGTTGGGTGATATCCCTGGGCAACCAACCATGTCTTGTAACTTTAAAATTGACCAACCTCTCTGTAATTCGTAGTGTACACCCAAGGACAAATTATTGCATGCTTTCCTGTTTGGTATGGGAGTGAGTTCTAAAGTCTGATTTTAATAAAGAGGTTCAATCTCAGAATCCATAGCAGCAATTCAGTAGTAAGTGCAAGCAGTTCTCTTCCTGTAGACTTGGAGAGAATCACTTGTTGAAGATCCATTAGAAGGCATTAGGTGATGTGGCCTTCTGATATGTGAGAATATCACTCAATTGATAAGGAATAGTACTACCGGGGGTAGTATCTTGGAGAGTCAAAGGTGTATCTGTGGGAATGGTTGGTCTTTGAGACAAAGATGCTGGAGCTGGGAAACTTGGTCGTGCTACATGTGGTATGGACCTGAAATTTGGATGTGTATAGTGATAAGGATATGGGGGCACTGTAGTAGATTGGGGTTCTTGCTTGGCTAACGTGTGTGGCTCATAATCAATAATGTTAGAAGCTCCAAGTGTGTCACATAATGGAGTAGTAACAATGTGAAGTGATGGTTTGTGGATATGAAGGGGAACAAAATGCAGTTTTTCATCAATAAGTAGATTTAAGGGTAAATAAATAGGTCAAAAAAGATGATGTCTTAGTGAAAGTGGGGTCCTCCCTTGCATGAGCCTGGACAAAATACAGTTTTTGTTTGTCGAACGCGACATATGCCTTGTTGAAGGGTGATAGAAATTATACCCCGCTTGAGTATTTGCATACCCAATGAACACGCAAGCAATGGATGGAGGAGCAAAGTTGTTGATTTGGTGGGAGTGTAAATGAAACGTTATATTCATAACCAAAGAGCCTAATTTCTTCCATAATATTGAAACCTATTATCAGGACATAAAGCAATTAAAATCTCCAAGGATTTCTACCTTGGAGCATCAGATTTGGGACATAACATTTTATACCAGATTGCAGTTTGGGACATAGATCTAACTAATGAGGGCTCTGGCCTTCTCCAACATACGTCCCAATTTTTGCTCAGCCAAGTCGTTCTGTTGGGAGTGTGGGGTCATGAAGTTTCATGTATAACATCATGGTTCCTCGAGATATTCTCAGCATTAGAACTTATACACTCATGTCCACTATCATCACAAAATCTCTTCAAAGTTAATTCAAATTGGTGATAAATCATGCTCAGAAACCCTTTGTTTAATAGTCATAACTCTGGATTTATGTGTTATTATGCAGATCCAATAAAACTGATTCATGCCATCTATGAGGACTAAAAACCAGTAGAAGTCATGTAGGTTGGAGAAAATGGTCGTACCCCAAATGTCATAGAGTACAAAGTCAAACATGTGTGTTGCTTTTGTTAAGGAGCATAAGTATTACATTTATGCATAACCAATCAGCTTCTGTCACACACAAAAATATATTCAAATGGAATCATAAATCAGGAAACACAATATCATAGATAAATAAAATTTATGCCCTAGTTGGTAAATGCAGAAGCCAAAATGTGGATTCTTAGTTGTTGCTACTAACACTTGAAGATGTGTGCCTATTCTTACATGCGGCTGGTGCAGCTAGTAGAGTTGCTCAAAGATCCTAGCAAGATCATGCTTCCATCGTGTGAACTTATCACATAGAAGGCATCAATTCCAAAAAAAATTAAGTTATATGATGACAGTTGCACTTGACGTTGAACATGCAATAAGCTGACATAATTTTGGAGCATGGATTATGGAAGTAATGAGCTTTATAAGTGAAACCTATATGCTTCCAATTCTTGCAGCTAGTAGTAAATTATGATTGGCAATAGGAAATTTCCAATAACTAGTGCCAATTTCATGTTATAAAAAAAATTAGATGAAATCATATGATCAGTGGCTCTAGAGTCAAGGGTCTAGAGTTGAGATGTATGAGCTAGTGCATTAGTAAGAGAGTAGCAAAGAGAGTTACTTAAGTATGGAAAGGAAGTTGAGCTAATGATGTTAGTAATTGATATAAGGAGACTCTTCAGCTGGAAAATTTCCATTTTGCTAAAGCTCAAACTTTTCTCTAGAGATCCAATTTTGTTTGGCTCAGAAACCTTATATTCATCATTTCTGAGGCTTATATTGTGTCCTTTGCTCACTTGGTTTGTAACCCAAGAAGTCTCCAAGTAGCTTCCAACATGTTTCCTAAGTGTGGTGTGGAAGTTTTTTGTTGTGATGATTCAACATGTGTGCTACCACTAGAAGATTTTTTTGATGTTGTCTTGACTAAGGTTAGGATGAATACTTAGTGTTGGGGTTGGCCATTTTAACTACACAAGCTGCACTTTCCATAATCTCCCCAAAAGGTCGACAAATACTACTTTCTTCTCTACACACTTCTATCTCGGTATCTTCAAAGGTCATTTATGCTCTCAAGTAAACAATTCAGCTCGAGTAGATTCAAATTCTGATTGCACTCCTTTCATATAGTGGTACTCTATTACATAGAAAATAACTGATGGAAATATATATGGCCGGCAAGCCAATCACACATTTCATATCTCATTCCATGTTCATTAATAGAACATATTCATTGTAGTGCATATTTGATGCATATAATGAAGTCCATGAATACATGATTAAACTTAATGAATTATGGTGAGATCGTAATATGGATATCACTAGTTTTTAAGCATGTGTTCTAACATTCATATCAGAAAGATACACGAGAAGGACGGCAAAGTATCCAGATAGAATAGCACTATCTAGCCTCACTCATATGATGAGTATGGTCGTTCCCTTAGCCATTAGTGTGGAGACACTAATCATAGATACTAGGTGCTCTTTAGTGGAAACAGTTCACTAAATTGATCCGTACGAATCCCTAAAAGGTATTATAGTGAACTGTCAATTAGGTTGATTCACATCACGATTTTCTAAGTTGTCCTTTGACTCGAGACACCAAAGACGTCTTGTGGACGGACAGTTCTACTTTGACTATGACCTAGTGTCCCTAATCATGGGATTCTAAATAGTCTTAGTTTGGGTGCATCAAGAAGTATACAAAGACGACTGAGTAGTCAAGATGGGATCATCTACCCTCGGTATGAGAGGTGACATCTCATAGAAGACGATGCGATGAAGTCCTTGGCCAAAGCATAAAAATATCATAGAAGAGTTCTCCGATGATTTTCAAACGCATCAGAACTAACTCACATGACTGATTAGGGTTTGACAGTTGACCATACCCTAAGTCATCCTAGGAGAGTCATGTGAATGAGGGACTATACGTACATGGTAACCAATGACAAATAGGTTCCAAGAGTGAGTTGATACACACTCATTTGTATCTACTAGAGCACGAGGTGTAACTTGGCACCCCGCATGTTGGAGACTCGACCTATAGATTGGGTTAAATCGATCCGACATTAATTAATCTATATGATGATATAATTAACTAAGTTGGAAGACCAATAAAGGTTATTAGGTCGTTGGAGCCGTTAACTAGACTGATACACGTGCCTAGAGAGTCACACGCAAAAGGTCTTTTGAACATCAAAATATATACTTAAGTTTTGGGATTTTTTATGAAAAATACCCGCTTAGTATAAATAGAGGAAACCCCGGAATGAAATTCACTCTGGCCAGAATTGTTGGGGGGCCTTTCTCTTAATCTACCTTCTCTCACACCCCTTCTCCATGCCCGATGCGATCGAGACGATGTAACGATGACGATGGAGTTAGAAAGGGGCCTGTCGAGGAGAAGGAGGAGATCCGATGTGCCAGGGACCGCGTGGGTACGTCTAGAGGTTGCACACTTAAGCAGTTCAACTCTTCTCACTTCGGGTCCAAGAAATCATTGATGTGATCCATGAAATGATACTCATTTCAATGATTTTATCAATGTCGTACGATTCGCAAAATTCATCTGTTGTGTATTGTTTTGAATTCTTTGTCCAAATCTAGGCCAGTAGAACCCATTGTGTCCTCTAAATAGATTGTGTAGTGCAATGACGGGAAAAAATGTGTACCATTTTTCTCAAGATGAAGTTGTGCAATAATTTGAATGGCATTCATCTCAAAAGTAGCCTCTTTTGTTGCCATACAAGCAGAATGTTATTGACTAATAAAAATCATCACTAACAGTAATGAAGTTGACAAAAAGGAGTAGAGATACAAGAAGTAGGGGTGCAAATCATAAAACCATATTTTGAAACAAAACAGAAGAAATGATGCCTAGATAAAAACATTTTGTCTTGAACTTGATAGCTGAAATCTAGATGAAAGCCAGATTTCAGAAGAAGAAAAATTGCCAAAATCAGCAGAGGGCTCTGACTCATCCAAACTCCTTAACATGTTTGAAAACCTTGCAAACCAAGATAGTAGAAATGGTGCTCAGAAGAAAATGTCTTTTCCCCTGATCTTTAAATCTCAAATTTCACATAAAACCCAGGTTTCTCAAAAAAAATTTGCTTAAATCAGCTGGGCCCAGGTTATCCAAACTCCTGAACAAACCTTAAAACCATAATTTCAAACCAAAATATAAGAAACGATGCTATTTTTCTTCTGATCTTTAAGTTTAAACCTGACCTTCAGATGAAACCCAAACGCCAATAAAAATGCTAAACCCCCAAACAAATCTCCATCCCATAATTTAAAGCCAAAACAATAGTGCAAAGTCTTGGACGGAACAATTTTTCGTCCCTGGACCAAAAAATCATCCCGTCCAAGGGTTTGGATGAAATTTGGGATGAAAATTTGTGTCGGGGACCACTACACAGGATGGTTTTCGTCCCGTGGGACAAAAAAACTATCCGTCTGGAGGTCTTGGATGATGGAAGAACAAATCTGGATGAAAAGCCACCGGATTCACATATGACGGTCGAGATGTAGCCACACGTGGCCTCATTATGATAATTTACATTAAAGTCCCTGTATTTTTACGCGCTTGAAAACTGACGCCGCTCAGAAATAATTGTACCTATGTCCCTTTCATTCTCTCTCATCTGCATGTAAAAAAACTTAGAAAAATCTATATTAATATATTAAAAATATATAATGGGTTTTTCTTTCGTCCGGGAAGAGGGAGGGTACGATTTTTTTCCCGTCTAGGAGGAAAATTTGTCCCGGGAGGACTGGACAGGAAGATTTTCCTACCGTGGGACGAAAAATTTGTCCCGTCCTTCGTACCTGCACAAAATTCGTGGTGAAAAATTTGCCCCGGGAGCAATGAATTTAGACGTCAAATGGTACAAAGTTCATCCCATCCCGTCTTTTGTCCACGTCCAGGACGATCCAGAACTATAGCCAAAACAGAAGAAATAGAACTCATAACCCAGAAAACCTAAAACTTACACAAACCCAGATCCCCAAAAAAAAATCACTAAATCAGCAAGACCCAGGATCATCCAAACTCCCAGAGAAATCCGGCTGGTTAGTGACAGATCTAACCCAAGCCCACTTGTGCTCCTTGGTCTCCACCACGCTCCTGGCCTCGGCGACCTCCTCCACAGGAATATAAGCGTAAACACCATTAATCGGACCGGAGACGAAGCCGGAGTAGCCGGCCATGGCGCCATGTATAGCCGAGTGAGCCAGCAGTGTGCAGTACAAACTATCCGTTGCATTCGCCGGCACCGCCCTTATCATGTACGTCGGATCGATGTACTTCACCGTGAACAGCTCCCCCGGAAACTCCCTCTCCCACCACCCCCGCAGCTCCCCCTTCAGCCACAATCCCACATCGGAAAAAATCAAATTCCCCGACGGGTCCCTCTTTATATTCTCCGGCCGTGGCACCAAATCCTGTCCTGCTCCCTCTGCTACCACGACGACCGCGTGGCCATTGCTGCGGAGCCGCTGGCGGAGAAATTCGAAGAGCCCGCCTTTGCCTTCGAGGTAGAAGGGCGACTCGGGGATGAGGCAGCAGTCGACATCGCGGCTGGAGAGCGTGGCGTGGAGGGCGATGTGGCCGGTGCTGCGGCCCATGAGTTTGACCAGGCCGACCCCGTTGACGGCGCTCTCGGCTTCGACGTGGGCCGCGCTGATGGCTTGCTGCGCTGCTTCGACCGCTGTTTGGAAGCCGAAGGAGCGGTCGATTATTCCTATGTCGTTGTCGACTGTTTTGGGGATGCCGGCGATGGTGATTTTGAGCTTGCGGCGGCGGATTTCGTGGAAGAGTTTCGTCAGGCCTCGCATGCTCCCGTCCCCGCCGATGATGAAGATCTGCGAGTGGGAGATGGTTAAGCCTGTCCTAAGAGTTCGGTCGGGAATTGGCGCGGTATCGTGGTTCGCTAAAGATTGATCGCTGTTTTACTGTGAATCAAGGAGACGATAGGGGTTGGATTTCTTCGCTACAATCCCAACTGATGGCCGCTGGAATTCGAATTCAGTAGGAATTGGTGCTGTTTGATGGTTTGCTGTGGGGGATTAGACAAAGGTCAGTCGAAATAAGAACTGCCAGTCGTATTTAGAACTGGACTTGAAGGAGAAGATATGGGCTGGATTTCTTCGTTATAACCGAACAGACTTTGAAAGAGAAGGCGGGTGTTGGAATTAGGATTCAGTTGGAATCGGTGCCGATTGGTGGTTTGCTGAGTTTGGATGAGAGATAGGCTCCTAAATAGAAGCGGCAAAATTGAACGGCCAGTCGAAATAAGAACGATGGGAGTCGGGTATTTTTGCTGTAATCGCAACAGATGTTGAAGCAGAAGACGGCGGCTAAAAATCGAATCCACTTGCACTCTTAAGTCGATAAATAGATGGATTGAATGACGAACAGTTCAAAAATTGGAACTAGGTTGACTGAGGCTGAAGAAGAAGAAGAAGAAGAAGAAGGCGGCTGATATTCTTCTCCAAATATGAATCGCAGCTTGAAATATCGAAGATCAATCGATGTGGAAAGAGAAAACGGCGCGATAATCAATTGAAGAACCGCCATATTTCAAATTCAAAACCAGATTTGAAGCACCATCAGCAAAACCACAGATCCACAGAGGCCGAAACTCCACAAACCAGCAAATATCTCCAGGTCAACAGGAAAACAAGAAGCAGCGACACAGGAATCCTCCTCACCTGGTTGAATCCGCGAGCCTCGATAGCCCCAACGATCGCATCAAGATCAAACCCACCGCGAGACGTCGCGAGCGCAGTCCCGCCTCTCTTATGCCACCCATCTACGACCTTGGGATCCAGCCGAAGCGGCTCCGACGAGTAAAACCCGCGGTACCCATCTCTAATCCCATAAATCTCTCTCGCCCCGTAAATATCCCACAGCCCGACGACGAGCTCTCGAATCACGGTGTTAAGCCCGGGGCAGAGCCCGCCGCAGGTGACGATCGCGGCGCGCACCTCCGCCGGGTCGAAGCAGACGGTCTGGCGCGGGCCGGCGCGGAGGTAGGCGCGGAGGGTGCGGTCGGAGGGGAAGTACTCGCCGGAGAGGTCGAAGAGGATCTGGCGCAGGACGACCTCGGAGGCGCCCACGTAGAAGCCCTTCTCCGGGTGGAAGACGGGGCTGTCGTCGATGGGGTTTTGCCTTGTGCGGAGATGGGGGAGATAGTCGCTGAGGTGGGGGAGTTTCTGCAGTCGAATTGCCGAGAGGGAGAAGGCGTCCGAGGTCAGTCTCTTCAGCTTCGCTTCTTCTCTGCTCCCGTTCTCTGAATACTCCATTGATCCTGCCCCGAAGACCAAGACCAAGAAGAAGAAGATGAAGAACAAGAAGAAGACGAAGAACAAGAACTAGAAGAAGAAAGAGGAGTAGACGAAGAACAAGAAGAAGACGAAGAAAGAGGAGTAGATGAAGAACAAGAAGAAGATGAAGAACAAGAACTAGAAGTAGAAAGAGAAGAAGACGAAGAACAAGAACTAGAAGAAGACGAAGAACAAGAACTGGAAGAAGAAAGAGAAGAAGTAGACGAAGAACAAGAACTGGAAGAAGAAAGAGAAGAAGACCAAGATCAAGAAGTAGAGAATGAGAAGAGGAAGTAGACGAAGAACAAGATCAAGAACAAGAAAGAGAAGAAGAAGAAGAAGAAGAAGAAGAAGAAGATTAGAGGAAGAAGAAGATGGGGGTGGCTGCTTTTACGTGAAGAGGGCACGGGTTAACTCGATTACGTGGCCTTGTTTCAGGGTGCCTCGTGTCGTTATTCAATAAGGGAATCCGGTTCGTGGACGGATGACGACGGGACGGGACGTTGCATGGCGGATGCTGTTTCTGAAGAGAGGTATGTGGAATACTAGATGGGATTTTTTTAATCTGACGTATATTATAATCATTTTATTTAGAATTATTGAGAACTTTGACTTCACTGAAGTATCGAGATTCGGTTTGAATTTTTGCACTTAATGTGTGAAGTATGATCTCACCCTTCCCCTGTGCGAATTTGGGACAGGAATTCCTATACACCGCACAAAAATCGCACAATAGTAACAAAAATTTAAATTCAAATTCCAATTTAAATTTATATATTAACTCATTTGAAACGGGAATCATTTCTGAAAAATATGGTAGGAAACTTTTGAATTTAAATTTAATTTATATTTAACTCATTTAAAACGGGAATCACTTCTGAAAAATATGGTAGGAAAATTTTTAATGTAAATTTAATTTATATTTAACTCATTTAAAACGGGAAAACTTTTGAATTTAAATTTAACTCATTTAAAACACGAATCACTTCTCAAAAAATATGGAACTAAATTTTTTATATTTAAATTTAAACTTAGCTCATCAAGAAAAAGGGAATCACTTCTGAAAAATATGGTAGGAAAATTTTATATTTAAATTTAAACTTCGCTCATCAACAAAAGTGAATCACTTCTGTAAAATATGGTACAAAAATTTTTATATTTAAATTTAAACTTATCTCATCAAGAAAAAGGGAATCACTTCTCTAAAATATGGTAGGAAAATTTTTATATTTAAATTTAAATTTATCTCATCATGAAAAAGGGAATCACTTCTGAAACATTGTCAATATTTACAAATTGATATGTCAATATTTACAAATTCTGAAACTATTGATATGTCGGCTATGAAATATTGTCAATATAGTGAGAAAGTTGTAGAAATATTAAATCCTATTGAATTTTGCCTCTTTTAAGTTGTTTGTCTATCAGTATGTTATTCAACACATTATATTTGAGCTTCACGTATTTTTTCCTTATTACAAAGAACACCAGCTTTTGTTTCAAGTTCAATAATATAAATTATTCATCTTAGTAAAGCAGATAGGAACTTCTTGGCTGAGAAAGAGAGAATATAATCATCTATCATTGGAGCGTGGCGACCTCGGATCGTGGTCATAGGGTGACTCAAGCGTATGAGCCTACTCTGGTTTGAAAGTGTGAAAGGCTTACGAAGAAACTGTCAGTGGCTCCAAGTGCGTATGAGTGTGGATTTCCATGTAGAGGGTCAACTGATGAGAGAAATTGACGCGCAGATGATGGATGATGAATGATGGAAGGACAGAAAAGGTGGGGGGGAGGAATGTAAAATTATTTTTTATTTCAAACACCAAAACACTTATTGCATTTTTCTATCATATGACAACTCATGGCTTGTGCATCCTCAGCTATAACAACGAAAACACATTCCTCACAACACCTTAGGGACAATGGAATGAACGAACAAAAGGTAACTATTAAGGCTAATAGTAGAAACTTATATTGTGCAAACTAACCAAGCACCAGACATATCACTTAATCCCACAAATCTAATTGGACTAAAACCACACTTAATATTAAATTAGCATTACATAAATCACTATAAATACATGAAATTGTATCAATTCATGGTTAGGGAAGGTCATGGTCCAGTCTCAGTCTGGTCAACGTCCGATCTGCTCTAGGTCTGATCATGTTGAGTTGTTGATATTAAAGTCAAATAAAAAATGTCAACGTCATGGTTAAACAAAAATTAAGAGCTCTTATTTGATATTAAAAGACAAATATGCAAATGTGGTTGTGGACACAATACAATATTATCAAAAAAAATTATTGGCATGAATTTTCTTTTGAGGAATAATGCCTCATGAGTATTGAAAAAAAAAATATTCACCTTTTAAAGTTATTCCACAAATATTGGTCTCCCTTTCAAGTTAATTACATTTTTCAAAATACATAGGATAAAGTGAGACTATAAAACATAAAAAATATGGGTTCTGCCTAGAAAAAGTAACAAGAAAATAGATGGATGTTGACAGAGGGTGAGAGTAAAGGGAGAGAGAGTTAGTGAGAGGGAGAGAATGACGAGATAGAAATAGAGAGGAAATTGATAATTAAATGGGGGGTGTGAGTGAGAGGGAAATTGATAGAAATAGAAAAGCAGAGGGAATGCTAAGGAATGATACAGAGTTAGCCAGAGGGAGAGAGTAAAATCATGTGAAAGATTTAGAGAGAGGGGGAGAGAGTAAGAGATACATATATGTATATATCTCTTAGTAAGCAATAAAGAGAGAGAGAGAGAGAGAGAGAGAGAGAAAGATAAATTGGGAGAGGGAGAGCGAGTGTAGCATAAATTTAGTTGATACAAATAGAGAGGAAAAGAGAATGAGAAGGACATATATAGAGTTAGAGAGAGGGAGAAAGTGAAAGCAAAGAAAAAGATGTAAAGATAGGATGAGAGAACAAGAGATGATAACCTAGAATTTTGGTTGAATATGTCATTTTAAGGCTTTGATTAGTGCAACAATATTTATAACTTTTCCTTACTCACTACAGGTTAAGTTAGGGTCGCGTCCATAAGGCCCAAGCAATAAAAGAGTAAATTTTCATTTCAACTATATTTTAAAAAAAAAAATTTAGGTGATTTTATGTTTTTTAGATTTTTAACTATTTTCTAAATAAAAAAGCCTGTGACATGAAGGGAAAATAGTCAAAATTATTTTCAATAGATGAAATAGATATATATTTTGTTTGGATGATCCAATCATTTATCATGATTAGGACTATAAATATATTTTTACAATTAGAATTTTTGTGTTTGCCTTTCCCGTAATGAAATCTAGGAGCAACAACGCAGGTCGATGCACAAGTCGGTGCACCAATAGGTGGCACAATTCAGCTACAAAGTTTGTGGACAAAGCTTTGTAGCTTTGGATACAGGGTAAACTTTTTTCGTGTCGCTCATGCATAGAAAGCTTGATTTCTAGAATATCCATTGGAATGTTTACCTAGAGAAAAATGTGAAAAATTCAAAGTTAAACATGACGGATATTCTGTGGCCGTCAGGAAAAATCACACCATCATGTTTATTTAAGTTTGTTGAATAACATATTATGTTCATTATTATTCCAGTGCGATGTTTATAATGAAGCCCATGAATATCTGCAATGACATAGTGAATTATGATGAAATCATAAAGAGTGATAACTAGTCTTCAAACATGTATTCTTAAAATTTCTATTCGATGGATAGTCCATATGGACATCAAATTATTTAGATATAATAACAGTAATTGGTCCTTTTTATACGTTAAGTATAGCTGATCCTGTGGTTATTAGTGTGGAGACACTACGGACAGATAGTGGGTGCTCTTTGGAGAAAGATTTCACCAAATTTATCTAAATAGTTCCTGAATGGTAATATACCTAAACGACAATCAGGTTGATTCATGTCACGGTTATTTAAGTGATCCATTGACCTGAGATGCCAACAATATCTTGTGATGGACCATTACATTTTTACTATGACTTACGAGCCTCTAATCATGGGATTCAAACAAGTCATAGCTCAGATATAGTAAAAAGCTCATGGACGTGATTGAGTGGTCAATATGAGATCATCCACCCTCGGTATAAGAAGAGACTGACTCAAGTAATATGATGCAAAAAATCCCTGGCTAGGGTAGTGATGATATTGGAGAAGGCATTCGCCAATTATCCCCGTTACGCATTAGTACTAATCAAATGATGGATTAGGGTTTGACGATAAACCATACCCTAGGTCATTCGAGAGTCTCATGCAAATGATGGAATATACATATAAGGTAACCGATGGCGGCAAGGATTCCATGAGAGAGTTCAAACACTAGTCGGTATTTTTTAGAGCATGAGGTGTATCTTAGCACCTCACGAGCGAGAAACTTAACCTATACGTTGGGTTATATAGATCCTTAGTTAATTAATACATGTGTTGATATAGTTAATAAGGTTGGTCACTAATTGTAATTAGGCCATAGACGCATAAGGTCACACACATAAGGTCATAGACGCATTGGTGAATATATTTTACTTTATGGGGTTTTTGAGAAAAAACTTTTAAGGAAAATATAAATAGGGAAGGGGCACTCATTTTAAGTTCCCAAGCGACCCCCTTTCTCCAATACGCTCTCTTCTCTACTGAAACAAAGAGAGTGTCTTCATAGTGAGAAGATCTTTAATATTTTCATGGAGACTTGAAGGAGAAGTGGTGGAGATCTAAGAGCAACGTGATCGCGTAGATACTTCTAGAGGCCCATGATAACTTCAAATTAAGGGTCTAAATTTTTTTTTAATTCAGATTTAACAAAAAATATTTATAAAATTTTTCCGCTTAAATACTCTATAATGAATGTAGGGGAAGTAATAGGTCCATCAACAGAGAGGTAGAAATATAATTTCTGGATTTTTCTACAACTTGTAATGAAGGAAATGAGTTTAAAGATAATAGATACTATTTCTAAGATTTTCTATGTTTTATTTAATCTATATCATTTTCTATGGTTTAAATTGAAGCAGAAATACAAGGAAAAAACACTAAAAATATTTTTCACTAATGTTCCTAATTTAAATTAGCACGATAAATCACTAAAAATACTAAAAAGGAGACTTAGAGATTTTTTAGAACTTTCTTAGAGGTTCAAATCACTACCAATTGTTATATCAATTTTAGGGATTAACTAAAACATAGAAAATATTATAACTAATATCTATTATCTTTAAACTCATTTCCTTCATTACAAGTTGTAGAAAATGCTGAAAATGACAAAAATACGTGTTCATGTGATTGCCATCAGCGACAGCGGAGCCGGATTTTTTTAAAATTCTTAAAACATAGAAAAAAGTTTAATTTTTTTATAATGCCAGTTCAACCTCTGCGCGCACGCAACTGGCGGGCAGAAGTCATCCCCACCGCCCTGAACGCTGCCATGTGGTGCACACCACCGCAAAGCAGCAGCGGCGAGGGAAGAAAATCGAGTTTTTTTTAACATAAAACAGATTTTTAACGGGACTTTTTTGGGATTTGTAATGGGAAATGAGTGAGGATCTAGATGGAGATAAAAGTGAATTTTAGGGAGATAAATAAATGGGTTTAGAGAGAGAAAGCATCAAATGAGGAGATATAGAGAGAAAATGAAAAAGGGGTGTAGTTTTTTAGAGGGAATTTGAAGGTGCAAATGGAGGATATTTTTATAAAATTTTGATGGAGTAAACTAGGGATATGGATGAAGGTCTAGAGAGAGAAAGAGTTGATTATACAGAAAAAAGTAGTTGAAATGAGTGTTTAGAGTGAGAAAATGATGGATTTTAAGGGTAAATAGATAGATAATGATGGGAAATGTAAATCTAAGTTCCTAAAACCTGAATGCAAGTCTGTTGAGCCCTCAATACCTCCTCTCAATTCTGTATCCTTATATTTTTTGGGGATCAGGCTTTTTTCAATGCAAACTAGACACAAGATTGAATGAAAACTTAAGCAAACTTACATTAGGCAGGCTGAACAACCTGGATTCTGAAAATGCCTTGTCCTACTGGCCAGCCACTTGCTATAGCACATCCATAATGAGGGGAATCATGGGAGAAAAATGAGTATATATGCATAGGAGGAATTACTAAATACCCCTTTGGGTATTTTCTATTATCTTTTATTGTCATTTTGCCTCTTTTCTCCATGGATTGAGAGCTTCCCCTTGTGATCTTCATCTTATTATTTTGTAAGGCTTTTGGGAGCCCAATGGGTAGGTCAGGTGGTGGCCCATCTCTCTCAGATTTCTCTTTTGAAGATCCACAACTCCGCTTGATCCTTTCAAGCGCCTTTGTAGAATCACTAAACTCCCAAAAACTCTCCAATTTCTCAACACTCGTATGTTCTCATTCTTGTAAACTTTTGCACATATGGAACTATAAAATTCTTATTAGTAACAAAACTGTTTGAATTCAAATAAGAAAAGGATGCTAGTAAAAAAACAACCATAATGTACAAAATTGGAATTTATAGCTAATGCACAAATACCCAAGCGTTTATCATGTTATCAGCCAGGCACATGAATGGCTTCAGAATGATCTCAAAGTGAGAAGGTCAAGGGTGGAACAAGTTCTCCATGAGGTAAATGTGATGTATGATTGTTTTAAAGATCAATTGATAATATATTAACGCTTACACATCCATGAAAAAACCTGTTTTCATGGTTGAACCAAGGCACAAAATCCAACAAAACATTCAGGAGATCACACAAACCTAGTTGGCACATCCCCCAAGGGTCAAGTGGTGCTTTTCTCCAAAAATCGTGATCACACTTGAACTCTCTCTCCCACAATCTTGTAGAACAAAAATGGATCAGAGAAATCTGATGCATTATGCCTCCAATAATAAGTTAGGAGCAGAAAGCCAAGATGGGGTGCAAAGAGAGGGGAGAAGAGCTTAAACATGTGTCCTAACTCTCCCATCCAATAAGATTTAATTCCAAGGGTTTGGGTGACTAGGATAACTTGATTTCCATCATGGATCCACCTTCCTAAATTTGAATATAGACCTTTCAAATTTGAATTGTGGATTAATTCTACAGTTCTTGCCTTTAGTTGAACCAGTTCTTAAAGAGGTCTGAATGGCTTCACAATTGGGTGTCTTCTGTATTGGACCTCATCTAGGAGATGGTCTGAGTTCTCCTTTCCTCCCATTTGTATCCCAAAGCTACCATTATATTTATCTTAGTCCTGTATTTCATGTAAAATTCCAAGAAGATGTTAGAAGTCCACTTGACTCCAAGTCAAGTGGATTTAGTCTAAAAAGTTAATAAAATACATAAAAATAGAGCATAGGAAAATAAACCATAAATATCTCATTTTATCCCAACATTGTGAATAATGCAAGTGAAAAACAAAAAATAAGGGGTAAAATGAAGTATAAAAGCATATTCTTATTCATCTAGATTTATATTATCAAGAGGGAGGATATAGAGTTGGATATGGGGAGAGATTCTGAGTGTGAGAGAGAGATTGGGAGAGGGAGAGAGAGAGTGTAAGAGAGATTTAGAGGGAGGGAGAGTGCAAGAGAAATATAAAGGAAGAGAGTGTGTGAGTGAAAGAAATCTGTGGATGGAGAGAGAGATGGAGAGAGAAATATATAAAAGTAGAGTGGAGAATATAAAACTAAATTAAGGGGACAGTATAAGAGGGAAGATAAAAGTAAAGGAAGGACGCATAGTGAGAGTGAAAGATATGAAGGAAGAGACGTAAGAGAAAAATAAAGGGGACAGAGTGAGAGGGAGAGTGAGAGATTGGGAGAGGAAGTGTGAAATAGAGGTAGGAGAGTGGAGTGAGAGAGTGAGAGGGAGAGTGAGAGATTGGGAGGGGAAGTGTGAAATAGAGGTAGGAGAGTGGAGGGAGAGACTGAGAAAAATAGAGAGAGATTGTAAGAGAGAGAGAGTGAAAGGGAGATAGGAGAGTGGAGGTAGAGAGTGAGATAAAAAGAGAGAGATTAAGAGAGGGAGAGTGAACTAAACAGAAGTGTGTAGAGAGAGAGAGTAAGAGGGAGAGATAAATATATATTGAAAGAGGGAGTGAAAGAGAGATAGGAGGATAGAGGAAGATAGTAAGATTGAAAGATAAAGATAGATTGAAAGAGGGAGTGAAAGAGATATAGGTGGATAGAGGGAGAGAGAGTAAGAGTGAAAGATAAAGAGAGATTGAAGGAGGGAGAGTGAAAGAGAGAGGTGGGTGGAGGGAGAGAGTGACAGAAACAGAGAGAGAGAGAGAGGAAGAGAACAAGTGAGTGAGAGAAGGGAGGTAAAGAGAAAGTGGGGGAGTGAGAGAGAGAAAGAGTGAGTGAGAGAGAGAGAGAGAAAGAGCCAGAGAGGGAGTGTGATAGATAGGAGAGAAATAGAGGGAAGGGAGAGAATGAGTGAGTAAGAGAGAGAGGTTGGGAAAGAGCAAGTGGGACAGAGAGAGAGAGATCAGGTGACAAAGAGAAAGAGCCAGATAGTGAGTTTGAGAGAGAAGAGAGAAATAGAGGGATACAGATGGAGATACAGATACAGATATAGATGTCCAATACTTGGACCAAATTACTCCCCATTTTTTATCAAGGGAATAATTCATATGTTTATGAAAAAAAAATTATATGGACCTCCAAGGGCACTATGGCTTTGCTGGTCCCCACACTTAAATTGTTCTCATGACTCAAGAAGCATTCCTATCTATCAATAATGTTGATGTATATGCTATATATTTCTGGTTGTATGTTTGAAAACATTAGCTATAGAAGAAAATTGACAATGAAAGCTTAGAGAGCGGGAAATGGAAACACTCATTGATGGAGAGAGAGAGAGATAGACAAATAGAGAGAGAGAGAGAGAGATACTGCCAGGCAAGGAGAAAAAAAGATGTCAGAGAAAGAACTTATGGAGGAACTAACATCTGGTAGGGTTGGGGGAGGTTGAAATATTTAGAGTGAGTGAATGCATGCAAATCATTGTAGATGGCTCCAAATAAGTAAGAGTAAAACTCTATGAATGGACAACTGGGAAAAGTTGACTGTTGTGTTCACTTTTTGTATGAATTCCACTATCCCAATATCAGACATTCTGAAATATAATTTCTAAGGAAATGAAGACAATATCAGATGACATTATCAGATATGGAATGGATATTGATAATGTGGCCAATGGTGGATATTGGAACAAATATCAAAGTGAGTGGAGACATTGGCTAATGATGGTACTAAATATCGGAACATAATGCCCATGTATCAGTTTCTAATATGTATACAGAAATCTGCTAGCCAGATCTTGGATTTCAATAACTACAAATGGGAATTTTTGTGCAGTAACTTTGTCAAATATGGAGAAAGCTAAACAATAATGCATACATTATTTGATGGAAAGCTTTCTAGTAAATTCAGAGTGCTTTCTCACATGATAATTCTCCAAATGGATTTTAATGGGTTGAGTTTGGGTTGGGCTTTGTCAATGGTGGCTCTTGGGTTAACCGTTGTTTGGGTCGAGTCTTGTTGTACCCATGGAAGGTTCTTGCTACATATCTTGATGAGGTATGTTGCATTTATAACAAGTCATTAACTGTTAATGAGGGTTTGAAGATTTATTTGAAGTTCAAGAGGAGCATCTTTTTAGGTTGTGGAAGTGGAGTGAAGGTTTCTAGGATCTAGGATCATTAAGCTAGGAAGATCATGGTCACTCATGATTTGCAATTTAATGAAGACCATATCTGAAAGGGACTCTTTGTGGAGTGATACGTCCAAATCTAGGGGTTTTATGTCGTTGTTCTGATTCATACTTAACCAACAATATTTATGAAAATTTTCCACTTAATTACTTTAAAATTAATATAGGGAAAGTAAGGAGTCAATCCATAGAGAGACATAAATTTAATTTCATAAATTTTTCTCAATCTTGGGATGAAGAAAATGATTTTAAAAGAGCAAAATACAATTACTGGGATTTTTCTAAATTATTAGGTAGTTTATATAATTTCCTATGATTTAAATTGAAGCAGAAATACAAAGAAAAACACAAAAAAGTATTTTTACACTAATTTTCCTAATTTTTCTTAACAAAGGAAATCAAAAGTAAATATTTTCAGAATTGTTTGAAATTTAATATACACCAAAAACCACTAGAAATATTAAAAACGAAAGTTAGATATTTTATAGAATTTTATACTGTAAATTGATTATATGAATTTTATGGACATTTCCTATTTTTTTGGAATCTTTAAATGCATAAAATAGTTTTTTCTACTTTTTTCTTATTTTTACTGATGTTTTTATAAATACTAAAAATTTAAAAATTTACCTGCTCCGGCGATTGCCAGCAATGGTGGCAGCCTTCCAAATAGTTTTTTTTTTTGACCAAGTGAATTGAGTTCAGAGCCTTCCCCTATTTATACTAAGTGGGTATTTTTCATAAAAACCCCAAAAACTTAAGTATATCTTCTGACGTCCAAAAAACCATTTGCGTGTGACCCTCTAGTCCCATGTATCAGTCTAGTTACCGACTCCAGTGGCCCACTAACCTTCATTGGCCTTCCAAATTAATTAATTATATCATTATATAGATTGATTAACGTCGGATCGATTTAACCCAATCGATAGTTGAGTCTCCAACACGTGGGGTGACAAGTTACACCTCGTGCACAAGAAGGAGTGTGTATCGACTCACTCATTGAACATGCTCTTCAAAAATTGTCATGAATTTATAGTTTATCATCCACTTGATGCTCCTAGGATGACTTATCAAACACAAATCGGTCATCCTAGTTAGTATTGATGTGTTCAAAAATCATCAAAGGACTCTTCTCCGATATTTCACTGCCTTAGCATAGGACTTCATTGCATCATCTTTCTCGAGCTGCCACCACTTATATCGAGGGTGGATGATCCTATTTTGAACACTCAATCATCTTTGTGAACTTCTTGATGCACCCCAACAATGATTATTTAGAATCTCATGATTAAGACTAGTAGGTCCGAGTCAAAGTACAACTGTCTGTCCACAAAACATCTTTGGTATCTCAGGTCTATGGACCACTTGCACAACCATGATGTGAATCAACCTGATTGACAGTTCTGTATAATAACATTCAGTGATTCGTACGGATAAATTCAGTAAAGAGCACCCACTATCTATCCTTTGTGTCTCCACATTAATGGCTACGGGAACGTCCATACTCAAAAAAAAAATATTTATACACTTTTTCCATGATTTTTTCGTCATTATTATTACCCTTGCTTATGTGGAGATATGCCTATCTCATCTACACGCTTGATGAAACTCCACATCTTCTTGTGTATTCTGCTCATTCATCTATCATTGGGAGTGGGCTAGATTAAGTAACAACTACCCATCTAGCATCCATCATTTTTCCTTCACCCAAACCTTCCCATGTTGATGTCACTCACCTATCTCTTCTCTTTCCCACCTATTGGTACCCACATTTGAATTTAACTTCACCACAACTTCATTTCTTTGGTACACTCGTGATATTCTGTGCTAGAATATTGATGAGAATAATGACTGATTTCAAATTTCAGGTGGAAGAGAGGTATTATGAGGTTGAGATGAGGGCCACCTTTCTTGAGAGGGTGAGAGCTTTTCATGGTGATAATACTATACCTAGAGAGAAGTAAGCTTTCCTCCTCATGGCCACTAGCTCTTTCTATCACCACAAAGGACTTGATCATTAGTGCTTTAATATTTTATGGGAAATTTATACTTCGATATATGATTGATAGTTATAACACTTCATACTTAAATCTTTTTGTTTCAAGGGCTGGAGGGACTTCCCAAAGGAGAATCTAAGGCACATTGCTAAGGGACTAGCAATGAATCAAGTTGGGGGGTGTTGATAACATGATAAATGCCTTGATATTTTGGTATTCAAGATGATTTTGGTATCATTAATTCAGAATTTATCATGTTATTATTTCAATTAACTAAATATTTATGTATTGAAAAAAGCCTGATCCCCAAAAAATATAAGGATCCAGACTTGAGAGGAGGCATTGTGGGCTCAACAGACTTGCATTGAGGTTTTAGGAACCTAGATTTACATTTTCCCATCATTATTTATCCATTTACCCTAAAAATCCATCATTTTCTCTCTCTAAACACTCATTTCAACTAACTTTTCTCTCTATAATTGACTCTTTCTCTCTCTAGACCTTCATCCATATCCCTAGTTCATCCCCTCAAATTTTTATAAAAAATCTCTTTAAATTACACATTAAATTCCCTCTCAAACTCTCTCTACAACATTTCATCATTTTCTCTTTATCCCCTCATTTTCTCTCTCTATCCTCTAGTTTCAACCTGTAGAAATTAGGATTTCTCAATTTGATGTGACCACGTTCTCCCCTTAAAAGGAGAATAGAAAATAAGGGGAAGGGACGAGAGAGAGAGAGAGAGAGAGAGAGAGAGAGAGAAAGAGAGTATGGGCTAAAGCCCATTTACATAGAGATAAGGCTAGGAGGCCTTGTCTAACACTCCCCCGGAAGCTGGAGCATAAAAGTTGAACATGCCCAGCTTGGTGCTGATCCCGTTGTAGGAGATGCCTGGCAAGCTTTTTGTGAAAATATCCGCAAGCTGCCAGGAAGATGAGACAAATGGAGTCGATATGATCTGTGCCATTACTTTATCACGAATATAATGACAGTTTCCCTCAATATGCTTGGTTCGCTCGTGGAACAATTCATTTTTAGCGATGAAAATAGCAGCTTGGTTGTCACAGTGCATTGGCATAGGGGTCGGAACCTCTCCACTAAGCTCCTGTAATAGAAATTGGAGTCATACCATCTCTCGCGTTGTGGAGGCCATATCGTGATATTCAGACTCCGCATTGGAGCAGGCGACCACCTTTTGCTTCCTAGAGTGCCATGTAACCAGATTACCTCTAACATAAGTGCAGTAGCCATTTGTGGATTTGAGATCCCCCGGGTCAGCTGCATATGATGCATCTAAATAAGCTTTGATGCGAAGGTGATGATGTTGTTGATAAAGAAGTCCTCTCCTCCATGCACTCTTGATAGAAGCAAGTACCCATAAAGCTCCTGCCCAATGAACTTGGCGTGGTTCCTACATGAACTGGCCAAGAACACTGACCGCATACGTAATGTTGGGATGAGTCACTGTCAAATAGATGAGCTTTTCGACGAGTCGGTGATACTGGTTAACGTGAGGTAGGAGTGGTGAAGATGTGTCCCAGAATGACGGACAGGCCTCCATCGGAGAGGATGCGGGCTTGCACCCCAGAAGTCTCGTCTCTTGAAGTATATCTAGAGAGTACTTGCGCTGCGAGAGTGAGAGTTTATCGCCCTAATAAGCGAACTCAATGCCAAGAAAATACTAAGGAGTGCCCAAGTCATGACGACTAAGGTATTGCTGGAGATAGGCCTAGGTGGTCTGAATGTCGACGGTGTTGTTGCTTGTAATAAGCATATCATCCACATAGACTAGAAGGATGGTAATACCTGTAGGTGTGTGTTTGGTGAGCACGGTGGGATCGGCTAGACACAGAGTGAAACCAAAGGTTTTCAGAAGACCACTGAATTTGGCAAACACGCCCCAAGACTCTGCTTGAGACCATAAATGGCTTTTCAGAGATGACACACCTTGGATGACTCCCCCAGAGCAACATACCCCAGAGCTTGCTCCATGAAAACCTGCTCCTCCAAATCACCATAAAGGGAAGCATTAGAGACATCCAGTTGATGCATACTCCATGCATGATTGACCACCAAAGAGAGGATCACACAAATGGAATTCAAACGTACGACCAGAGAGAAAGTCTATGTGTAGTCAATTCCATAGACCTAGGTGAAGTTGCGAGCGACTAACCGAGCTTTATGTCTAGCAATGGGCCCGTCAGGATTGTGTTTCACTGTGACAGCCACTTGCAAGTGACAATATTGGTGTCTCGAGGCCGGGGGACTAAGGTCCATGTGCCCCGAGAGACAAGTGCATGAACTTCAAGATCCATGGCAGCTTTCCACGCAGGTACCTGTGCAGCTTCACCAAACGTCCTGAGAAATGACTCAGAGGGCGCGGGCGGGGAAAATGTGAGAAAGGAGGGGGAAAGGTGATCATAGGAAATAGGACCCGATACCCTTTTTGTGTTCGAGAGTAGCCGATAAAGATCCCCTTTTTAGCACGAAGGGCGAGTTTAGAGAGAGAGGGCTAGTGATCTTGGACGAAGGCAACACATCCAAACATGCACGGAGGTAGTAGGAAAAGAGTGGTGGTGGGACGAAGACAATGAAGTGGGATGTCGCCATTGAGTGCTGAAGAGGGAAGATGATTTTGAAGATATGTGGCAATGAGGATGGCATCTGACCATAGATAGGAGGGACATGCATCTCAATGAGAAGGGTCCGAGCTATGTGAAAAAGGGAACAGTGTTTTCGTTCAGCTATGTCATTCTGTTGCGAGGTGTGAGGACATGACGTCTGATGAATGGTACCACGATCAGCAAAGAAGCTTTGAATTGAAGATTGAACTAACTCCAAGGAGTTATCGCTACGGAAGAATTTTGGGGTAGTGAAGTATTGTGTTTGTACCTCATTGAAATACTGAGTTATTGTAGTTGAGACTTCAGTGCGGTCGTGGAGGAGATCAGTCCAGCTGACTCGGGTATGGTCATCAATAAAGACGATGTAGTACCGGTGGCCAGCAATAGAGGGGGTGCGAGAAGGACCCCAGGCATCACAGTGGACAAGATCAAATGGAGAGGAGGTAGGTGATCCGTCACAGCGTGGATAGGAAGAACGATGATGTTTCCCTAGTTGACATGACTTGCACGTGAATTAAGTGAGAGAAGGAAAAAATTTCTATAATTTTTTGAAAGATGGATGTCCCAAATGTTGATGCCACAGAAGAGAAGATAACTTTGAAGAAGGGGTAGACAGAAAGGCCCGAGCGCTAGACTAGATGTCATCGGTGATGAGCTCGTACATCCCCCATCCATTCTCATGGCCCAAGCCAATCCTCCACCCGGTATGCAGATCCTAGAAAGTACAATATGTAGGAAAAAATGTGACAAAGCACTAGAGAGCACGGGTGATAGTGCTAATGAAGATATTATTCTTAATAAAAGATATGAAGGTAGATTCGTTGAAAAACATCGAACATGAAGTACGTGGGTGACAGGTAGATGTGATGAAGCTGTGGTATCACCGTGACCTTTGATCCAACATGTCTGACCATCGACAATGGCGACGGAAGGAGAGAGAGAGAGATGTAGGAGTATAGGAGGAGAGGATAGAGGGTGTACCGGTCATATGTTTGGAGGCCCCTGAGTCAATAATCCATGACGAAAATGAAGACACAAGAAAGTCATGTGTACCTGACGTGGATGGGGCAGATGTTGCTAAGGGAAAAGAAGATCCGGAGAGTCCTCGATATTGTCGTAACGCATCCATCTCGCCTGGTGTGAGTGTTACCTGGAAAGCGGGTGAGGAGAGGCTAGACGGTGGAGGTGCGACTAGAGCGACTGGAGTCTCCACCGCAGCCTGGGCAAATTGAGGTTGCCCAAATTATTTCCAACACTTGGTAGAAGGATGATTCTGTTTGTCGCAATAGGAGCATGGTGGAAAGGAGTTGTGTCCCTTCCCACGTGGTGGTCGACCGCCGTCCGTCCACGTAGCAGGCGGTGTAGACACGGCCAGTGTGGATGGGGCAGGAGAAGTTTGCGGCGAGACCTGTGGTACTCTAGTAGACACTCGAAGTGCAGCTGAGAAGATCTGAGTGATGTCAGGGATGCTCTCTCCAGAGAGAATAGTTACCTGATCTGTGAGGAGATTGAAAATTTTAATCCGCCAAGGTACGTACCTACGATTAACTCCCGGCAATAATGCTCCAGTGTCTGTATGTATGTCGTGATGGGCTACTAGATAGCCAATTCCTCGATTGTCGCTTGAATGCGTCCAAAGTGGTTCTAGAGCGTCAAATCACCATGCTTGCACGATATGAGTGCTTCAAAGATCTCCATCGTGCGCCAAAGTTACTCCGATTTGTGTACATACTCTCCAGTGTAGCCCATAGTCGTTCGGCGGGGTGGATCCGAGTGAGGAGTTTAGTGATTGGCTGCTCAATACTCTGGAGTATCCATGATATGATAGCTGAATCCAGTTTTTCCCACGTTGCATATTCAGGTGATGGCGGGCTCGGAGGCTCTGTCGTCAGGTGGTGACTCAAGTTGTGAGATGTCAGAAAGTGCTCAAACCCTAATGCCCATGACCCGTAGTTGGTGCCATTGAAGATGTACGCCGGCCGGTGCAGTTGCGTCGTGATGGAGTGTCTTGAGGCAGCTTGCCCGAGTGGAAAAGTAATCCCTGTCAAGGTATTTGAATCGCTCAAGTTGTCCATCCTCAAGACGTAGTGCTAGTCGGGCCACTCTAGAGAGACGCCAAGTGAGGATGGCGCCGAGGAGATGGCATCACCGATGAAAGGATGGTGCTCAAGCGATGTGTCACCTAGACAAGGGCGGTTGGAGTTTAGCGGGCTCTGCTGGGCAAGCGCTCAGCGAAGGTGTCGCTGGGTGACCGCTCGGAGGAGGTGGCCTGATAACTTGCAAATTAACATGATTAATTAATGATTTTTACATTATATTTATGTGTTTTAATGACTATATTTGCATGTTATCATATTAAAATAAAGATAAATCACTTACACTTTCATTTTACTATTATTTATGATTTTTTATCATTTATTACATGTAATTTAACCTCATTTCAGTGAAGAAATATTTTTTGCAGGGACTTAAATATTTGGCTAAAGGCTGGTAAGGGCTATTCAAATTTTTCTGGAATTTTTCCATATTTTTATATAATTTTTCGACCTCTATATAGCCAAGAAATGATTTTTGTATATTTAAATAATATATATTTAATTTATTTGGCATTTTTATAATGCAGTTATATATATACTAAAGGGCATCCACGTCATTCGCCCAAAATTCGGGCGAATAATTGGATGAATTTTATTTAACAATAAAAATACGAGAGATAATGAGCATTGTTGAACTAAGAGGGGGTGAATTAGTTCTACTTCCTTTTTATTTATATGAATTCCTTGTTTAACTCTCTTGTACTTCACTCAAAGGACAATAAATTTTTTACCCTGCTTCGGGGCACTAATGTGCCCTTACTGCAGCCGCGCCTCGCCCGAGGAGTCGCCCTAACTCCACTAATCACTTTGGCAAATGCAAAGTGAGAAAAACTGTTCACGATCTACAATCGCTCGCACTGATCTCGAGTAATCACACACTAAAACACTTGCTCGGTGCCGACGTCTCCCTCGACCTCAATCGAGTGCCTTCTCAGCTTTGAGCTGTGTTCTAAGCCTCCCCCTCAGTCCACTCTGTGCTGACGAAGTCCTCACGTCTCTGGCCTCCTTCCCGTGTTCAAGTGGATGTGATCTTCCTCCCTTTAGTGCATTTCCGTGAAAGGTAATATGATGACAATATCTTTGTTGACCTTAGGTCAACTTTTCTCCTAACCCTAGTTTTCTTCTGAATTCTATTTTCCCACTTTCAAGTCACAAACAGTGTATCAAATGTCAATCAATGTCAACTACCAATAGATATATCAAATGCAATGAAAATATAAAATAATATCAAATGATAATAAATCTGCTCAATTGTGATAACATAGTCGGATGAGATCAATTGATGTATACTAATATCATAAATATTCAAAGTAGACAATCAGATCAATCAAAATTAAAAGATCAATTGTCTTAACTCAAATCAAATGTGATTAACAAACATCAATTCAAATAAAGCAATTAGAGTAATCTGATCGAATGTGATTTAGGAGATATCAATTCAAATCAAACAGTTATATCAATTATGATCCAATGTAATTAGATGATATCAATTTAAATCAAACACTTGTATCAAATCGGATCAAATGTAATAAAGATATATCAATTATATTTGAAGATCTAAATTAATATATTCAAGAAATTGATTTGGATAGTTATTGAGATTTCATACAATACAAAATTCAAATTCAAATTCAACTGTAAAAGATGAATGGATAAATTTTGAATTGAATGTGTTATATCTGAACAACAAAGATTTTCAAGAAATTTATTTAAAACCAATTAGAATTAGGGCGCCTGAAATTATTCCTATATTTTGAAATCAAATTCAAAACTGTTTTGAATTAATCAATGAATTCAAAATGATTTAAAGCTGTCAATAGATTCAAAAATCAAGAAGTCAAAGAAAGTTTGTTATATGATTTCAAATAATAGCAAACTTCAAAATCGAGTTGAATTTTATATCAATTAATTTGGTAGTAAAAGTGATTTAATCTTTAATCTATATCAATCAAGATTTCAATTAGATTTTAGATTTGATTTCACACAATCAAGAAACCAAAATTAATTTGTTATCAAGATTTCAAAAAATCCAAGATCAAAATCGATTTTTCAAATTATGAATGATTAAATTTCGATTTGAGATTCTAACTTCTGAAAATTAATGAATTTCAAGAACCTTCAAATCAATTTCAAAAATCAAGAAATAGGCGCCTGAAAATTTATCAATGATTTGTTGAATCAATAAAATATGGAACAATCTAACCAGGAATTTATTGAAGAATCAGAATTTCCAAACATGCAGATGATGATATTCACCAACCTTGAATTTCTTCACAACCAGCCACAACTTTAAGAACTAATCAGTTGAGGAGAGAGATCACAGCTTTTTCAAAGAGAGAGAGAGTAGGCGCTCAAAAAGTCCTTGAAAAAACAATACAAATGGCTATTTATAGCCTTCAACCCTTATTGGGCCCATTTCCCTTGTCTTTTTGGGTTTTTACCTTAATTATAAAATTGTTGCCCCTAATATACTCCATCACATATTTATCTATATAATATATAAATATCTATATGTTACTACTATAATCGACTACTTAATTAATTTCATTTAATATATATTATATTAAATCATCAAAATCCTTTTCCTAACAAGCATTATTGGCTCATTATGGCATCACAAATCGCGATGCCATAACGAGCCAATGATTAGCTCGTATATGACCCCGCCACCGACACCCTGGAATAAAATGCATGCATCATCGATTCTCCGCGTGCATTAAATGCACGCGGAACGCATGTGAGTCCAAATGGCGGCTAATTTTGTCTTCTTCTGCAGACGTACATATCGACGAGGGAAATGTCAAACATTGCGGCATGCTTTAAACAATGAAAGCTGCAATCGATTTTCGCGTGCATTTAATGCACGCGGCAAATCGATTATGCGGCTTATAAATACTAACGAAAATTTTTTTTGTCATTTTTATTTTTAAAAAATAAGCAGGACAACATGGCACGGAAGGCAACGAAGAAAAGGTCAAAATTTACGGCTCAAATTGTCATTTTCTGCCTTTCTTAAAGAAAAGGCGGCGTGGCATTCTCTCAATCATTCAAAATGAATTTCAAACGCCAAATGATTGTGTGCACCAACGACGAGGACAATCACGTGTCAGAACGTGATCCGAGAAAGGCGTAAAACTAGAAAATAACGCGGCAACCAATCAGAACGCGCCACTTCCAAGCTTCTTGGAGGAGAGATAAACTAATCCAACGGTTGAGATTAAGCGCCAATAAAATGACCATATCTTGAGATCTAACTATCCGATCGAGCTAAAATTTTGAGGGCATGTTTGTCTTTTCTCCCTCTACAATCGAGACGGTTGGATCTTTAAATGGAGGTCTGGAAATGGGCGAAAATCACTTTTGGAGGCTCTCCCCAAGCATTTGGCCAGGAAGGTCACAGGAGGGGTTCTTGAAGTCGACAGATCTTGCCTCTGCACTCAAATTTGTAAGTCTCTGATTTGTATTTCAATCATCTTCTTGAACGATTCTAAAATGCCAAGGCATGGGCGAAATGTACATGCCCTTCATGTTTGTTTTGAATGAAATTCGCACTCTATTTTGATTCGGATTCAAGATCTGATTTTTTATTCTTAATTCTACATCAATGTAGAACATTTCTGTTTCATTAGATTTTTTATTTAGGGTCGGATTTCATCTTTTCCCCAAATTCTTCACTTTCTCTCTCTAGGTTAATTTTTCTAGTTTCTCTCTCTAGATTTTGATTTTTATTATTTAAGAATTTAATTCAATATATAAAAAACCAAAAAATAAAATTTGATTTGGAAATTCATCCATCTTGAAGTCCAAATTAAAAATGCCTTTCTTGATTATTTAATTCCCAATTTTAATTCATAAAAATTGTTTTAAAATTTTATAATAATTGGGAAATTAATAATCTGAATTAATCTGATCTTAAAATTAAAATATTCCTATCTTGAATTTTCTGACCGAAATATTTAAAATCAAAATTAAGTCTTACTTAATTTTGATTAATTAAAGAATATTATTAAGCATAATTAAGATTTATTAATTGCAAAATTAATTCATCTTTGAATTAATTCATTGAAATTGGATAGAAATTCTTATTTTTTGCCTCCCTGTGGTTCGACCCCTTGCTTGCTCTATATTCTCTATATTTAGTGATTAAGGGAAATTATAAATTTTATTGTATAAGTTGAAACGTCAAATCAACGACAAAATTACGTGTGTTTTTGGGCTTATTATGGCCCTAGTGGCACTAGAGTGTTGGGCGAGCGCTAGTTGCTGGCGTCACCTAGGAGAGGACTTGTCTTAATACCAGGAGAAGAGAGCTGCCATAGATGAAAGCCGGAGAAGAAGATGATGGAGGCCAAGAAGACTCCGGTGGCCCGTGGAGAAGAAACCGGTAGACTCTAGGCAAGAAGACTCTGGCAGCGAGGAAGCTCGCCCAACGGCAGAGAAGACTCTAGCGATGCCCAACGGGCAGAAGACTTGCCGGGGAAGATGACTCGCCTGCGGAGAATACTCCGGCGAAGAAGACTTGACGGGGAGAAGGTTACGGCAGAGAAGAATACCAATGGCTGAAAAAACTCTGGCGACGCCCAACGGGAAGAAGACTCGCCGAGGAGAAGATTCCGGCGGAGAAGAATTTCTTCTTATTGTAGGAGAAGGTGCCACTCGGCGTCGCTAGGGCTCGGGATCGAGCTCTGATACCATGTAGAAATTAGGAGTACTCAATGTGATGTTACCACGTTCTCCCCTTAAAAGGAGAATAGAAAATAAGGGGGAGGAAGGAGAGAGAGAGAGAGTATGGGCTAAAGCCCATTTACATAGAGATAAGGCTAGGCCTTTAACACAACCTTCTCTCTAAACCCATTTATTTCTCACTCTAAAATCCATTCCTATTTCTTCTTAGATTCTCTATCATTTCCATTTCAAATCTTAAAAAAAATATCATTAAAAAAATCAGTTTTATCCTTTGATAAAATCATTTTTCCCCTTGCCGCCACCACCATGCACTGATGTGCGGTGCCGTTCGGTGCTTGTGCAGCGAGGACACCCCTCTGCCCTTTGGTCTCACGCGGGCAGCGCACACAAATACAGGGCACAAGAGAGCCTCGTGAAGGACTTAACCACATCGGCGATGTCCTGACCATTGGGCCAAGCCCGATTGGGCTGACCCCATCGAGCTGATCTAACTGGGTTGAACCAATTGGGCTGATCCAATAGGTCGCCTCAATGGGCCAGACCAGGCCTGTGGCACCCATCCGGTCTGTCGCCACCGCCGTCGCTCCACCGGCATCAACACCACTCCTCCACCACCAGCGTCGCTTCACCGCCATTGCTATTGTTGCTCTGCCACCACCGGCAATCGCCAGAGTAGGTAATTTCTCTATTTTTTAGCATTTACAAATTATTAAAAATCAGGAAAAATATCAGGAAAAATTAAAAAACATTAGGAAATTTTATTTTCTACATTTCAAAATTCTGAAAAAATAGGAAGAACCCATAAAATTAATATAATCAATTTCTCGTGGTTTTAACATCTAAAACAGTTCTAAAAAAATATCTAACTCTCATATTTAATATTTCTTCTGGTTTTTCTGTAAATAAAATTCCATAAAATTATAAAATATTTATTTTTTGATTTCTTGTGTTAATTAAAATTATTAAAATTAGTGTAAAATATTTCTGGTGTTTTTTATTTGTATTTCTGCTTCTATTTAAATCATACGGAATTATATAAATTAACTAAAAATCCATAAAAATCCCAGAAATTATATTTTCTCACTTTTAAACTCATTTCCTTCATTCCAAGGTGGAGAAAAATTGTAAAAGTAAATTTCTGCCTCTCCTTGGATCGACCCTTACTTGCCCTATAATAATTATAGAGTATTTAAGTTGAAATTTCCACAAATGTTGTTGGTTATGTCTGTGGTAAAAAAATGACATAAAGTCATAAATTTGGACTTATCAATAGTGCTATTCTATCGACATACTTCGATGTCCTTCTCGAGTATCCTTCGAATAGGAATATTTGGAATACATGCTTAAAGATTAGTGATCTCTATATTGCGATCTCATCATAATTCACAAAGTCTGGTCTTGTATTCATTGACTTCATTATAAGCATCACACGTGCACTATAATGAATATGTCCTATCAATGAACATGGAATAAGATATGGATTTTATTATTGGCTTTCCAATCACATATATTTCCATCATCTCGGGGGAGACTTGGAGGATATGATTTACATACATCAGCCTGAAGGTTTCATTTCACAAGGATTTGAAGGTCCTGCCTACGAATTAAGAAAATCACTCAATAAATTACAGTTATCTCCAAGGCAATGGTTCAAGAAACAGAACTCCTATATGATACAAATTTTGTAAACAATATGCAATTTTGGTTTTTTTGTTTACTTGAAGCATTGTGATGATGGGTCATGCAATAATTTTATCGTATATGAGGATGACATGATCATTTCTTTAAAAGTTACATCAAATTTCAAGTTTGAAAATATTATTGGGAAAGAAATTTAACATGAAGGGTCTTGGAGGTGTGAGGAAGCTTATCAGTATAGAGATCCATATGGACCATGAGAGAGGTGTTAAACTATATTGAGATGATTGGTATCTTTAGCATGTCTAATGCTACAGTGGAAAGTACTCTTGAGCACCATTTCAAGATATATAAAGCTTAATACCCCAAGACTGAGGATAACAAGGCTGAATGAAGAAAATTCTTTTGGTAGTGATGTTGGTTACGTATGTCTTTGATGGTCTACATCAGGCTGAACATTTCCCATATAGTTGCAGTTGTGAGTAAGTTTACGAGAAACCTAAGAAAAGAGCATTGAAATGCAGATAGGTGGATTTTATGATGTCTAAAGGGCATAGATAGTGGGGGATTCCTTTGAGAAAAAACAATCGTTATCAAAAGGTGGCTTTATGTATTATGATATTTTAGATGATTTACAAAATATGTGTATACATCAGTTGGTAAACCTATAAACTACAAATCAACATTAGAATTGACCATTGATGTGAAGGAAATATATGTAACCAACAAGATAATCAGACTTTCTATATATTGTTCATTATTGACTTATATGATATATTCATTATAGTGCATATCAAATTCTCATAACCAATTCCATGGATAAATTATCTAAATTAGTGAATTATGATGACTCATAATGGAAAAATCCCTACGCGAATTAGTGAATTATGATGAGTCAACAAACCGTAGATAGGCAAATGCAAAGGGTTGAACCCGCCTACAATTGGCGAGCATCGATGTCCCAATAGCAGTGCCTGAAAACTGCACAAACACAAACGAAGGCTGAGAAGGCCCATCAAAGGGAGCCCATAGAGGCCCAGCACGGAGCTAGCGTGCACACACACATGGGGGATGGCGTTTTATTTCATATGTCATATTCAAATCAGATTTATATATAGCTATCACTGTTTTACATTTTTTTGATATGGGATCTGAAGACAAATAGAAAGACAGATAGAAAGAAAAATTACACGGGCTTCAAGCTGACCCATCCTAAAGTCTAAATCATAACAGGTTGAGCCATAAGCGGCATTTTAATTGTAGCCATCTATCTTCTTATGGATGGTGATGGTATGCGTGACATCTTACTCCTATTTTTACCTATTTCTTTTTCTAAGCCTCTGATTTGGTTGTGGCTGCTGATGAGAATGGCGGAGCCCTTCGATAGACAAATTATAAAAGATTAAAAGGCCGCTGATGAGAATGACGGGACACTTGAAGTAGTTCATGGGTGCACCAAAATGAAAAGGGGTCCATGGCTGTGATTTAATTACAATTTTTAAACTCCCTACGAAGGAGATCAGACAGATCCATCCATCTCTACCCCTGGGCATCACCGCCAATGGTCACACGATGATTTTCGGCCACGGGGGATCACCTAGGGTGATCCTACGGCCCCTAGACGACCCGTGTGGCCACAAAAACTCATTTACAACCACCACTAGATATCCATCCTAGGGCATAAACAGGACTCGAACACCCCCAATTTTGTATTTTTTGACTGGATACACTGCGGCGGTGTGAGACCCATCCCGAGGACATCTGGCCAAATAAGAGAGGGTAACGACTTAAACAAGGTTGGGCTCACTCAAGAAGGTGCCAAAAAAGATCAAAAATAACAAGGAACGTGCCAGCACAAAGAAGATGAACCAAGTCACACAACAATGTTAGGGGGCAGCGATGGTGCCCCTATCCTTAGATCACTAGAATTAGGCATTTGTCGTGCATTTCTAAACTTTATATGGTTGATAGTAAGCTTAACAACAAATTCAAATGCGTAGATCTCTATTCAAGGCACTTTAGAGGGAAACTTCTTCCTATTTCATAGCACCGTCTCTTTGAGGCATTCCATCGAATACGTTCCACTAATTGGATGTTCGACACAATTTTCACTATTTTTCTCCCAAATTTTACCTCATAAAAATATATATATAAATTAAGATATATAAATATACATTAAATATTACACCTATATAAGCCATACTCTATTATTAGAAACTACCAATAAATCATATAATGTTACAAATATTCACTCTTAATTAGTTTTATTAACCCTAACTATCCTTTCTTATCATCTCCATCTATATATAATTAAATAAACTCTTATAAATTAGATAATACATATTCTCCACCAATCTCTCTTAATCTTAAAATCTTAGCATATGTAAATATATATTTATTAAATAATCTTTCTTTACTATCGTCAGTATTCATATCCCCTTTCTTCTTCATGTTTTCTCTTATACTCTAATACAATAAATACTTCTATTAATTCACTTCTTACATCTTATTAACATAAAATGTTATTCACTATCTAACTAAATCTTAATATCCATCATTATTTTATGTATCTACTATATTATATATAACTCACTATTAATTAAATAAATAACCTTGATATCTTCTTTTAAGAATAATATCTTATGCGGTTTACATTTTAAAAATTTCTGATACGGGAATTGCATCCCAGGTCTATTTGACCTTTACTCCAGGCCGAGCCGAAAAGAGTAACATGATAGATCGTTGCCCAGTGGGCCACGATCTCATGCAATTTGTTTAACAAACCATAACTGGGCCTTGAGCCGACCCGGCCCAGAGCCCATGTCAGATCAAACCGATTTTGAATATTTGAATATGATCTCATCCTTCCAATCTTCTTAAAGAAGATCGAACGGTGAGATCTATCCCATTCTATTTAATATCTTTCATATTTATTTCAGGCCATCCTATTGGCCGGTGATGACGAGACGAACGTGGGACACAATTGTGGGTGAATCAGAGAAGTGCACGGTGACTAGGCAGCTGACGCGGCATGTTGACGGTGTGTTGACGTGGACAAGGGGGTGCACCGAACTTATTGGGGTCCACAGCTGCGATTTAATTACAGTCGTTGGACCTAGATGAAGACGATCCAAAGGCCAGTGGCATTTATGTCCACTTTCGCCCCTGACTATCAACGGCGCCCGCCGGAGGCAGTTTTATGCCAGCAATGGGGGGATCATTGGGCGATCCAATAGCCCGGGAGGACCCCTAGGGTCGTCCTCCTCCATCAGATGGCCTGTGAGGTCTGTCCCAAGCCATTAAAGGGGCTCCGAAGGTCCCCAATTATCTTATCTTTTGACCTTAAGCCTTCAATTGCGGCAGAGATCCCTTTAGTATTTGGAAGCAGGCTGCGGTGTCGTAATAGTGCAGGCGGCTATGGACAGCGAGGAAGGAGCCGAAGAAGTTCTGAAGTAGCTTGGATTCACACCCGGATGGAGAAGAGCCAGTGAACCCCTAAACCAAAGCTCAGCGGTGGCGATCAGTGCCACCACTCTAGTTCGTCGAGTCATGGCGATTCAGGTTATTTTATGAGTTTCTTCGGTTGATTTTAATGGCTTCACTTACTCTAGATGATTTAATTCTAATTCAATCTATTTAGTGATTGAGTTTTCATTGAAATTCGGCACGGGGGATTCTCTATGGCATTTCATCGAACATATCATGTGTTCGATGAAGATTTATTGTTTTATCTAAGTTATACCTAATGGAAATATATGTGGCCGGCAAGCCAATCACACATTCCACATCTCGTTCCATGTTCATTAATAGAACATATTCATTATAGTGCACGTGTGATGCGTATAATGAAGTCCATGAATACATGATCGGACTGAGTGAATTATGATGAGATCATAATATGGAGATCACTAGTCTTTAAGCATGTGTTCTAAACATTCATATTTGAAGGATACACGAGAAGAACATTGAAGTATCCGGATAGAATAGCACTATCTAGCCTCACTCATATGATGAGTATGGCTGGTCCCGTAGCCATTAGTGTGGCGACACTAAGGATAGATAATGGGTGCTCTTTAGTGGAAAGAGTTCACTGAATTGATCCACACAAATCCCTGAATGGTATTATACCAAACTGTCAATCAGGTTGATTCACGTCACGGTTGTGTAAGTGGTCCTTAGACTTGAGACATCAAAGACATCTTGTGGACGGACGATTGTAGTTTGGCGGTGGCCAACGAGTCTCTAATCATGGGATTCTAAATGGTCTTAGTTCGGTTACATCAAGAAGTTCACGAAGACGATTGAGTGATCAAGATGGGATAGTCCACCCTCGGTATAAGAGGTGACAACTTAAGGAAGATGATGCGATGAAGTCCTTGGCCAAGGTAGTGAAATATCAAAGAAGAGTTCTCCGATGATTTCCGAATGCATCAGTACTAACTCTGATGATCGATTAGGGTTTGATAGTTGACCATACCCTAAGTCATCCAAGGAGCATCAAGTGGGTGAGGGATTATACATATACGGTAACTGATGACGAACAGGTTCCATGAATGAGTCGATACACATTCCTTTGTATCTTCTAGAGCTCAAGGTGTAGCTTGACACCCCACGAGTTGGAGACTCGACCTATCGATTGGGTTAAATCGATCCGACATTAATTAATCTATATGATGATATAGTTAATTAATTTGGAAGGCCAATAAAGGTTATTGGGCCGCTAGAGTCATTAACTAGACTGATACATGGGCCTAGAGGGTCACACGCAAATGGTCTTTTGGACGTCGGAAGATATACTTAAGTTTTGGGGGTTTTTATGAAAAATACCCACTTAGTATAAATAGGGGAAGGCCCTGAATGAAATTTTCCCATGCCAGAATTGTTCAGGGGCCTTCCCCTTCTTCTCCTCTCTACCCACACCCCCTCTCCATCACTGATGTGATCGGGACGACGTAACGACGCCGACGGAGGAAGAACGGGGCTCGTCAATGAGAAGGAGGAGATCCGACGTGTCGAGGACCACGTGGATACATCTAGAGGCTGCAAACTTGAGCAGCTCGACTCGTCTCGCTTCCGGATCGAAGAAATCACGGATGAGATTCGTGCAAAGGTACCTTGTTTCAATATTTTTATTGGTGTTGTTCGATTCGCAAAAGTCTTCCGTTGTGTATCATTTTGTTTTTTTCATCCATGTCAAGGCCTCTAGAACCCAATAATACCTTATCAATCTTATAAATTAAAAAAAATACAAAAATACATAACTCAACCTCTATCGGGCATTCTATCGAACACCCAATAGACGTTCGATAGAACAACCTCTTATCTTTGATTTTTTATGTAAAAATTTATATAAAATACATTAGAAAACTTGCTACTAGTTATATAATACACATCTCCTTACATTTCAATCTCCTTTTGGGTGTTCGACAAAATCACCATTTATTTCATTTAATCGATTATACAAAACACATAAAATAAAATATAAATCATATAAAAACATCTAAATCTACCTATATTAATCATATAATAAATATATTGCCTATATAAGTAGTATTCTATAATTATACTCTATCTTATAGTTATATAAATACTTCTTAACCACTATTATAACCCCTTTACTCCTTAGTATCTCTCTACACTTATCTAAACTATTACCTAATCATATTATAATTAGATAATTACTTATTCTCACCCTATCTATCTTAATTAATATATATATAAGTACTTATCCAACATCTACTTCTTCTTCCCTCTTATTACTAATTACTCTTATTAAGTACTCTATACCTCTTCACTAACTATATTGATACCATCTTTAAGTATAATATCTAGTGTCTCACTTCTTTAATATTCTTAGTATCCATAAAATATATATACATATAATATCAGATATTCTCTCTTCTCTAGTTATCTTATTAAACTAATATTCCCTCTACTTGATATTACTTATCTCTTCTTATACTTACTATCCCTATTATTTTTACTCCTATTAAATAAAAACTCAATTATTGAATACATCTCTAAAGGCCAGTCCCTGTGGAGACGACCTTAGACACGCTATACATTTGAGTAAGTTTCTATATTTTATAAAAGTTATTTGATTGTAGGAAAATTAAAATAAAATGACAATTAAAATTTTACTATGCAATTTGCCTTCATCAGCTACCCGGCTGCACCGCCCTCCCTCCCCCCCCCCCCACACCGCCTGCCACACGCTGTCATTGTCGTCACTACTGCCTGAGCCCGTGTGTCAATACCACGCCTCACACCGCTCAAGCCACTCCACTGCCAACTGTTGAGGAAGTCGTGTCACGTCGCTCCACTGCCGCACCATACCCCTACCGCCGTCGTGCCGAGCTGCCACCCCACCCATGCTACAACATCATCACTGCGCAACACTATATCAACCACGCTCCAATACCTGTGCCATCGTCAGCGCCGTTGCCGCCAACTTTGCCCGCGCCGCCCGCTCTATCGTTACATGCAGTCCACATCACTGTTGGGTTCATGTTGGCTCCCATTGTCGTCAACACGAATGATCAGGTTGCAACAAATATGGTACGCTTGCTCTTGTCCCCAATTGCGCATTCATTATTTCTTTCAGTACCTCCCGAGTGCATCTGCACCATCGAGAATAGGATAGGTATAGATAAGATCAAAGTTCCGAGGGATAGAATTTCTATCAGTATGTCCTTGGTTGGACCTATTGAGGGCTTGCGCACCAGAAGCAGTATCCGTGCTCACACCATCGGTCTTCAACCCGATGTCCGGGTCATTGGGAGCCTAGTGGCATATTGTAGACTCTCTTACTACGATTTATTGGATGCCGCTATGTTTCGACACTGAGTCTATATTGCTCGTTGAATTCTAACGTTCCAAGATCATTGATTCCCACTTGCATTTCATTTTCCCAATTGACTCTAGAACGGATAATCAATCCCATCCTTCCATTTCACACTAGAGAAAATTAGCTGGCTTAGATTGCTCTAAATTCAAACAAAGATAAGTAACGATTGAGTTTCAAGATGAAACATTTAGGGTACTTTCATATTTACCACCTCCATCCATCCAACATCTTGGATCTATAAATATAAACCCTATCCTTTTAATAGAGTTTTTTTTCATTCATAATACCATTGGGTTTCTTCTTCTGATCCAAAATGGTTCATTGTTCTGGTTTAGTTCAACTTGAAATCTTTTAAGTCCTACCTGGTCAGGTCAAAAGACGTGTTTAGAGAGATGAACCCCCAAAAATGAGACTACTATCTCAATCAAGTCTGTTCCAAAAAATGCTGGCTTTGTTATTTTTGTAGAATCAGAAATCAACCCCCCCAACTCCCATTCAGTTATTACCAGAAGTTAATCTAATGTTATAACAGGTGTGACATCAACCATGATAACATCAAATTGTGTTAATAAAATAAAATAAATCTAATGTTAAGTTTGCACTTGCATTATTAATCATGTAAGGTTAGAATGAGAAGATTCTAATTCATTTTCCTAATATCTAGTTTTGAATTTTTTTAACTTTGAAACCCCACATGACTCCTTAGACTCAAGGGGTTATTTCTCACATTTTCTAGGAGTGATATTTGAAATCCATGATGTGCTTGAATAAAATTGTGAAATTTGGATGTGAGTGGGAGAAAAGAGAAGCCAATCCACATTTTGGATCAGAAGAAGAAACCCAATGGATGAGCTGGATCAAAGAAAGAGGCCCAACATACAAGAAGTCCATTTTTTGATCCCATTTTTTGGCCGTTTAAAAGTTTGGTCAAATAAAGGCAAGAATTGTGGAACTAACCTCCAAATTTGGTTGGGTAAATTATTTTTTTGAATTAAAACCATCAAGGACATGGATCGAGGCTATAGAAACACATATCAGTGCCCTCCAAACCCTGGTAATTGAATCCAAAGCCTACAAGTTTCACTGCTCTAGACCGACCAAGGGTATTTGAGTTACTTTGATTTTATGCTAAAATAAATCATAGAAAATTCCTAAAAATCATTTGACACTAATTGTATTTCATTTATTTAAAATATTGTTCACTGGTTGTCCTTCAGTTTAGTGAATTTGCTTCCTAGAAAATATGTTTTAAGTCCAAAAACATATTAAAAAATTCTAATAATATTTTAAAATATATCTTAACAGAAATTGTTTATCTCATTGCCTGCTCATTATGGGTTGATAAACCATGCGCCAAAGAATATTATATATATATTATATTGTTCCATAACCTAGACCCTTAAAATGACCTATTTTAGCCCAATATATGGTTTACCAACTCCCCACCTCTGCTTAAGGTCATGACTGTCAACCTTAATAGTCACCCCCATTGCTGGAGTTAAATTTTTATTTTTATTTTTGTTTGTCATAATCTTATACTGATCGAATTTTGCTTCTCTCTTCTCCCATTACTCTACATATATCTCTCTAGATGTGGTTCCTTTCTCTAAACCATTATGTGTGTTAGTTCTAATTACGTTGGATTATAGAGCTGAATAACTATATTTGCAATGACCCATACATCCATTGTCATCTGTCAAGTACATATATTTCTCTTACTATTGATTGATAGAGTCTGACAGGATTTTTTATCATCGTCAAGCAAGTACCATGAGTCATTCTCTACCTGTTGTCCATAATAGATGTAATCCACAATTAGTGAAACATGCTAAAACCTATGGCAATGGGAAACATCAACATATATCAAACCTACTACAGCAAGTACTGTCAGTTGGTATTACACCATTGGAGGTAGGCCGTGTCAGCACCTTGGTTTACTGGAAGAATAGAACATGAAACATTTCTATGTCACTAGTATTTAACAAGGAACTTTGGATGTTCAAAGGAGCAACATTATTCATTTTATTACATGATGTAGCTCATTGAGAACACTGCCGCAAGTGGGCTTTATCATGCCCATTCCCAAGAGGTAACAATGGCACACAAAGCATGCTAATGTGCTTAGTGATAAAACACCATGTGCTCTTATGGTTGCGGGACTCATGTAAGATGGACTCAAATATGAATACTAAAGTTTGATAATGCTCAAGGTGGCATAATTTTTGAAAATCCTTAAAAGTGACTTCACTCAAATGTTATGTTCTATGGTAGCTATTTCTTATTCATTTTCTCACCAAAAACCTTAATAATCCATAAGGAATCCAATTATACTAACAAATAACTGATCATATGCAAAGGTAAGTTATCAGTAATGGTGGCATGTCTCTCTTCCCTTCGCTATTCTACAGAGACAATGAAGGTTCTAAATGAAATATGAAATATTACTCCATAAAATCATGCATATAATTAATTGATGTGATAAGATTTTAAATACACTAATCGATCACTGATCCTATCTCCACACCCAACTCAGCCTCTCCTTCAATGGGAAGGATCCCATCTCTCAAGGAGTTAAAAAGAGTGACATCATGATGTTGGTTTTAAGAGAGAACCCATGATTATAAACTAAGCTAATCCTGCTCATAATATGACATAAAAGTGGATGGTTCAATTGGGTTGTTCCCAAAATGGCCCCATTTCTTCATTCTGGGTTCATCCTCAAAACCCATCTGGACTGGGTTAATGGGTCAACCCAGAGACCCAAAATCTCCATTTTTTCCGAGGAAACTATAAAGAAAAATTCATAAAAATTGTTCTAAGTCAAGTTTTTGGATGCCCCATCGAAGGGGAGAATATGGGGTCCTCAACGAAAACAATTGGTGCCTTCCGCGGGAATTCAAAGGGAGAGAAAGGAGCTTACTTGGTGGAGGTTTCGCCATAGTTTCTGCTTCTGGGTTTCGATCGCCTCTCTCTATTGCAGGTACCCTTTTTCTTTCTCCTTCTCTCCCTCTAATCTCTTTCTTTGCCTCTTTGTTTTGGTCGATTTCGTTTTTTCTTTCATCTGTTCCCTTTCTTGTATCCCTTGTGGTGTTCTAATTGTGCAATAGGGTTAATTTTCCCCGACCCAGAAGATGTTTTCGACGTTTTTCTTTCGGGTGTTTGGAATTAGGTATCTATACATGTCCTAAATTCATTTTTCCTCCCAATTTCCTTCTCGGAATTTGTTTAACCCCCCAATTTAGTTATTTTAACTTGGTAATCTAGAATTATTTTCCTGGGTTTGCGATCAAGCATCGTATTTTTTCTCGTGTATATTATTGTCATTTGAATGCTTGGGTGAAACAGGGGGCGCCGGGTTTCTGCGAAATTCTGTTTTCGCTAATGTTTTAGAAACTCGAGATAATCTTATACCGCGGGTTAATTCGTCTATCTTATATGCATTTAATTAGGATTTTGGTGAAGGTTTCGATCTACGAGCTGATGCTCAGGAATTTGATTGTCAAAGACAAATGATTTGGAGTTTGGGCCTTCTTAGAGAAACCAACTAGGACATCTATTCGAATCTCATGAGTCCTTAGAATGTGGGTCTCATAAGGATATGTTTAGAACATAAAGCAGGGTAAAATAGGCAAGGACTGAAAAGTAAAGACTTGAGGGCTTAGACTAACTGGTCCTACTCACAAGTCCGATAGTGTCTCAAATAATGTGGATGGCAGTTTCTAAGAATAAATATTTAACTTCTAGGTCTTCATCTTTGGTGGGTATCTGGTGGATTTCTCTCTTCTACATTACTGCTATTTCCGAGTTGGTTTCAATTATCACAATGCAGGCCCAACACTCTTGGTTCCAAGATGTAGAATCCATGTTGAATCACCTCCTAATTTTTACTTGGTACAAACTTAATCCTTCTGGTCACGACTCTCCCTCTCCGTGCTCGCAGGCCAACGTCATCCCCTTAGCGAGCAACGACTGTTTGTCGGCGATCCTTTGCCATCCCCTCGATCATTCCCGTTCTCTATCTCTCTATCTATCTATCTATCTATCTATCTATCTATCTATCTATCTATCTATATATCTATCTCTCTATCTATTTATGTATCTATCTATCTATCTCTCTATCTATCTATCTATATGTCTATCTCTCTATCTATTTATGTATCTATCTATCTATCTATCTATCTATCTCTCTATCTATCTATCTCTCTATCTATCTATCTATCTATCTCTCTATCTATCTATCTATCTCTCTATCTATCTATCTATCTATCTATCTATCTATCTATCTATCTCTCTATCTATCTATCTTTCTCTCTATCTATCTCTCTCTCTATCTATCTATCTCTATCTATCTATCTCTATTTATCTATATATTTATGTATATATCTCTGTCTATGTCAGCGCTTGTGGACAATTCATGATCATTTGGGAATATCAATTCTAATTTGGAATTGAGTTACAGTGCAGATCGATCATGTTCCTGAGCTGGGATCGTATCAAATTTCCATCTATTCTGATGTCCAACACCTGCAGATGGGATGTTTTTTTCATCCCGAGACAAATATTGTCCTGCTCCCATCGTGCACGTTGCTTGTATCCCTTTCCCTTGAGGAGGGCTGCGATTAACCCTTTCAAAGCATTTCCTCTCGTCAAAGTTCATCCTGCTTTTTCTCTCCTGGCGACATCCATTCTGCGTGATCCCTATACTCTCTTTCATCTCGGCAACAATCCTACCTCTATTATCTCCCTTCTCTTCTCAATCATTCCTAAATGAGCGATGTCTTCTTTGTTACAGAAAGTTAAGGTAATTTCGATGGGCATTCTGGAAAATATCAAATTTTCAATGCCATCTGCAAAATCCTTCCAATTGAATTGCAGTCCCGAATTTTAGGATGCTTGGCACCACTCATTGTGCACTGGTTATTTCCAGTTTTATGGTACGTAGTTGAGAGGAAGGATATTGTTGAGAGGAAGGATAAGTCCCTTTCCCTGTTTTTCTAAAATTGTCGTTACCCGTTTTACGACATCAATTATTTGGTATCTCTTTTATCTTCCTCCCAAATCTTTGCCCTTATCTGCTATTTTGAAGTTAGCGTAGGCCTTCATCAGGACTTCTATTTTCTCTCTAATGACTCATTTGAATAATTTATGATTTAGACATAACCATTCTTCACCATTTTTCAGTGGTTTATATTACTTCGGTATTGTGAATCTCGTGTCATGTTTCTTTATGCTCAGGTTGCTTACGTGTTTCATTTTGTTTCATTTGTTCTGCTCCTTCCACAAAATATCAAAATTTCAGTAGCAATATCTTAACCAGGTCCATTTTCTTTCGAATGTCTCAAACCTGTATTAATCTGGTATTCTTTTTTGTTTTAAATGAAGTTATCCGTTTAAACTCTTTCACAAATGTCACGGACACATTCTTTAATCCAATCAATGGTTCTTTTATTGTGAATTTGATAAATTCTTTACACGATGAATTAGCCAACCAGAACACACGTGCGAGTCCTCGCACGTGTGAACCAATTTAAAATAAGGGGTAACCTGCGCGGGAGGGGGATCAAGCATTTCTTGAATCTGGAGGCTGACGGTTACAACCACCAGAAAGGCTGGAGCAGCAGGAGCAGGCCTGCTGATTCGGAGGGAGGAAACGCCGTCATGGAGGGAGGAGCCAACCGGCGAGCTACCTTCTCTATTTTCTTCTCATCTCATCTTTTCTCTATTCAACTCGGAACGTACATTGGTGAATTCCTGAGGATTTCTTGAGTTCTAAGTCGAGAAGTATTCATTGATACCACAAGTCATATCAGAATTTGATACTGCTTTCTCGTTAGTATTAGGATCTGTCCTAACCTTAAAACGACTAGTTTGGAGCTTTCTTTTACTTTTGTCTTTCTAATGATTAATTTTTATGTTATGACAGGACAGCGATAAAGTTTGGAGTAGAAGGCTGTTTTCTTTGGTGATCTAGGAGTCCTTTTAGATATTTAAAGTGGAACATGTGTTGGGGTAACATATTAAACAGATGAAGGTCCAGGTGGAATAATGCTAATTGGACAATGGAACCTGGAAATACCAGAGACAATGGTTGTGTGAATGCCAAGGAGAAGAATAAAAGCAAAATTGATGTCATCGTAATTGACGGTCCCGAATGTTCGAGTCACAGATCTAGGCACTCCCGGACATCATTGAAGCCCAATAAAAAGTTTTTCTCAAGTAGAGTAATCATCATAGATGAAGATAATGATGACTTTTCTCATAGTCGAAAGGCTGAGGAGAGTACTAGTGGAAGCATGAATTCCCATTTTCAGTTAGTGGTAGATTCTGACAGTGACGAGTGTCAGGATATGAAGGGAAGAGTTCATGTTGAGAATCCAACATGGATTCCCATTTTTAGTGAAGATTCTGCTCGCAGTGCCTTGACTGACAGCGATAGTAGTAGTTCTTGTGAAAGTGACAGTGACAGTGGTTGTGAGGTCATCAATGATTTTTCATCAGATATTCGTAAAGATTGGGAAAAGGCGTATATGACGAAGAAAAAGGAGAGACAATGTACAAGATCAAGCATGGGATGGGGTGAATTTACATCTCATGATGAGAGCTCTCTTAATAATGCAGAGGTGGAAAAGTCTAGCTGTGAAGAAAAATGTAGAGGAAAAACAATATTTTCACATCCAGATGAAGATAGATGTAAATCTAAAGCTGAGAGCACAATCCTTCCTTGCTCTTCTTGGGGAGGAAAAGCTTCTCTCGGGATTTTACGCGAAATCGTGGTAGAAGAACAGATGCCTGGTTCGGATGAACAATTGGTTCTTGAAAATGTGGACAACATATCAAATTTTCAGAATGATGCAATTGGCGAGAGGGATAAACACAAAGAATCGGAAGAATATAGACTTGCTCAGGAAGAGGAATGGGCGGCACGGCGGGAACAAATAAGGATCCAGGTTATTTCTTACTTAAGTCAAATTGCATTGTTGATTATTTTAAGTACTTTAGTTATGATTACATTTTTTTGAGTCACTTAGATGTCTGCTTTTGGAATGTGCATACTTCAGTGACTTACTATGAACTCATTTTTCTCTAGCAAGAGGAAGCACAAAGGCTGCGGAAGAAAAAGAAGGCTCAGACTCTACGCTTGCTAGACATGGAGAGAAGGCAGAAGCAACGCATTGAAGAAATCCGTGAGTCTCACAAACGGGTAAGGACTTCCATGGCTTTAGATTTTTTTCACTCTCTTTGTTTATTTGAATTGAGAGTGTTAGCCAGCCGTCCGTATTTCCTTTATTTCTTTCATTCAAAAAAAAAAACCTTTATTTCTTGGTTCCTATTTACTTTTTTCTTTCTATTCTTGTGTGTGCCACATGTTATTAGTGGACCTACATGAAATGCTCAACCTGTATGTTATTTAGTCTCGCAAATGTGAGAATAAGTAACTTAAGATTGATGGGCCCAGCCTGCTTAACTGTACCACTGGGTATTTGAACCAGCTACAATAAGTAATTAGATATGCTGTCTTTCTATTTGTAAATCCTAGCTTAGGAAGGATGATCTTTACAGAAATAGGAGGTACAGGAGACCCAGAAGGGGTGCTCCTTAGGAAGGATGATTTTTAACAGAGCGGTTTTAGGCTTTTCTACTATTCTACATCTTACTCTCCCTTTTTTTCTTATGGATTTTAATATGTGATAAATTCAGGACAAGGAGACGATTGATTTAAAGGATAATCTGAGAAGCAAAATAAGGAAGGAGCTAGAGGGCTTGGAAGTGAAACACAAAGGCTCTGCTTCTTTGCTTCGTGCCTTGGGTATAAACGTCAGAGGGGGATCCTCTCCCCCTTCTTTTGAGGTGAATCTGTTTTTTTTGCAAGATCTTCATTTATTTTTATATTAAATTTTTTTTCAAAAAAAAACTAGTTTACTGTTAATAAAGATAACTACAAGGGGGATATGCATCTTTTACCTGTGAAAGAATTGAAGCGTAATTCCATCCAATCTTATGTTTGTGAGTTTGATACTTACCATTAGGACAATGCCACTGCCTTACATCATTGACGATTCCTCATTGAGTTTACCACTAATTATCCTTAACAGCATGCCGTTATTTGAATGTGTAAGGGTCAGCTGCCATCGTTTTACTTCTTACAGGTGTTTTGCATCTCATGAATGGAATTATAGTTGAGGAATGATCCATATATAACTAAAGTTGATATTTTATCTTAGGTCAACGCTGCCTTCAAGCAGGCTCTCTTTAGATTCCATCCTGACCGAGCATCGAAGACAGACATCAAAGAGCAGGTTGAAGCGGAGGAGAAATTTAAGCTGATCTCACGCTTGAGGCAGAGATTGCCACCTGTGGCTTAATGTCAGGTCTGCTCCTTGATTCTAGGTGCCAATTTTATTGTAAATTTGGTATTAATTTGTGTTTCTGTTTGTTTCTTTTAACCCTAGTGTAGGGTTAATGTGAGTTCTAAGAAACAAATGTACTGTAATAAGTAACTGCAAATAGTGAAAGAAGAGAACTGGGTTTTGAAACTACGGACCATATCTTTATTCAATCGGAACAATAAATAAGGGTACATTATAGCACTGAAGGCCTCAACCCAGCAAGAACGTGACAATGTTCCTGGAACAAAGAGAAAAACTATAAGCGATTGAAAAGTGTAACAACCGTCTCTGGGAATTATCTATCCCCTTTGGTGAAAAACTAGGGCAATGATTGTATCTGATTCAGGATTCTTTAGGTTTGAGAAGTTGTGCGTTAAGATTAGACGATGATGACCATTCATCCTCGTCGTGACCACAGATGGGTGATGATGAGTTGTAGTATACACAGCTATCGTCATCTTACTAGCAGACATATGGCGAAGAAGATGATGACTCATCATTGTCATTGTCATGTGTAATGCTGTCTCCAATGAAAAAGTGCAGAGCAAGAGATTTACATGTAGAGAAATAAATTATATAAATGATATTAATGATTACTCATCATCGTCGTCATCATCATCATTGTTGCCATTCATATGTCGATAAGATGACAGTGGTAATGACGATGATAACGACAAAACGACAATAACAAGTCATCATTGTCACCCATGGCCGGCAGGTAGGAAGATGATGAGAGAATGATAGTGAATCATTATCATCGTTGTCATACTAGCATAGATAAATGATGAAAATTATGATGACTCATCATTGTCATCCTGGACGCGAAATCATGATGTGCTATATTGCTCTTTTTACCTGGTTTGATCGATGCTCTAAGCTGGGAAGATTTGTACCGCTAACATGCATCAGTTCCAAAGTAGCGGTCTCCAAATTCTCCCATTCCTGGTACCACGCGGAATTCCTCGTTTAGTCTGCTTTCTATCTCTGAAGTCACGATCGTAACTCTAGGAAATGTCTTGCAGACAACGTGGACGCCCTGAGGAGCCTGTTGAAAAGAATTTTAAAAAAATCTGAAGGATTTTAGATCACTGAGACGTGGAAGAAAAAATTATGACACATTATTGGCAAAAGAAACATCTCTATTCCGTACGGTCCAGTTATACTTATTGATCCCCAACTTCCTACAACAAATTAGCTAGGAATAAACTTTTCGTTTTTCTATGTTATGAATTGTGATCACCGATCTCAGGTGACCTTACTTATTATTATTGTTTTTTATGTATAGAGAAATCAGTACAAAACAAAGGTTATTTCAGGTTTAATCTTATAGTTTACTTTGGTGGTCTGTTTCTGTATCGTAAAGGATTTTTCTCACGGATCAGAAGTGCCTCTGATGTTGAGGATCATTGATTCATTTGCGTAACATAGTTCTCTCAATTTTCGTAACTGAAGGGTGTAAAGGAGGTCTGGCTTACAGAGATGAGGTTTAGGAATATGATGTTGGTTTCTGGAACGCCCTTGGACATCAGCAGCGAAATAGCGTGTACCGCTGAGTTTCCTAATAGAATGGCATAAAGAAGATATGATGAGAATCTGGAAATGGCTACTGGATAAAAGTTTGATATAGAACTTTACAGAAACTTTTACTGACGAAAATAAGTGATTCTTTAAGATTTTTTTTTGAAAGAAAGTGATTCTTTAAGATTACTAAGAGAAGAATAATGGAATTGAACAGATTGCAAGATTACGAGTCAAGCTCACCAGTGCCTAGAATAGGGTCCAAAAGCAGTACGTGTCTCTCAGAGATGTCTGTTGGAAGGTTATGGTAGATAAGCTGTGATATTGAATATCTCAGGTTAGAGAAAGCCTGAAGATAGATAAATGCGAAAGCTAGAACAAACCTGCTGACCGTTGTCTCCTTCCCTGTGTATAAGAATCTTGCCGATCTTGATCCCTTTGCAGCAAGCCCGGAGGGCATTCTCCATGCTTTCACCACTGAAACGACAAAGTCCCACCAATCTTCAATGGCAAGAATCCTTGACAGGTATTGAATGATTGAATCATGAATTTTTAGATGAAATAACAGTTCTAATGATCAAGAAGTATAACGGGTTGCACTGACTAGAGAAGATGATGCCGAATGAGAATACAGGTTTTTTTTTTTTTTGAAATAAGGATAGGGGAGATCACACAAAGTCGGTGACCTTCCCAATGATAATACAGGTCTTAGTATGGGATCATGGAGCTAGTAGTTCTTTTGCATGAATGAGCAGGTAAACCATGGAGGATAATGTGTTGTTTTGGTACAAGTCCTATTGTGTAACGATTAAGACCATTGGCAGGACCTTCTTCATACCTTATTCCAAGTACAGACAGTTTCTAGACGATAAGTAAGAAAAACACAAGTGAGTTTCTCAAATTGTTTGGGTAGCCACGCACACAATAGGTTTACATGACACGGATTATCTTGAACCTCAGTGAGAACTATGCAAAAGTACCTTCGAATTACAGAGACTCCGCACAGTCTTTTACAGAATTCTACTCCGGTGTACACAGACCCTGCATTCATGAAAAAGGATATAACCCATTCCGTGACTCTAATAAAACAGCATTTGTTACCTCTTGTGAAAGATGCTTTAAATTTATGCATATCTTTAAAAGTAAATAATTATGTATTCAAGAAACACTATTTCTCAAAACTTCTAGCACATATAAGATGCAAATATTGCTGCCTCAACCAGATTTAGAAACCGAAACATGCACAGTAATCCAATTTCGGTCTCATTGGGTTTCAGTTGACATCTAGTCCAAAAAAAGGTCTTAGTTGACAGTTGCTTGTCATATCTTTGTAGTCTCAAGCGACTTTGTTGTCCTCACTTACTCGGCCAGGAAAATCAAGTCACTTTGAAGGTTTCAGGTGGGTTTACCAGATATACCATTTGAGGTTTGTCCTGATACAGGAAAGCTGAGGATCGCTTAATGTCTTGAAAAATGTTGTGGTTTCCTTGGTTCACTAGGCCGTTTGCATGTGGTATCGCTTGCAATATTTCTGAATCGTTTACCCTTCTTGACCTGAAGGGAGTTAGTTTCTTGTAAGATCTATTTTTCTGTGACAATGATCAAAAAATTAAAGCTGGTCAGCCTTTGCTTTTGTCAATGCACCTTCCATCTTCCATCTTCTAAAGTTGAAGGTAATGGTCTCTGTCACCAATGACGATGACAAGAGTTCTCAGTCATCATCATCCCTGTCATTCTCCACAGTTGGATCATGACAAATTATGTCAAGAAAATTGTGGATGACAAAATGATTCATCTTCTTCGCTTAATTTTCCATCATCATCATTATATTACGAGTTCAAACCCGACTTACCGGCAACTGGAGGACCACGTACAAGGGTTCTTTGACATGCACGGACTATCCCCAAGGCATCTGCATCTGCATCTGCAACCATTTTTTCCATTTCTGGCTTCTAAAAAGTTAATTCCCGTACGCTTATAGATTGCATGGGCAATGGTCGAATCTACAGAATCCTTGCAAAGCCTTGTAATAAAAGTTTTGTTGACTCATGTTACTTGCTGACTGATTTCTGAGTAAGACAACCTTGAAGAATTCTCATGCTTGCATAAGCAACGCTAGTTAGCAAACGCCTGACTTCTGTAAGATACCCTGCTGTTACTTGTTGCACAGTACATAATCATGTTACTGCTGTTCTTGAGATAGTCCTCTGATTGGAAGTTAAGAGTAACACTGTTAGCTAACAGTCAACTACCACTATTTATATTTATATGCTGCGTACTTTTTATTTTTTGACCTCTATTTCTATTTACAATATGGCCTGTTATAATAGGCCCATATTAGATCCCTGTGTATAGGGATACCCGGGTGTAGTTAGGGTTGAATCAAGTTTCTATTTTGTTTCCTCGTCCACTTGTCTTCTAGAGCTCCAGCCCTCCAAATCTCACAAACACCGCAGTAAAAGGAATGATGAGGAGGAGAGTCTAATGATTAAACCACATGATTGAGATGCTAGAGAAGAGTCTAATGATTAATGTCAGTGACAAGAACCTTGACGTTGGTTCCTATTCCTGAAGAGATCCTCTTCATTGGGGGCTACAGGAGGGATCAGTCGGTGGAATAGGGGAAGGATTGAGGAGTGAGGCCCAGATCAGAGATAAGGAGAGATTAATCGTAAGATGAGCCGTCCGAATAACCGGTGAGTTGATCGAGTGAGGCAGCGAATTGCTGAAAGGCCAAGGGGGAAGGGACAATGAGGGGAAAGAGACAAGGTGGGATTGGCCAAGACGAAACTTCAATTCACACTTGGCTGCCCTCTGAAAGGAAGGGTAACCAGTTCTTTGAAGAAAAAAAGCTTTTGCAAAAGACCAAAATCTAGTGTGGAAAATAACAGAAGTGAACTAGATAAGTTCAAGATCATGTCAGCGCAAAAATACTCGCCAAGCATGAATTAAAATAACTGAATTTAGGAAGATGGAAGATGTATACCTGTTGGAGTAATCACTTGCTTCTCCTTGAAAGGTAAGTGACCCAGACCGTGCTCAACTACCTGATGGGTAAAAGTGTGAATCAGATAAAGAATCTGATCTGTGGCAAAATTACACAGCCAGCCAGTGAAAACTTACCAAACGAATCAGTCGATCAGCATAAAATATGAAATCATGCGTCGAGGTATCCGTATCACGGATAAGGGTGTGCATGCCTCTTATCTGGACAAAATCAGTGTTATAAAGGAAATTTCAACAGCTGAACGGAGATCACATTGTCCAATGAATAATGAAGGAAAAAAGAGACAAATTCATAGTATTTTTTATAAACGCTTTGAGTTTCACCTGAAATGTAGAATGGATGACGAAGAAATTTGGGTAAATTTTACAAAGATCGTGTTGACCAAGCTTTGTGCGGATATGTTGCACAATCAAGTCAATAGCCACATGATTATCCCCACCACGTGGTATGATGATGTCTGCATATTTCTTCGTTGGGAGTATGAAGTCATCAAAAGCAGGTTTCACGAATTTTGAATACTGCAAAAGCATAGAAGTAAGAAAACTGGGGAAGCCAACATCACATAAAAATAGCAAATGACCAACTATGTTTGTTAACAGTAATTCGTTGCTCCTTTAATCTGATAATTTTTTTTGTTGAATCTGATAAGTATTGATACGACCCCGACGTATCTAGGGTCTTTCATCATTTAGCCCAATAGGGGCATTTAGGTCATTTAGACCTTTTGTAATCCCTTTAAATAGAGCAGCCCTCCGTTGAGGAGGGTAGCCAAGAAGTATCACAAGAATGTGTTTGGCTCCCTCCCGCGACATCCATTCCACCAGACCATTCCGCCTGCCCTCATCCTGCTGTAGTTCATCCCGGCACGCCGACAACCTCCCGGCGACTTCTCCCCGATACGAACCAGCAGGTTCGTATCAGAAAAAGAGGGAAGAGCACCGGAAATCAGTGATCAGCCCGTTCTTTAATCTGATAAATAACTCTGATTAGTTTTCTATTGAGGAAGGGAAGGGAGAAAATGATAGATGTAAAATATATAACTAACAGCGGCTACAGGCCTGCATCGACGCCTAAACCTCCTCCACGAGGATCTCCCAGCCAACTCAACAGCTTTCTTGCCTGCCCTTTTTAAGGGAAAACTAACCTAAATGCGAATGACGAAAAATACCCCAGAGAGGGGTTAGAGCTCCTAATGTTTCTCATGGAACATGGACAAAAAGAAAATTATTGAAAGATATTTCACTTTCTTGATCTCAAGAAATATTTTAGAATTGATGTACCTGGTCTAGAATCGTTTTAATATCCCTGCCCATCTCAATCGTATCCCTCTGGATCCTTCTAGCCAGGCATACGTCAGCATCTGCACTGGAAATAAATATCGTAAAAATGATAAGACAACCAAAGAAAATTGAAACCTCGATATAAATACAATCATAAGATAAAGATTTACTATAAACGATGATTATCTAGGTCGAGATAATAAGTGAATTGCTGAGAGAAAAGATGAGAAAATAAAAATATTAAGAAATCATTTAACTGAATAGTACTGGAATTCCTGAAAACAGACTAAGAAGCTTGAAGAGCGAAAGACTAATTTTTCAATGAACTACTATACTGAGATTTAGATGTCAACCAGAATGTGTTCTACAAAATAAATTTTTTTGTGAAGAGCATTACAAAAGAAAATTATTAAGATGATACGATGCTTTGTACTAGCTTGGCCCATTAGACCCATATCATAGGCCCCTCTCTCCGCTCTTCAAGCTTCGGTTGGACCTCTCCTTCGTTCCCTCTCTTGTCCCAAATACCGACAAAGTGTGTAATTTTTATATGCAATTTATGATCACATTAGTTTGATAAATTACCTATATGATGGGACAACCAAAATAATGAAAAATTTAGGTCAGAGGCAAACGTCAATCTAGCATGTATGACATTGAAAAGCACAGATTTCAACATGATTTGCCGTAATATAATATGTATCATAAAAATTAAAGGGAAGACTTTTATAGGAATGCTGGCCAATCAAAGCAGAAAAACCAGACCTGAATCCACGAAAATTTTCATATTCAATGATTCTCGAATTCGGGGTTCATGAAATACTAATATTCCTTCAAGTATGATGACATCTGAAGGATTTACCTGAGAAAACAGCCAGAAAAACTTCATAACTCTATCTTTTCACATTAACAAGTGATGACAGAAGCCAATCCAGATAGAATGCATAAGCTTTTAAACAGTAATGAACGGATATATTTAAACGGAGATACATGAAAATATTAAACAATGCCCCGTTTCCAACACGGATCTTGTTATAGAAATCTGAGGCAATAAATAAGCAAATGATTGAAGACATGGAAAATGATTTTTTTGCCCAGCGTTAAAATCATTAAATTGTTATCAGAAGATGCATTGTTTTCAAACAACAAGATCTGTTGTCTGATTAGCATACTGCCCCGAAATGAATCAGTTGAGTAAAGGCGGTTGAGAAAAGAGATATGGCATGACATTGCACAACGTGGGATAGAAACAGGAGAAAAAACTTTTATATGACAGAATAGAGTAGAATAAATGCGAGTTTTAGAATATTACGACGAATACTAACCGAAAACATTCAACTTGTGACCTCCGTATGATTTCAATTAAATCAAAAAAAGAAAAAGATCAAACCTGTTTACTTAATGGAAAACAAACGGATTGAAGCACACTATAGCAAGATTAAATCTGAGATTCAGAGGATAAATAGTTATTCTCGACTGACTCCAACCGCCATCAATTATCAACTACACAACCTTTTGGTGCTACAAAAACATAAAGAAAAACTGGAATTGCATAATTTTACCTTTCTTGGACGTGACACATTCTTGTGACTTTTAAAATCATAATTTGGAATATCAACGGATTTCCAGTTCCTTAAATCTTCCATGCATGCAATAAGCTTTTCAGTGTCAAATGCATCTGTAAAAAGAAAGGGAGAAATTAAAAAGAGACAACAGAGAGGAACGAAGTTAAATACCACAAGAGTAACGACATCAAAAAACTATTTTGCAATTGAAAATGGAGAAAAAATATCAGTTGGCCAAAAAAATAGAAACTGCCAAAAATGGTGATGAAAAGATGCACCAATAAAATCTATACCAGAAGAAGCGTTTTAGCCTGCTCTTTCATAAGTTGGTTGGGTGATATAATTATAAGTTTATTTTAAAGAATGATATCATTATAAGTTCATCTACGATACTAATTGAACACTAAGATTTAATGAAGATTTATAAAACATAAAACTAAAATTCACTTTGATGCCTTAACAGCATGAATTTATTGGGATATATAATTACTAGATAAGAAAATTTTAGCCATTCAACGCAAGAAAATACTATAATTTTGTAAAGTTAACTTATTTTATTGGGATATTGAAATGATATCATAGGCGTAACTTTTTCTCCACAGATAATGTGGATGTTACATGAAATTACTGTTCCATTCTAGCCGAGTGCTTTGCATATTAGATGAAATTGATATACACAAGAATAGAGGCTAAAGTAACTTTTGAGAGAGAGAAGTAGAGGTTACCAGGATGATCGAAGTTATAGCCATGAGCATGAACCAGCTCCTCATCGTTCAAAGTACGATAGAAGGACGTCTGAGGGGCAAACCAAAAGTTATTTTACAGCATGAATAATAATGCTAAATTTCAAATTGACGAAGGTCATAATGTAATATTTCATTAATATTCCCTTCCTCGACGGAGACCTACATCAAGGTCTCTATCACATTCCCAATTAAAGAAGAGTTGTCAGCCAGTTAAAGACAAGTAGATTGCATCTCTTCCATCACATGAGGGAAAAATATGAATCATGGGGGGAAGAACAAGAACGAGGCAAAATATAATAGTACTTGGTTAACAAGGACAACACGCTGGTCATGCAGCTGCTCAATTATCATATCACAGACAGTGGTCTTGCCTGACGCCGCACCTCCAGAAACGCCTGCATGTCATGTTTTAGAGAGCATAAAATATTTATCAAAATTAAGACATTTTTAATCCACAAGAATGAGATAGCAGCTACGAATGGAAGATAGAAACTTTGAATCACAAGCCAATAAAGAATGATCTTTTCTGCTCATCAATTATGATACAAACTTTGGTTTATTTTCATACTGAGGAAGGGAGAAGATCAATCGAATCGGGCAGGAATGGATTGGGGACGACCTAGCTAGAGATCTGGTGAGGCAGAGACCTAAAATGCTCCATAGTGGGCTAAAATACCCCTAAATAGAGTATGGAAATATCAAATTAAAACATTGTTGGTGAGGACAGCGGTATATCAGCTAAGGCATCAGTTTGTCAGCCTAGGGTTGATAAGCTTTGAAAAGTACCGGGTTGATATGCTTACCAATTACAAACGGCTGCTTCTGGAAACGGTTGCTGTCAGAAATTGTTGAGGATTTTTTTTCCGTATCATCCAAATGAAATCCTGAGAAATGCACTCCGCTGCAACCACCTAGCAAAGACTCTACAGATTTGGGATCCATTGTAGGGTGGCCTGGAACAGATAAAAATAGTAGCCGATAAACATACCAAATGTGAAAGAAATTGAAAGAAACATAGATATATAAAAACCAATAGCACAGGTATTTCAAAAATTAGCCACTCAATTTTAGGGAATATTCCCTATAATTAAATAGCACGAACGTTTGAGAGAGCATTTAACTTCTTATTGATGATGGGTGGAAGTTAACTGAATCTTATCTGTCTCAAGTTTCGGTTTCTGAGTCGAAAGAATATCAAATTATTTCCAATATAAGAAGATTAAAGGCAATAAAATGATGAGCAGAAGTTTTGTGGAAAAATGTTCCCTTTCCAACCCTAGGTTCAGAGCTAGAAAAATGGGATTTTAAAGAGACAATTTATAAATATAGATAAGAAGTTAATCATCTGATCATCTGATCAGATTGACCATTTATAATCAATCATCTGACCAGGTTGACATGCCCTTTATTAATACATTAGTAAACTTTTAAAAAAACAACTATAAGAGTAAGGTTCTTTAGCACTAGCGCAAGGAAATAACATATCGTTGAATGGTGTTTATATTTTTTCTAGAACCAATTAAAATAAAACTAGTCTGGCAAGTCTTATTCTGCGGTATTTTAGTACTCGTTGTCGCAAAAAAAAAATTATTTAGTACGCTATAGCTCATTGATTAAAAGGAAAATGCAAAAACGCTTAATGTACGAGAACCGAAAACAGATGTGAAAAATAAAGAAATGGGAGACAATAGATCGCATTTGAACTGCCTTTAATCATGGAAAGAAGGGTTCTTATTTCCGCCACTCAAGACGATGAAGAAATTGACATTCTCTAAGTGCACACACCCAATTACTCAGTGGTTCGGACGAATTTTCAATCACTAGTTTAAATAAACTCAATGATAGTGATAAAATCCGCGACAAATCGAACCAAGAAATGCAACACTTTCCCATCAAAAATTTAGACTGCGCAGGAACTCAGAAAAGCATAATCCACCGAAGCCATCAACTTAAGAGCAGGAAGACGAACTTGTTATGTACCATACCTGCGGAATCTGTATAGAACCCAAGGAAAAATTCGCTCTTTTCTTGAGAATATTTGAGTCCGTGGCAGAAAGATCGGTTCTTGACGCGATCTGGAGAGTTGAAAAGCACAGCTCGAAGACGGCAAGTCTGGGACGTGACGGGACGGATGACGATCAGTGACGGACGTGACGTGACGAAAGTTTCGTCACGTCAGCATCCCGTCACATGTCCGAGGTTTTCGGAAAAATCCATCACATTCGCGTCACCTTCATGGTTTGCGGCATCCCCGTCACCAGACGGCATCACCGTCACGTGTGATGGGAAAAACAAGCGTACGGAGGAGAGAGACTAAGCAGGGCATATCTCCAATTATCTTCGGGTGGCATCCTTTTGCGCATGTGAATTAATGCAGGGACTTTTCTGCAAAATGCCAAGAAATATAGTGAGCGATACCACGTGGCGAAATCTCGATCGTTGAATAGCTGAAATCTAATGATTTTTAAGCTTTTTGGTCATTTTAAAAAATCCGTGACTGCCGTCCCGTCACATCACTTGTCCGAGGGCCCCCGTCACAGTCACATCATCGTCACGCCCAGTTCATCATCCGTCACCCTCACTGTCACGGGCCACTAATTTCGTCACCGTCACGTCACCCGTCATGTTGCCGTCACCGTGGCGTGTGACGTGACGGATGACGGCTGCCGTTCACTAGCACACTGGATCAGATATAGAGCAGTAATAGCCCATTTATCAATTTAAAAATTATTTAATGGGAAATTTTTTCTTAATTCTATATGTTTGTGACACTCCATAAGTAGTATTTTCCATAGAGATGAACTCCAAGTGTAGTTTTTAGTGAGGGACTAGTACACTTGTAGTTTTCAAATCTAAGACATAATTACCAACTTTATATGAAGGAAGATGAGTACTTCAGGTATAATAAACAATGCATCATTTTAGTGAAAATATTGCTAGTCCTGATACTAAATGTTTACAATAGCATAATTTTTTTCCACTTTTGATATATTTTTATACTTCCCCTATGCAAAAAACTACAGCCCTTGTTAGAATGATACTCTTGTGTCAAGTGTTCATAAATCGTTTGGCATTGAATTCATAAATCGTTTCTGCCGGAGGAAGATCTGTTTTATGTCCAAAAAATCAGTAACTTCAACCCTTGAGTCCACATCTGGAGTGCTTGAATCCATTTCAGATTTTTCTCTCACATGTAAAATCTCTCAGCTTACCTTTTTTGTATTTCCAAGGTATATTCTGGGTTAAAGTAATTATTATTTTTCAAAATTCATAGTGAGTGTATTTTATCATAGAAATTTGTGCTAGCTAGGAATAGATGATGATGGAGTGTTTTCTGATCTCAAGATCATTTAATGTTATCAACTTAATATATGAGAGGTTTGAACTAGGGATAAGGAATGAGATGATTGAAAATATTTCTTGCTATCTAATTTCTAGAATATTCCCATTTGGTGGTCTAGATTAGGACATGTCAACTATGTAAATGAGAAAGAAGAGAGATAAGAAAATTCAGAGTTTTCCTTGATAATTATACCACCGATTTTGTGTTTTGACAAAACAAAAGTACTGTTCACTAAATTGGTAATTTGACACTTACAGTGTTGTAAGGGGGAATAATTTTCTAGGTAATAAAATTTTTTAATGGAGGGTTGGAACAAGAGATAAATTTTATAAATGTTGATCCTTCTATTCATTCTATTGAAGATATTGGGCCTTCTCTCTCTCTCTATCTCTCCTCTATTCCTCTATTAGTGGGGCCAACCCACTTCCATGTGAACACCATATAAAGTCCCCATCGTGTATGGGGATGTCTAATCAAGGGAAAATAGTCAACCCTAATCTCCGCCTCTCTCTCTCCTCGTCGGAGCTCCCTCTTCCTCCTCGTCGATCCCTCTCTCTCCTTGATATCGAACTCATTCAAACTTTGAATTTCTTGGAAATTATTTTACCATATCAAACCACTTATATGACTATTATAACATTTAATAGAACTTGAAACGTGATCATAATTTCCTTCAAAGGAAAAAATTTGGAGAAAATCACTAAGAGAAAAAGGTGTCAATTAAAATTGGGGCCAACTTTCCAGAAATTTGATGTTAAAAATAAAACTTGCTCATAAGATTTGAGTAAGATATACATATGAAATGAAGTATTTGTTAATAACTCCCTAAGGATTAATTCTACTTTGGCTTTGCACTAGGTCTAATTTTTTGCCGGTGTAGTGAGGAGGATTAAATTAGAAATTATGTGACCTATAAGCCCTTCCTAGTTTCTAGTTGCTTCGGCTTTGGCTATTTTGAGCTCCAAGGTTGAGTACAGCAATCATCTACTTAGACATAGATATTATGACTCTTGAATATTTTTTCAAATTTTCATCATGGATCGTGAGAAGGTATCTCTTCTGATGATAGATGTTTTGAGAGAATTTGTGAAGATAATAGAGGTTGGATGATAACATCAAATTAGATCAATAAAAATATGCTTTATACTTCATTTCTACCTCTTTTTTTTATTTGCACTTGCATTATTCACCATTAAAGGATAAAATAGGAAATTTATGATTTATTTTTGTTAGATTAATTTTTATATATTTTGTTGTTTTTTGAGACTAACCCTTCTTGACTCCTAAGAGTTAAGTGGATTTGTCACATCTTCTAGGAGTTTTTTATTTGAAATACAGGACTTATTAAATAAAATGGTGTATTTGGGATAAAAATGGGAGGAAATGAGAAACCTAAGTCATCTCCTAGATAATAAGAAGCGTCCCAATACACAATAAGCTCACTTTACAAGCGCATTCAAACCTTCTTAAGAACCGTACCAACTAAAGGCAATAATTGTGGAACTAACCCACAATTTGAATTTGAAAGGCCTGTTTTAAAATCTTTGAAGGAGGGAACTAGGATCCACCCTGGAAATCAAGTAATCCTAGCACTACAGACTTTTGGAATTAAATCCATTGTTTGGGGAGTTAGGGCACTTCATTTAATATATTCTCCTCTCTCTTTGCATCTCATCTTGGACTTCTACTCCCAACTTTTTGTTGGACACCTAGTGCATCATATTTACGTGATTCATTATTGTTCTACAAGAGTGTGGGAGAGAGTTCAAAGGTGACCAAGATTCTTGGAGAAACAACACAACTTGGCCCTTGGGAAAGATGACAACAAGGTTTGTGTAATCTCCTGAACGCTTGTTTTGTATTTTCTCAGAATTTTATTTAGGTAAATAATCCATATGATGGCCTAGAATTCAAGCTTTCCAAAGAATCAAACGGCACTAAATAATTCCACACGTAGCTGTTTCTGTTGCAATTTCAATGAGGGGACCTAAGGTTCTATTAGTTCTTAAAATTTATTTCTTGCTCAATAAAATACAAAAAATTCATAAAAATCATAATAAATTATTATATCATATTATAAATAACATAAATATTTATTTCATTTATTTAAAATATTTTTGACTAGTTTTCCTCAATTTGGTTGATTTTATCTTTAGGAAATAGTTAAAAATCTAGAAAAATATAAAATCATCTAAAGCAGTTATTTTAAAATATATTTAATTACCTTTACTTATGGATTAGGCCCTTACCCTATTATAACTAAGAAACAAATATAAATATTTTTGCATAAATCAAAGCCTTTTTAAAAATAATTTAACTTAAATTATAGTTTATCATTGGAGAAAGAAGATTTGCCTTCTAAATGCTTTTAGCAAAGGAGGTTGTGCAAACAAGAGTTTGTATCAATTTTTTTTTCTCACTGGTGGTAAATCATGCATCAATTTGGTTGGTGTTGGCGTTACAATTGTTGGAGGTGAAATAACTTCTCTTTAGGGAGATCTGAAAACAACACCTCTCCAGGGTGATTGGAGAATACTATCTACATGCATAACTGTAATAGCTTTATTGCATTGTGGTCCCAAAATAATTTTATAAAGTTCAGAAAGTCACTTTATGGATTGAGAAAATATCTGAGGTAGTGTCATAAGAAGTCAAAATCCTATGTGATGTGGATTGGGTATACCAGGTGCGACATTGATTATTGTATTATTTAATGATGGAGCATGTATTATTTTTCAACAACTTGGCCATTCTACCAAGTCTAGATTTCTCTTGTGCAACCCATGAGGTCATTTGTAAGACCCTAGAGGGAAGCCATTTGTAAGACCTTATGAGCAACAAGGATAGATAATGATGTGTTAGGACTCTTAGGTTCTACATTTGTTCGTAAATGATTCAAATGGACCTATAGTTATTCATGAAATATTTATTGAACAATGATTAATGTGATTTCAATGCCTAGACTCTAATATATACATTATTTTCTAACATGCACTATCTTTTAGAGACACCCTAATTGGTGCTGTGGACTCGAGTGGTAATAGTCTTATATTGTATAAAGATTATTTGAATGCCTAGGTTCTAATAGATGCAATATTTCTAATATGCACTATCTTTTAGAGACACCCTCATAGGCGCTTTTGACTCGAGTGGTAATAGTCTTGTATTTTATATAGATTATTTGAATGCCTAGGTTATAATAGATGCATTATTTCCAATATGCACTATCTTTTAGAGACACCCTGATTGGCACTTTTGACTTGAGTGGTAATAGTCTTGTATTTTATAGAGATTATTCGAATGCCTAGGTTCTAATATATGCATTATTTCTAATATCCACTATATTTTAGAGACACCATAACTGACGCTTAGGATTATTTGAGTGGCAATAGTCTTTTATTTTATTGAGATTATTTGAAACCATGGATGTAGGTGAAGTTTTATGAGTATTTTTGGAGACTAATGGATATTATGTGGTTGTCAAGCCAAATCACGCAACCATGTTTAATTAAGTTCATTGGATAAAATATTACATTTATTATTATTCTAATGTAATGATAATGAAACCCATGAATACATGCAATGACATAGTGAATTATGATGAGATCATAATACAATGATCACTAGTCTTTAAACATGTATTCTAGATATCCATTTTCAATGGATAGTCTAAATAGACATTGAATTATCTAGATATAATAGCACTAATTGATCATATTTATTCAATAAGTATAGTTGGTCCTATGGCTATTAGTGCGGTGACACGAAGGACAAATAGTGGTGCTCTTTGGAGAAAGAGTTCACTCAATTGATCCGTATGAATCCCTAAATGGTATTATACTTAAATGTCAATCAGGTTGATTCATGTCTCAAGTCAATGGATCACTTATACAATTGTGACATGATGTCACAATTATCTAAATGATCTATTGGCTTGCGACACCAAGGACATCTCATGGAGGGAGGACTACTTTTTTACAACATTTTACGAGCCTCTAATCATGGGATTCAAACAAGTCATAGCACAGATGTATTAAGAAGCTCACAGAGGTGATTAAGTGGTCAAGACAAAATCATCCAACGTTAGTATAAGAGGAGATTGACTCAAGGAAGATGATGCAAAAATCCTTAGCCAATGTAGTGAGGATATTGGAGAAGGAATTGTCTAATGATCCTAGTCACGCTTCAGTACTATTGAACAACGGATTAGGGTTTGATGATCAACCATACCCTAAGTCATTTGAGAGGCGTGGGGATGATGGATTATGCATATTTAGTAGCCGATGACATTAGAGGTTCCATTAGAGAGTTCAAACACTACTCGGTATCTTTTAGAACATGAGGTGTAGCTTGGCACCCCACGGGCTGGAAACTCAGTTAAATCTATTGGGTTGAATTGATCCTTAGTTAATTAATCTATTTGTTGATATGCTTAATTAATAAGGTTGGTCAATGATTAATATTGGGCCTCTAAAGTAATTAACTAGAATGAGACATGAGCCTGGAGAGTCACACACATAAAATCATTGGGGCATTGGTAATTATGTATTTACTTAAGTGTTTTTTGAGAAAAAATTAAAAATATAAATAGGGAAGGGGCACTCATTTCAAGCACCTAGGCCACCCAGAATTGAGAGCCCCCCTTTCTCCACTCTCATCTCTTCTCTACTCAACCAAGGATAGTGTCTTCATAGTGAGAAGATCTTCAAGATTTTCAAGAAGAGTTGGAGAAGAAGTGGATATCCAAGGCCAACGTGATCGTGTGGATACTTCTAGTGGACAGACACATAAACAACTTCAGAATGATCTCAAAGCGAGCATGTTAAGGGTGGAATAAGTTCCCACAAGTTCCCACAGTTCCACATCATGGAATCATGTTTTCCATGGATGAACCAATGTACATAATCCAACACCTTTCACATCTCATTCATTGTGATTTTAGTGGCTCCTTTTTCATTGGCCCATGTATCCCTACACAACAAGAAATACTATGACATCATATCACTATTACCCATTGTTTCATCCACTTTAAATTGTCATAACGATACTATTTTTCTATTATTAGCACAAATAATCACTGAAGAAATTAAAAGATTGATCATTATCCAAAAAATGAACACATGGCAGAACCAAAATAAAGTAAGAATACTCTTTAGTAATTCCCCAAAAAATATATTCCAAATCAAAAAATCTAAAAGTTAAATCTGTAATAAAATAATAGCTATCAAAATATAATGTTAGACAATTCATAATAAATATGTTCTGGCTCAGAAAATTATTTATTTAAAAATATGGTCTTAGAATCCATAAATATATCAAAATATCCAGAAAATCAGAATACCATCATAAAAATAGATTTCTTCTATTAAACTTTAATACATATATATGTTCATTATCACATAAATAAACATATGAATATCATTATTTTAATCTATTGATTTGTGTGTTATCATTAGCTTGGGCATGTTTTTTGATAATGAGGTCCCCAAGTTATGTTCTAGATCTTATAGGTTAAAATAGAGATTGATTTAGGAATGTATGTTTCTTTAATTGAATTATATTTAAAATATGTCACAAAATAGTTTTTGATATATCAGAAAATATCAATCTAGAATGCCAAGTATTAGTGATGCAGGACAACTAGATGATGGATGCACAATGACTGATGAGACGGGAAGGATGACGACAGGTGTTGGGACGGATTGGTTTAGGAATGGGAGGGATAAACCATACCACAAATCCACAGGATCAGTTTCATAAACTTAAATCCGATGAGATAATGGTGGTGCAGCCCCTTTCCTTGTTGAGGGCGGGAGTACTGTCTTCAACCACCGCGACGATGCCTAAGCACCAAATCCAATACTTCGAATTAGTGTCCATGGGAAAACTCACGAAAGACCTAATCCACTAATCGTTGAAATTCCAAGAAGTTTGAAGCAAATCCGATGGCGGTGGATGATTTCTCGAGGAATACTGGACGAAGAAACACACGACACCAAAGAGTTCAGGCATACCTCGGCACCAGAGTGCGTGTTTAGGCTGCGGGGAATTATGGTCATAATTAGGCTCGACGATCTGGGCGTTGCGTGGGCCCACTTGGATGAGACGGCGTGGTGTTCCGGGCATTGAGCGGCCCTGGCAAAGGGATATCCGGACGAAGTCTGGTCGCTTGGTAGCTAGGATGCTCGGGCGTGGCTGACGAACCATGGGCGTAGATAGACGGGGAGAGCGCCTGCGTGGGCGGCCGGGTTGACGGCCTGCGCAGGCTGCCTAGGTGCGGGTGGCCAGTGGCTGCCTGTGTGGGCGCTGATAGCGCGGGCGGCCGACTGGCAGCCTACGTGGGCGGTGTGGGCGCGGGCGGCCGACTGGCAGCCTACGTGGGCGGTGTGGGCGCCTGCGCGGGCGGCCCGGTTTGCAGCTGACGCGGGCGGCCCTGGCTTGGGCAGCCGGCGCTGGGATGCCGCACGTGGGCGGCCTTGGCATGGCAGCTAGCGCCGGGGCCTTGGCGCTTGGGTGCGGGGCAGCCTGGCGCGGACCGTTGGTCGCCCTTGCGCTTGGGCGATGGGCGGCCTGGCACTAGGGCGCGAGGCGGCCTGGCACTAGGGCGCGAGGCGGCCTGGCAGCAGGTGCAGGGCGAACTGGTAGTGGGAAGAGGGAGAGGGCGAGAGAGGACGGCGGTTGGCGGCGTGTGACGGCGTCGATGGCGGCGGCGGCAATCCGGAGAAGATGGACGGGTTAGGGCAAGTCCTCCAAGAAGAGAAAAACTCAATTCTTGAATATAACTTTGCCAAGTGTTTCTTACAACATTGGCCTTCATATAGGCCTTGGAGGAAAGAGAAAATACGAGAAATGACATAAAAATAAAACATGGGCGACGTGTAATCGTGTCACGTCAAAGGGCAGTTCTGGATTTGTCGTTGGCGACGTGTCATGATGTGGGACGTCTCGGAAGGTGGTGGTGGCACATCCGAAGTCTGGCGGTTATCTAGTTGATGTCGATGATGAGTCTTCATGCCCGGCGTGTTGGATGATGTAGGTGGCGCGTCCGATGTTGGTGCGTTGACGTCGTCGCCACCAATTAGAATATTTGAGTTCTAGTATATTTCAATATTTGTTCCCTTACCTTAAACCTTTGATAAGCTTCTAGGATATTATATAAACGAATAATAGTGCGTATAATTTTGAATTATTGTTCCTATATTTTAGGTGGAATAAACAAAATCCAAATTCCTCTTATTCGTGCACCGAAATTCTGTGTACAAGTCAGATTTAACTAGTAACTTTACCAATTTCTATAGGTAGGGTATATTGTTTGAATCACTGATCAGGTTGAGAAGTTTGGATCAGATCAGATTAGGTACCCTGATATGATCAAGAAAAAGAGAGTTCATGGGATGCTCAGATGACCATTTATCAATAATTGATCAAGTCCCATGAGTGATTGGATCAAGGGGGCCAATTTAATCATCAAGCGCCAAAGTTGACATTACTGATAATATCTGATCTGGTTGATGGCCCAAAAAAATGAGGGTGGGAGGCTGCACCAGAAGTAGCATTAAATGTGGGTGTAGAGGAGGAGGGTTGAGTGAGCTGTAAAAAAAAGAGGGGTTGATTGGGTTGCTTGCCCAATTTGATCAGCCGTTGGTCAAAAGAGCGAATGATCATTTACCATCAATATGAATATAAGATTGGATTCCATCCATCAGTCATACAATATGACCATTGAGATGACCAACTGGGCCATGAACAACAAAAGATCAAGTTAGTTTGATCAGTCACATTTCTAAGTCAAGGAATATTCAATCAAGACTCGATTGTATCTCCAAACACTTGCTTTTGGTCCCCCCAACAACCCTCATCAGTTAGTCGGAAAAAAACATTGCAAACCATCTCATTTTCCTTAGTCCAAAAATCGAAGAAAATGAAAGGAAGAGACCCTCTTTCCTTCTGATCTTGTTTAATCACTTATGTGGTTGATACTAATCTCATACCTATGCACGGTTATGAGTCACCACCATTGGTTTCCCATTACAATGTGCTGTAAAGCAGGTCTGAACATTAAGTAGAATGTGAAAGGAAGAAACGATGACCTGATGAGTCGATATCAACTTTAATTTTCTTATCATCCATAAGATTCATTCTCTGTTAATCTTCATCTCGTTTGATTTTTTTACCATAAACATGAATTGATTTCATAAAAGGAATCTGAATTGACTTCATACATTCAGATTTATTGACTTTGTAATCCAAAATCAGGTCAAATCATTTCTTTAATATGTACTCTTCTATGCAAAAATTCTACAACATCTTAAAACTATTATTAAATAACATATTTACTCATTTAAATATTGATAATATGACAAATCGATGCATCCAATAAGTAAAATATGATATACTAGTGAAATGTTTATGTAGTTTTTGCATACTGGGGCAGGATCTGATTTGAAAACTGATTAACAATAAAAATCATTGTCTCATCCATCTTGTGTAGGAGTTTAATGGAAAATATGCCATTCAATTGTTAGTTAATAGAATAGGATGTTTCTCCTTCCAATATACCTTTGTTATAGATATGATTTTGTTCTCTTATTATAAAAAAATAATCAATTTTCTAGTGAAGATGTTTATAAAGCCCTACTATGAAGGGTTAATGGCCTATCAGTCACTAATGATAGATATTTGACTTGAAAGTCGTTAGGTTATGGATGATAACGAGAGCTACTTTGAATATATATTGAATATTCTAATGGTTAGCCATTGATTCCAAAATGTGTTTAACCGGAAAATTCATACTATGTGAATAGCTTAGTAGTTGGAAGCATGAAATTATTTATCAATTTTGAAATTGGGGGCCAGATATCGCTTTTCTGCAATCAAAAGATACACAGTATATTAACTCAAAAAAACCTAACCATGCATCCAGTACCAACGATCTGTGACTAATGGGAAAGCCAACAATGCACCATATAGTTTGGATAAGGTAGTACGCCAACACCGTAGAGAAAATGCTAATGCCGCTTCTTTTTAATTCCATCATCCACTTCATGGAGAAAATTTTAGAATAAAATAAATTCCGAAATCTTGAAGTAAGAAAACATAAGATAAATGAAATTTATTCACTTCTGTATGATATCTACACCATCTCATAACTATCAAACTTCACATTGATGAATAAAAAAATCATGATCGCATATTGTAGTCATATAGAATAATCGTGATCCCTACATACTAAAAATATGAGCCTAGGCCTCATGATACAGCCCCACTACTTTGTCTAATTCTGGTCTACTGAAACACTTTCGCTGCGCTGGTGAAGGCTGCTTGACTTACTGCAAAAGATCAAGGCCGACGAGCTGCAAAACTATGAGTTATGAGATAAATTTATAAGATCAAGGTCAGTTCGCTGCTAAACTACGAGTTCTGCCCTGAAAAATATTCAAGATCAAGGCCTAGGCTCTTATTTTTTAGTATGTGGGGCTCATGATTATTCTGTATGATTATAATAGAATAATCATTGTACATCAACTGTGAGTATAGTGCAGGGACACGGATGGGACGGTTTTTTCATCCCAGGGCATCGTCAGTGAGATTGGGCAAAAACCGGGACGGAAATTCATCTCGGGCCGAATGGATGGGACTGTTTTCCTATTGTTGGACGAAAAAATCGCCCCTTTTGAGGTCTCCGACGATGGACGGTAAGGGATGGAAGAAAATCCATCGGATTCACGTCTGAAGGTTGAGATCTTGCCACGTGGCATCACTTAATCGATTCCTTGACATTTTGCATCAAAGTCCCTGTTTTTTTCGTGCGCACAAACTGTCGTCGCCCAAAAGTAATTGTACATATGTCCCTCTGCTTTCTCTCTCCTCTATATTTCCCTAAAAAACTTAGAAAATTATATCAAAATTTTCAAACATGATTTTTTTCGTCCGGAACAAGGGACGGGATGGTTTTTCTCTGGACGGGACAAAACTGGCAAAGTCGGGTCGCGGACGGGACGACTTTTTCGTCCTGGAAAAAAAAATTGTCCCGTCCGTGTCCCTGCACTGATTCTGGATGTCGGACGAGACGATTTCCGTCCCATCCCATCCATCGTGCACGTCCAGGACGATCCTGAACTATAAAAGCGAGTTCTGTCCTGTCAAGTTTACAAGATCAAGGCTGGTGAGCTGCTAAACTGCTGAGTTCTGCCCTGTAACCCTGTTACACTCTATCTCAAATCTCTCTATATACCCAGTATTAAAGTTTTGAGCTTTCTTGTCAGAAGCAAGCACACGTAGCTGAAGAGAGAAGAATGAAGACAGCCCAGAAGAAGACAGTCATTCTCGTCAACGATGAAGCCGGTCTTGGCGTCGCCATCTCCGATAGCCTCCGTGTGAGCCCTGGGTCTGACCTCTCGAGGTGGAAAACCCATCTTCCTTTGTTGCCGATTTCGTTGTTTTGGGTTTTTTTTTTCGGGTCTTAACTTGTGCTTATTGGGTTTATTTTCTGATTCAGAAAACAGTCAAACATCCACCTCTCGCTGGAAAAATATGGGGTCAAGGATGCTGCAGATCCTTGCTCTCGGATTGACTTCGTCGATAAATCCGGATCGCATCAGGTACTTATTTATGGTAATTGTTAAATTTTTAATCGAAAGGATCAGATGTACGGTTTTTTTTTGTTAAAGATTTGCATTTTCTGGATGTTCATTGTCATCTAATGTCGTAGGTTTTCTTTGCTTCTCTGTCTTTGTGTTCATGTGTATCTCTGTTATTTATTAATTCTATTAATCGGAGAGGGTGAATACACAGATTTCCTTCTTTTCATGTAGCATTCCCCGGTCTTGATAATTCGTTTTCTTTTTCTGGATGTTCATTCGCTCGTAGTTGTGAGCATCTTCATAGGTTACGATAATAGTTCCTGTATTTCTTCTATCTCTCTTTATTCATGTATGTATCTGGCAATTCTTAAAGCTATGAATCACAAAGGATGAAGTTACTTAACATAGCGTTCACTTGACTTGGGAATTTATTTCTTCTTCTTGATGTTCTTACGCTTGTAATTTTGGGCGTCATTCTAGGTGGCGATAATACTCCTTCTGCCTTGCCTTTGTTTCTTTGTTCTTATAGTCACACATTTCTCTAGAAATTTGTAAATCTACAATGTGCGAGGGTGAATATACTGACATCTTGACTGAAGATCACATTCCCTAGACTCGGATGTTCGTTTTCTTTTTCTGGATGTTCATACTTTTGTAATTTTTTACGTCATCGTTAGTTACAAGAATACTTGTGTCTCGTCTTTGCTTCTCTGAAGTTATCTACGCATATATCTCTTGTAATTCTTAAATATGTCAAGGGAGAGGGTGAGTATTTACTCAAGATATCGTGTCCAGGACTTGGGAACTCGTTTTATTTTTCTCAATGTTCATATTCTCCTAATTTTGGTTATGGGTCCAAGTCGAATATACAGATTTCTTTTCTTAAAATTTCGTTCCTGGACTTGGGTACTGGTTTTCTTTTGTGGATTATCATACTCTTATAATTTTGGATCTCATTGTAGGTCACGATAATACTGCTGCCAAATTTTCAACCACCGGTAGCTGCATGCGCAGCTAATGAGATCATGGAGTTGATTATGTCACAGTGTACGTCTGACCCTCCTATAATCTTACTACCAATTCCTCAAGCATCACTGAAATTCGATCAGGATTCCAAGAAATCCATGATGTTTGATGGCGCGGCGGCAATTTTTGGTGTTGAAGTCAGTCCAGCGACCGAGATAACTGAGGAATTTCTTTCTGGAACTCCAAAGCCCCCATCATTCGTTCTCAAGTGTGAAGTTTTTTCATGCTTAGTGCTGATGCTCCAAATACTAAAGCTTCCTTCCCTTCTGATTGGTGCAAATGTTGATCAGGGGGGCCTATCTGCCAGCGGTCAGGATCTTCAGGTGATTCTTTTTTTCTTTGAACTATGTTTAGAACTTCTGGTGAATTTGTGTATCTTTTTGGTTAGTTCCCTTGCTTGGGAAGGCCTGCATTTCTTAGACGGGTAGAGTTTTAAAATGTTACTCCTGCGAGGAAGCTTCACTGAACTCTTAGTTGTTTATCTGAGTGAATAATTTTTTTTCCAAAGCCTTTTATTTGATGGAAAACCGGATGGGAAAACAGCATTTATGGTTTCCCATTGATCAACAATAAAATCTGTGAACCTTGTATTTTGATATGATCCTCCACCCCCAAGGGTATCTGAGGCATTTTAGTCCACTAGGGGCACTTTAGTCATCTCATGTTTAGGGTAGATTGCTTCCTTTTCTTATTGTTAGCTCCACAGGCCCATTGGGCCCGTAAGTGCCTGCTAATAAACCCAAGTATAATGTGACCGTTGGACTCCCACGGTCATGAGATGACCGTTGGAGTCCAACGGGTATTTTCTCTTCGTGTCTAAGTGGCTATAAAAGCCAATGTAATACACTGTGTAAGTATTAGGTTTCTATAAGGAAAAATACGAGTTTATTTTTGTTTACAATCACTTTCCGAATCTCCTTCCAATCTCCAGATCTCACATGGTATCAGAGCAGATCCTAGAATTTTTCGTTTTGAAGGATTGAAGGGCCGTGAGAACTCGGAAGCCCTCTCGCGGAATCCTATTCCCCGGAGGAAATCGCCCTCGTCAAATCTCCGACGTGTTTCCGGCATCCTTTGCTTACGGAAATCGAATTTTTTCCGGCCGTGGAGCTGTTCTCGGCGGAGTTCTGCGATCTCGATCGTTATCGACGAAAAATAGCCAGATTTCGGCCGTGGAGCTGTTCTCGGTGGCATTCTGTGGTCTCGATCGTTATCGACAGAAATCCATCTGATTTCAGACGGGAAGCTGCTCTCGGCGGCGTTCTGCAGCCTCGATCGCAACCTCTGAAGACAAGTACTTTGCGACTATTGGTGGGCCGTATCTATTCGGCGACTATACCTGTGCCACTGCTTTCAGCTGGTGCCGTATCCATTCGGCGATTTTTCTTAACTACGGGCCGTATTCATTCGGCGCATGTGTCTTCTTGGAGCAATAACCGTCAACTGCTTTGACTGGTAATTCTTCATTCACCCAACTTTGTTTACCAGTCGTTTAGATTCCATGGGAGGCAAATCCCGGTCCAAAATGTTGGAAGGGGAACCAGAGACCTCAATATCTTCTACCAAGGAGGCGGATATTACAACCCAGAACAGGTTGATATTACCTGATCTGGATATGAAATATAATGGGATCAATGGGAAAAAATGGGTTACTCTTGCTCAAAGGTCCCTCAAAGCTGCATACTTGGGCAAACACCTAACGGAAGATGCCCCATCAGAAGATGATAGAAAATTATATATTTGGGAGTCGGAGGAGGCCTTCATTGTGAATTGGATGATACGGAATATGGAAGAAGAACAAAGAGACAACTACCTTCTTATAGACTGCGTTCGAGATCTTTGGGAAGAAATTAATAAATCTTGTGCAGAGACCCACAGCGACTTCCGCGTTTTTGGCCTCCGGGAACAGGAAAGAACACTGAAGCAAGGCAGTATGTCCATATCCTCATATTCAGCAAAGCTCAAGGCTATTTGGAGAGAACTAGATCTTCTCTGGCCCACAGGAGATAAGAATTCACCATCCTATCTCCGAGAGGTCAAGTTCAGAACACTCACCTTCTTGATGGGTTTAAACCCCGAATACGAAAATTTACGAAGTCAACTGCTACATCGAGAAAGATTTCCGACACTAGCAGAAGCTATCTCCGAACTGCAAGGAGCAGAACGACGGAGAAAATTGACGCTTAAAGATGAAGAATCTACTACTCCGACTTCTGTAGCTCACCTAGCCAAAAGGGGTGAGCCACGGAATAATTCAAGCTCTGCGGCACCCCCTCCACAGACTCCTAAAGTAACTCCAAAGGAAGGTAATCCTCCAGAACCACTCGTTTGTGGCTATTGCAGGAAGGAAGGCCACGTGAAAAAAGACTGCAGGAAATTGGCATGGAAGGAGGAGCAGATCCGAAAAGGTCTCTGGGTACCGAGAGACCAGAAAAAGGCTTATGTTGCAAGTGAAGGGGGAGATCCCTCCACCAAGAAGAGCAATGATGGGGGCGAAATTCAAAAGCTCATCCAATCTGAGATGAGTAAAATTCTACAGAAGATAAGCTCCACATCATTAGTCAGATCAGGTGAGTGTCAGCTTCTAGCTGATCCTGCAGTTGTGTGGCTTCTCCATCTGCCCAAACCCTAGCCGCCAGAGAGAGTGAGAGGAGGAGAGAGACAGATTCAACAAAAAAATAGAAACCCTTAACGATGCAAAAAGGTTTCCCAGTATTTAACTGGGTTTACAATTATTGGGTCTCGCAGACCCAATACGATGGATCCACCATCATAAGGGTATTTCTACAATAACAAAACTTCTAAGGTTTTAATAAAAGAAAGTGGAAATAACATAAAAAAGAACTAAAAGGCTGTCTGCTGACACCCCCCCTCAAGCTAGGAGGTATATATATTCGCCATGCCCAGCTTGCTCGTCAGCCTTTGAAATATGCTTCCAGGTAAGCCTTTGGTAAGGATGTCTGCTGCCTGATCTGCTGACTGGACATACTTTATCTTGATTATGCCTGTGTCAATTTTCTCACGGATGAAATGTCTGTCAATCTCGACATGCTTTGTGCGGTCATGTTGAACAGGATTATGTGCAATGTCGATAGCTGACTTGTTGTCACAGTGAAGTATAATTGGTCCCTCGTGGTAGGCTCTCAGGTCTTCCAGTACTCCTTTTATCCAAAGTGCTTCACATATTCCTTTGGCTAATGCCCTGAGTTCAGCCTCAGAGCTCGACCTTGACACAACATCTTGCTTCTTACTCCTCCATGTAGTAAGGCTTCCTCCAATGAAGGAACAATATCCCGATGTCGATCTTCTATCTAGGATTGATCCTCCATAGTCTGCATCGGTGTACATTTCTAGAAACGTATCTCCACCTCCTTTAAACAGAAGGCCTTGTCCTGCTGTACCTTTCAAATACGACAGGATTCTGTGTGCTGCATTCAGATGAGGTTCCCTTGGGCTATGCATAAATTGGCTCAGAACTCCCACCGCAAATGCTATGTCTGGTCTTGTATGACTCAGATATATCAGCTTACCAACCAGACGTTGGTACTGATCTTTGTTGACAGGGGCAGCATCTTCACAAGTACCAAGCTTAATGTTTGGATCAATTGGAGTACTTGAAGGTTTGCACCCAGCCATACCTGTCTCATATAAGAGATCTAATGTATATTTCCTTTGTGATATAAAAATCCCTTCATCAGAATAAGCAATTTCAATTCCCAGGAAATACCGTAGTTGGCCAAGAGATTTAATATCAAAAACCTTGCTCAGCTGGCTACTCAGGTGCTGGATCTCTTCATAATTATCACCTGAAATTATGATGTCGTCAACATACTCCAAGAGAATCACAATTCCCCCGGAGGTGGAATGCTTGATAAACAGAGTATGATCCCAGTTACTTTGTCTATAACCCATTCCTTTCATATACGTGGAGAATCTTCCAAACCAAGCTCTGGGTGATTGTTTCAACCCATATAGAGCTTTCTTGAGACGGCACACCTTCCTCCCCCCTTGTTCACCATTATATCCAGGGGGTAAGTCCATATATACCTCTTCTTCAAGGTCACCATGTAGGAACACATTTTTAACGTCGTATTGGTGCATCTGCCATCCCAACTTTGCAGCCACTGCTATGAGAATTCTTACAGTGTTTAGCTTCGCGACAGGAGCAAATGTCTCTTTGTAGTCAATTCCGTATGACTGAGTGTAGCCTTTGGCGACCAGTCTCGCCTTATAGCGCTCAATTGAGCCATCTGAATTATATTTGATGGTATACACCCATCTACAGCCTACTATCTTCTGGTTGTTTGGTGCTGGCACTACCTCCCATGTGTTATTCTTTCGTAATGCTTCCATTTCTGCTTCCATTGCATCTCTCCACCTTGGGATCTTCATTGCCTCTTCAACGTTAATTGGTATGTCTTCCTTGTCAACATTGGTAAGACATGCACGATAGCTTGGAGTGACTCTTTCATAACTAACAACATGTGACAGAGGATACCTGCCATGCCGAGTACATGTCCGCCTCCCTTTCCTGAGAGCAATTGGCCAGCCCAGATCGTCATTCTGCAACTCCTCTTCGACTTGTATTTCCTCGTCAACATTGAGATTTTCTGCTTCCCCTTCAGGCAGTGAAATATGTATAGGAGAAATTTCAACATTATCGTTCTCAGAAATAATTTGACTGGGTCCTTGTAGTTCCTCGGGAATATACTGAGTCTTCTTCTGCCATTGACTCTCCGGACCTGATGCAGATCCCACATTGTAGCCATCTTCTATTTCGTTACCCCTTGTTGTAAGAGAACCTGGAACATGCTTCAATTCTTCTTCATTGTTGTTGCTTGATAGACTGTAATACGTATTGTCTTCATTGAAAGTCACATCTGCAGAGATGAAGAATCTCCTCAATATTGGGCTGTAGCATTTGTAACCTTTCTGGGTAGATGAGTATCCCAGAAATATACACTTAATTGATCGTGGAGTGAGCTTGCTACCAGGACTATGGACATGAACGAAGGCTTCACATCCGAAGACTCTCAGTGGAATAGAGGAACTTATTTTGACTTCTGGAAAATAAAGCGACATCAATTCAAGGGGGCTTTTATATTCTAGTTTTCTTAACGGAAGTCGGTTAATCAAATATACGGCTGTAAGAACAGCATCAACCCAGAATTGACGTGGAACTCGGCCTTGGAAGAGTAATGTCCTGGTAGTGGCAATCACATGCCCAATCTTCCTCTCTGCAATCCCATTCTGCTGAGGAGTATTTACACAAGAAGACTCATGGATTATACCCTGATCATTGAAATAAGTGGTCAATGAGCTGTTGAAATAATCTTTGGCATTGTCAGATCGAAATTTCTTAATAGTGATAGAATACTGATTCTTTATCAATGTGCAAAAATCTTGAACAATCTTGGATACTTCAGACTTATATTTAAATAAGTGTACCCATGTCATTCTAGTACAATCATCAACAAGGATAAGAAACCAGCTCTTCCCTGTGATAGATGGAGTTCTACAAGGTCCCCAAATATCACTATGAACCATATCAAATGGACGGTGCTTCCTTTCACTGCTGCCAGAAAAAGAAGCTCGCTTGTGTTTTCCGAACTGACATGCATCACAAAATAAATTTGATAAACCACTTGTTTTTACACAACTAGGAAACATCCTTTCTAAAACATCAAAAGACGGATGTCCCGTTCTAGAATGCAAAAGTTCGATTTCTTTAAGCTTTTCAGGTTCAGCAGCTATGCTCCTTTTTAGTGTAGACTTGGAGCTCCCCACCATCAGAGCATCTCCAGGATCGTCTTCTACTTGAGAAGCCCATTCTTCATCTTAACAGATCCAATCCTTCGGTTGAGTACCTTGTCAAATAAGAAACACTCATCAGAATTCAAGATCAAGGCACATTTAATATCTTTCACTAGTCGTTGAGGGGATATGAGTTGTGCTTGCAGCCCTGGCACATGCCAAACTTCTCTAAGAAGCCCCAGGTGATTGATGTGGACAGTTCCAATTCCGGACACAGGAAGAACCTCTCCACCGGCAGTAAGAACGTTCCTTGGAGTAGCACACAGGGAGTACATGGTGAAAATATGCTTGTTTGGGGTCATATGATCTGTTGCCCCTGAGTCGACTATCCAGTCCAGATGGAGAGGAGATGAATAAAATACTGTTGAAAGTAGATGATCACCTGATCTCGCTATAGATGTAGAGCCGAGCATAATCTTCAGCCTTTCAACTTCTTCTTTTAGAATGCTCAGTTCACTTCCTGGGGCAGCTTGAGAGGTCTTTCGATCTATTGAGCTTGTTTCTTCAAAATCGTCCTTGATTTCTTCCTGGGAGATAACATTATTTGCTTGACCTGTGCATGCTGGTTTTCCATGTAGCTTCCAGCATTGGTCAATGTTATGATTTCGTCTCTTGCAGTACTTGCAAAATAACCCATCCTTCGGTTGGAATTTTTGATTCTTCTGACTGGTCTGGGTCGGTTGTGTCTTCTGTGGCACCGTCTTGGACATAAGACCTGTGCCGCTATCTCCCGCCAGTGGTTCTGAAACCACACTGAATCTCTCTTCTTCTTCCCGTATAAGTCGAATAGCTTCTTCGAGGCCGGAACCTTTTCTCGGTTTAGGATTTGGCTTCTCACAGCTTCATATTCACCATTCAAACCCATAAGGAATTTATATAATCTGTCCTTCAATACATAAGCCCACTCCTCATAATTTGGATTCCTCACAGGGCGATAGTGGTCTATCTCTCTCCATATAGACTGCAGCTCATTGACATAGGATGTTACATTTCTCTCACCCTGAGTCAGATTGGCTGCTCTGGTCACCAGGCGATAGATCCTCCAGTCTCTACCCTTGGAGCTTCCTTTTTGGGCATGATCCCATATGTCTTTTGCTGTTTTAAGGAGCAGAAAATTCTTGTACTCTTCTCCCGCCATACTCCGTAGGAGCCATGCACGGATTAATGCATCCTCTCGTTTCCAGACTTTGTATCCTGGATCTGTAGGATTCTTGGAAACAAATAAGTGATCTGAAAGGTCCATACCTTCCAGAATAAGCTCAATGTATTGGCCGCAATGTAATATGTTGAGCCCATCATATCGTAGCTGCTCTGGGACTCCAGGAAAGATGATATGTGTTGACCGATCATATTCTTGGACCAACTCTGGCATTTGTCTGACGCCTTGTGTAGTCCCCGAGCTAGCCATAGGTTGATTCTTCTCCCTCCTTGCAAATGAATCCTATTCTGTCCCGCTTTGGTCAGAATGGAAAGATAGGTCGGCAGTCAATGTTGGGTCTCGCTTGTGGAACGTAGATCCTTGCAAGGCTCTGATACCATGTCAGCTTCTAGCTGATCCTGCAGTTGTGTGGCTTCTCCATCTGCCCAAACCCTAGCCGCCAGAGAGAGTGAGAGGAGGAGAGAGACAGATTCAACAAAAAAATAGAAACCCTTAACGATGCAAAAAGGTTTCCCAGTATTTAACTGGGTTTACAATTATTGGGTCTCGCAGACCCAATATGATGGATCCACCATCATAAGGGTATTTCTACAATAACAAGACTTCTAAGGTTTTAATAAAAGAAAGTGGAAATAACATAAAAAAGAACTAAAAGGCTGTCTGCTGACAGTGAGCTCTTTGCTTTCACTACTTACAATAATGTTAGTCCTATAGCATCATCCTGGATTTTGGATTCAGGGGCGACAGACCACATGTCACCCCAAAGATCCCTCTTTAAATCATATGACTCAGTTTCCAGCGATCATAAGGTTTTCACTGCTAATGGTGGGATTTTAAGAATTGAAGGAAGAGGGACCGTTTTTATCAAAGGAGTACTACTAAAGGATGTTTTACACGTACCTGAATTAAAAGCAAACTTACTTTCCCTAACACAGTTAGTTGTTGACACTGGATGGAGATTTACCCTCGACTCCGATTCCTGTTTTTTGTGCATAAAGGACACCGGGAAGAAGATTTCGTCTGTTAGACAGGAAGGGGGACTTCTCCTACTAGACGGCCTAGAGGAGGACGATAGCCAAAAGGTGGTCTACAACACCAAGAGCGAAGAACGGGTCATCCTCCTTCATCGGCGACTAGGACATCCTTCATTTCCCCTTTTGAAACACGTATACCCCAACCTGTTTAAGGGGATTATCATTGACAATCTGATTTGTGAGTCTTGCCAATTTGCTAAACACAAAAGAACTGTTTTTCCTGTTTCAAATCATCGATCTTCCGCTGCATTTGAATGTGTTCATAGTGATGTATGGGGACCTTGTTACACCACTGGTCTCTTCCAGCACAGATGGTTCATTTTGTTTGTGGATGATTTCACCAGATATACGTGGGTATATATACTGAAATCCAAATCTGAAGTTCCATCAATCATTACTCTCTTTTGCGAAATGATTAATACTCAGTTTGGAAAAACGGTGAGAAGGCAAAGGACCGATAATGCTAAAGAATATTTTTCTTGGGTATCAAGGTGGCATATTCTTAGACGGGGATTTTATTGTCACAACACAAATACATCCTGGATTTATTGCGGGAAACAGGTAAATTGGACTGTCGTCCAGCTGCTACCCCTGTTGACATCAATGTTAAGCTGAAAGCTGAACAGCATGACAAAGATGCCCCCGTCAACAAAACGTCGTTTCAGAGACTTATTGGACGATTATTATATCTCAACCATACTCGTCCTGATATCGCATTTGCAGTTAACTCACTGAGTCAGTTTATGAGTGAACCCCAGGAGTCACATCAACGAGCAGCTGATCGAATTCTTGCTTATCTTAAAGGCTCTATTGGGCAAGGTCTTTTGTTTCGGAAGGGAGGAGACCCGAGCGTAGTTATCTACACCGATTCTGATTATGCTGGCTCGTTTGAGGATAGCCGATCCACCTCGGGATATTGCAGCTTTCTTGGAGGTAACCTGGTTACCTGGCGCAGCAAGAAACAGAAAGAAGTCTCCCTCTCAAGTGCTGAGGCTGAACTTCGTGCCTTGAAGAAGGGCGTTTGCGAGGGCATGTGGCTCAAAGACATTTTACAAGACTTACATCTATTCCCTGGGACAGGGATACATCTTTATTCAGACAGTAAATCGGCCATTGCCATGGCCAAGAATCCAGTCCAACATGAACGGACCAAGCATGCCAGAGTAGCCCGACACTACATTAAGCAAAGCATCGATGATGGGTTTATTGTCCCACACTATATCCCTATTCTGGAGCAAGTTGCTGACGTTTTCACCAAGGGCCTTCCTGGCCCTCACTTTCAAGCATTGGTGTCCAAGTTGGGCATGTTCAACATCTATACCCAACTTGAGGGGGGGTGTTAGCTCCACAGGCCCATTGGGCCCGTAAGTGCCTGCTAATAAACCCAAGTATAATGTGACCGTTGGAGTCCAACGGGTATTTTCTCTTCGTGTCTAAGTGGCTATAAAAGCCAATGTAATACACTGTGTAAGTATTAGGTTTCTATAAGGAATAATACGAGTTTATTTCTGTTTACAATCACTTTCCGAATCTCCTTCCAATCTCCAGATCTCACACTTATAAATATAGATAGCCTTCCCTTGAGGCGGCAGTCAAAACTTAAGGTAAGATCGGCCTCTTGGCTTACTATCTCGATCCTCCCTTTCTTGGTCCTGTCCCCTTGAGCGTCCAACGATTCCCTATCCCTGTGATCGTCTGACCAGATCTTCAGCTGGCTTCCCTCCAATCCGATCCCCTACCCTTGCCATTCAGTTCTCTCCTAGGCTCCGACGATCGCTGTCCCCGCGATCGTCAACCCTTCATCGCGTCATTAGGCAGCTTGTCCCTGGTCAATCCGTACCTCCTCTGTTCGACCCCTCCTATAATTCGCATTTCGACTCTCCTGCCCCGGGAATTTTCACCTCGCCTCGCCCTCTACTTTCCCCTCTCGATACAAACCTAGATTGAGGTTCTTATCATAATTAGGGTTCACTTAAAGGAGGGCATGTGAAAACTAAACTTATCGTCATTTGTTCACTTAAATGAAATGTGTCCCACTATGGTATGTTCGTAGTCAATAATCTGGAAGTTTTTTTTCTTTGCAGGAAATAACCCAGATTGGTGAGTATTTGGCAAAGTTAACTCGTTTAAGTTTTTCCAAGGAAAGCATCAACTGGAGAGAAAAGGGTAAGAGGAAATCTCAGGAGCCATGGCGGGCATTGTACGGTTAATTCCAGTGGATTAATACCTTATGGTCGTTGGCTCGTCAAAAGACCACGCATGTCCTGTGAACAATTCTTCATCAAACTTCCTGGTTAAAGGATACGACAGAAAAAGATTCTTCCTGGATTAACAATGGGGAAGTATTACTCAAATTGGAAGTGTAACTTGATAAATTATTCCTGGTTTTCCTTGTCAGTGATTTTCCTTATCTGTGAAAGGACCTAAGCGGCAAGCTCTTAACGGTTTGAGAAAGGTTTCTTTTTTTTTGGAATAAATAGAAAAGTAAAGCATCAGGCAACCCGGATCTGTAAGCATGTCATTTCTTTTTTGGTGCTCGAGTATTTGAATTTCTAGTGCTTCCAGGTTGGACTGAAAATTTTCCATCTTTTTGGACTGTCGCAATTGAAAATACGACCTGATAACTTTGTTCTTTTATATGGTTTAACCTATGTCGCAAGTTCTTCCATATTGGCTGAATTTTTTCTATGTTTGTTGGCTATCTTAGTTGGCAGTAAAACCTTATAACATTGATAGATCTGTCAGACAGCGATTTTAATTTTTTGTGCAATAATTTAATACGCAAGTTCTTCCAGGTTTATCTGAATTGTTTTTGTCATGGACTGTTTAAATTGAAGGTAAAACTTAATAACCTTAATCTGTTATTTATGGTTTTTTTTTTTGCGGAAGAAACTAAAAGGCAACTTCTTTCAGTATTGACTGAAAATTTTATTCGTTTGTTGACTATCTCAATCAAAAGTAAAACCCGATAATGTTCATCTGTTTGACAGGGTTTTTTGTTTTCTTCTGATTATTTAATCTACAAGTTCTTCTAGGTTTGTCAGAAAATTATCTATGTTTGTTGAGGATCTTAATTGAAAGTAAAACCTGATAAAATGAACTTGCTAACCATCGATTATTATTTTTGTGCTACACTTTAACAGACATCCTAACTGGTTAGGCTGAAAATTTTCTATGCTTGAGGACTATCCTTATTGAAAGTTAAAGTTTGTCGTGGCTTGACTGAAAGGGTCTCCATGCTTCTATATTGCATAACTGAGAGATTATATTGGTTAATTTGAAGTTGCGACCAATGAGTTATTTTTATGTAATATTCTGATATGGTCCTGCATCGGGGGATGGATCGATGGTGGAAAATGTACTTCTATTTCAACTAGTATTCAAATGTTCCAATGTAACTTCAACACAAGAAGGTGAGAGGTAGAAGAGGTTCCTGGGATGGAGAAGGAAACGGGAATGACGAGGAGAATTGGCTAGGGCTCGCTAAGAGTAGTGTGATTTCCTGCCCCGAGCTTCCTCGAGTGGGGCTTTAAGTAGGAGTCGTTGTGGCCCGGGCGTGTGTTTGCAGATTGGGTCCTTTTGGGCCTTCTTCCGTACTTATGCCTGTGTTGTATTATATCAGATTCCAGTGAGCTTGTTGATCATATTCATTGGATGTTTTGAAGTCTTGCTTGGAGTGGCCCGTTTATTGGTGATTCCCTTATTGACTTGATCATCAATTCCTAAGTGTGGAAAAAACTTTTAAAAGCTAGAATAATCATGTTAATTAGCTGAATGTTGACTTTGCTCAGGTAGTTTTAAACACATGTCACTTGGCAGTGTATTTTCTTAATCGTCTACTACAATAGGGTGTTTTCTACAAAAGTGCAATATCCTTTCTGCCCATTTTATGCAGATATAACATAAAGGAGAGCAATTGACAAGTCAAAAATAAGGGGTGAATTATGCAATTTCATAATCTGTTGTCGCTGTTAATTTTAGCTTAAACAATAAAATTTATAAAACCCTAACTTAAGTTGTATAGTGATAAGTATGGGTATTGTCCGAGGAAGATAGTAAGGCAATCCAATTAGTGATCTACTTGAATAATTTAACCCTAATTAGAGTTAGTTTCACCTTCAATGAATATCAAATCACCCTAATTAGATTAAGAATTTAAAAAGGAGGGTACAAGAGATGGGGAGAATAGAAGAATCAGGGACTACTAAATTGATTTCTTTTATCCAATAAAAAGGATCAAAGTAGTCCAATAGAGGGGTTAAGAAGAAAATTTAGTTTCGATTTGGGTTTAGGGGAACTAAGTATCCAAAGTAAATTACTACTATCTCATTAACTTAATCTAGTCTTAACTTGAAATTAAACCTTTTTTATAATTTTTCTTAATGTGCAAGTGGAATAGCTAGATCAATTTAGTAATCTCTCCTCTCAATCCTAGTAAAGGCTTGTACATGCCGCTCAAGCCAAGCGATTTAGAAATGTAGTCTAAGATCAACACGAAAAATCACAAATTTCACTAACACATGGCCCAAATCACACTAAAATTCAAATACAATGAAGAAGGTACCAAATAGGGTTGATCCAAGATGTGGCTCCTCTCTGTCTTTCATCAGTGAAAGAGCCCCTTCCTGAATGACCTCCTCATCTTGAAATTCAGCTTTTATACTTAGGTTAAATGGTAAAAATTATTTTACCCCAATCAGTAATTAATTTTTGTCCACCGAAGTAGGCTTGATCTGAATGATCCAACCATACGGATAGAAAGAGGAGGTTGAGATGAGAAAATTCTTTAAAAAATGACCTCAATCCAACTTCAGGATTAAAAGTTAATAATAAATGAAAATTGACCAATTTGAGCCGTTGGATCAATTTTCATTTATTTAATTTAATTTTTTTTCTACATGCAATGCCGTGTCGCTCGCTGATTGGCTGGCGCATTTAAACTTTAATTGGCGGGTTCATCCTCAGCGCCATGTACCCCCCTGCTAGAAATAAGGGAAAAAAATAAAAAATAACAAAAAACATTGCGATTTGCATGTACTTGTGCGCTTTTAGCAATGTGATCCAATCACATGCAATCATGTCACCTCCTGTGCATGCGCGTTGTATGCGCAGCACGGGCGGTGAACTTATTGCCTAGAAAGAATATTCGAATCTTCGCATTCAAGCCGTCGGATTCTCATCCGACGGCCGAGGTTCGGCCACGTGGCACCTGGTATTCATCTTGGAGTTTTGCGCTTAAGTCCCTGTTAAAATTTGCATGTGCAAATTGTCACCGCCCAGAAAATAATTATGTATATGCCCCTCTGCTTTCTCTCTCTTCCTTATTTCCTAAAAACCATAGAAAAATCATAGAAATATTCCGATTAATTGAATAAAACCCTGGAAATAATTTTATTGGATTGTTACGCCTGCAATAGGCAGCCGAGAGCTCTTTTAAGGGCATGCAACGGGAATTTAAGAAAAACCCCTGCAACTTTAGAAATTGCTTAAAACGCCTATTTCCATTATAAATGTATCATTTTTCTATTTAAAAATTCATTTCTTTCTCAAATAAACTCCCAAAAAATTTGATGATATTCTAGAAAAATCTAGAAAATTTAGTAATTCGTCCATACATTAATTTATAGTAAAATTAAATTTAAACCTGCCATTTACATTTAAATAGAATTATTCAAAGCTTAAATAAATTCCAAAAAATTCATAAATTAACAGAAAATTAAGGAAAAATCATAAATTACTTCGAAAAATGAACTAACATGTAAATATATGATAACACTCCTATTTTAAACTCTTTAAATGCATAAAATTATGCTAATTACTTGAATTAAATACCAAATTTAGGGTGTTATCAGCAAGAAAATTATAGGCCCTACCTCTCTCTCTCTCATCTGATCATCCCAAAAGATGACAAAATTGGTGGAAATGTTTACTGCACATGTACTTTAAGTCAAATTTTAGAACATGCTGTGACATAAATTCTTAGTTTTTGAAAGGTACTTAGTGAAGCCATCATTTTGAGTTGATGAAAATTCAATTTTACATTAAAATTCTACCTTGTTCTATATACGACAAAATTTAACAAACACTGAACCTATATATTTTGGTACATTTTGGACCTTTTTGGTTAATACTAAATTGTGATTAAGGGTAGTTGGTTCTTGGAGATTGTTCAATTGGATTTTTTTGTGGAGATTAAAAAGATTTTGAATAATTTGAAGGACTTGTCTCGTTGATGGCATTGGTGGTTTGTAGAAGTTAGAGGCAATTATCGAGAACATATTTACCATATGCTCCCATTTGGGCCTCAATTTTAAATAAATGTTCATCCAGTCCCTTCCCAAGCCCATCAAAGACCAAGACTGGGTCCTGTGATTCCTTTTGGGTTTGGTTGAGTCGTTGACTGTGGTTGAGTTTGGACAGCACCCCTTCACACATCCAGCTCAATTTTGAAACAAAAAGCCAACTATAATTTCAAAAGTTATTTTTAATTCTTTCCTCTTTGTTTTTTGGAGATATTTAGCCTAGAATCATTAAAATTTAAGCTTAGAAAATGTTGTAGAATTACGGGAAGAAATCAGATATGTTTTAAAGCAATCAAACTGGATAATTCCATGAAATACTAAGTGAATTTTTAGTTGTACTGTGTATGTAAATTTTCATCTTACATGAAATAAAGGATTATGAAATCACTAGATGAAGAATGTATCATATACAAAGAGCCAAAAACTTGAATCTTGAATGTACCTACCAAGGTCAATCCCTATTAAAGGAAATCTCTAAATCTGTGTGGTAGTTTGAGAGGGATAAAATCAGTATTCATGGAAGCATAGGTATTTGAGAAGCTGAAGGAGGTCAAATTTATACCATAGAGTGGTAAGCATTGACTTTGGTGGTCTAAAGGTGAGTTTTTCCCTTGTAGACAAGATGGACGCTTTGGGGGCCTCAACTAGAAACATATTTAAGTGAATAGTAGCTTTGGGGAAAAAATAGACTAACCTAGGAAGGTACTATGATCTAGCATAAGCCTGTATTAAAATTAAACGGTCAATCATCTTCTATCTCCACGTCCAAGTTGGAATCAATATTCACTAAAAATAATAACATATGTAGATAACCTAGATGCTATGACTTAGATATATAAAATTAACTTGGAAATTTAAAAAAAATGAGAATGAGGTTTAGAGCGAATAAATATTGGAGTTAATTAGTAAAAATAAATGAATTTTACTTAAGCTAATGCATCCCTCTCTTAGGTCACATCATTACACTAGAAATCAATCAAGTATGATGACTTTTTTGTGTTGGGAAAATGATGTTTTTAGACGCTGGTCTCAAGTGGAAGACTGGGATATACTTGGATTTAAAAATTTAAGCCTCCTTGTGTAATGGAATAAATTTGCAGTCATTAATCTTGTTAATAAATTTGCAGTTAGCCCATTACAGAAATTCATGTGGAGTCTCATATGAGAGGCTGGACGTGTTACAGAGAAACCATTATCCATAGCTAGGGTTTGACGGTCCCGGTCCGGTCCGGTTTTATGGCATGGACCTAAACCGTACCTGAAGTTCGGTCCGGTCTTGTTCGGTCCCGGTCCTGTTTGGTACCGAGGGTGGCGGAGGTGCAGGGGGGGGGACAGAGGTGTTGTGCATGCGAAGCAGCGTCAATGAGCTTTGGGGCGGGTCATGGAAAGGGAGATGGGGAGGGGAATGGGTAGTATGTGGGATAGGGTCCGGTCCGGTCCGGTTTTTTGGCATGGACCTTAACCTTACCTAAAGTTCGGTCCACTTCCGGTCCGGTCTTTTTTCAGTCCCGGTTCGGTCCGGTCCGACCGGTCCCCGGTCCAAAATGTCAAACCCTATCCATAGCTACCTTTCTGGACCTTCAAATTGACAGGTATATTAATTTTCATCATGAAAAAATTCTGAAGTATAATAAATTTTTCCCCTGCAATAAATGATGCTTGTAATCAACTTCTGCATCGCCTTTAACCTCAGTTTTCTCCTACAGATAGTGTCATTTATATATTTGTATCTCCATCATCTTCCAGCTACTCTAGGCATAAATCCTCACAAGATTTATCCTGTAGATTATCAAATTTATCATGTAATGAGATTCAATAAATTCAGCACATTAGTATTTAAGGCACAAAAAAATATGCCTATGAAGTGGCATAACCCCAGCTCCATCTATTCCACTGCTGTCTATAGACTACATACTCCTTCTAGCAGAAGCTTTGATCAGGCCTAGCAAAGGACATGGCTGGCAACTTTCCAAACCATTCCAGAGAACACATTTTCAAGCCTTTGATCTCCAATCTGCCCTAAAAAATTAAGAGAGTAATGTTTTTTCCATTTGTGATGCCAAAGCTAAATCTTTTTTCCTGTTATCTTGTCTTGTATTATCCTTTTGTTGATCCTAGAAACACCCCTTTCGCGCTTCACATGAAACTGCTATTTGCCTTCATCCTTATCTAACTTGGATAAAACTAATCAATTGTCCTCCATTTCAATCATTTCTATCAATCGTAAACACATAATAGCATATCAGCATGTATCTCCAACTAGCATGCTAATATTACATTACTTTTTATTCTTTTCTGCGAGTCAACATGCATTATTTTGTCAAAACAAGCAAGAAAAAATATCTCCAACCTTACGAGTTAACCTCTCCACTTCTGAGTGAATTGAGTATTTGAGTATTTGAGTGAATTGAGTATTTGAGTACCTTGAGATTCAAGAAAGGGTTCGGAGGATTGAATGACTGCCGTTGATATTAATCAAACGTTTTTAGTTTCAAAGAAATATTTATACCCACCCAATTCGAAATTAAAAAAAATATTCCAACGATGAAGTCGTCATTCGAGGGAATACTGAGAACGGCGTTTCTTTTCAATAAGCTGAAGTAAACTTGAAGAGGAGCTCTTTTAGTTGGCATGACGCGACAAGCTTGTGACCAACCAAACTGCACCAGAATCCAAAATACGTCAAAGCGACAACGTCCACGGCAAGCTTTAGGTGTATCGCAGTTCGGTGCAGAGTCGTTCCTCTCTCTCTCTCCCCTCTCTTTCTCTATCCATCTATCTCTCTATATCTATCTATCTCTCTTTCTCCCTCTTTATCTCCGTATATCTTTCTCCCTCTCTCTCTCTCTCTCTCCCTCTCTCTCTATCCATCTCTCTCCCTCACTCTCTATATCTCCCTATCTCCATCTCTATCTCTCTCTCACACAATTTCCATCTCTATCTCTCTCTCTCTTTATCTCCATCTCTATCTCTCTGTCTCCCTCTCTCTATCTCCATCTCTCTGTCTCCCTCTCTCTATCTCCATCTCTCTGTCTCCCTCTCTCTCTCCCTATCTCTCTCCCTCTCTTTCTATCTCTCTCTCTCCCTATCTCTCTCCCTCTCTTTCTCTCTCTCTCTCTCTCTCTCGATCGACCCATATACCAATACATCAATCAATCTATTTCGCATTTTCTATCTCTATCCCCCTCTAACTCCCTGTCTCTCCCATCTCTCTCTCTATCTACCTCTCTCTTTCTTTCCCCCTCATTCTCTCTCTCTATCTATCTTTATCTCTCTCTTATTCTTTCTCTCTCTCTCTTACTCTTTTTATCTCTTATTTTTCTCCCTCTATCTACCACATCGTTCTCTCTGTATCTACCTTCTCTCTCTCTCTCTCTTATTCTTTCTCGCTCTCTCTCTCTTACTCTTTTTATCTCTTATTCTTTCTCCCTCTATCTACCATCTCATTCTTTTATTCTTTCTCTCTCTCCATCTACCTTCTCTCTCTTATTCTTTCTCTGTCTCAATCTACCTTCTCTCTTTCTCTCAAAGTCTCAACCGCGGATACCCAAGAACTATAAGGTGCCCCACTATCCAAGTTTTGACTCCTCCAGAGAGATATGGAGATCGTCGATGAGGGAGAGAGAGAAACACAGGTGGCCATTCCGGCCCTGGCAGCCATGGGAGCAGTAAGAAGCCACAACTTCCTCACTGCAACCGACAAGGAAGCCTCCAACCCAAAACCGCGATTTGGAAGATCCCCAGATCTTAAAATTGACGTGCAGGATCGATCTTCTCCGGTTTTCAAGAGCAACCCACTTCCAATTTTCCTCAAGGTAAGTAAAACTTTGGGTTTGATCGTACATAGCGTAAGTTTAACTGTGATTTTACTATGGTTTTTCGTGATGAAAAGTTTGAAGACGTGGAGTACTCGGTGAGGCTTGTCTCGAGAGACCCGGTGAGGAATGTGAGGTGTCAGTTGAGCGCCCAGTGTGGGGGACAAAGGCAAATTCTGAGGGGTGTAACAGGGAGTGTTGGGCCGGGGGAGGTGTTGGCTTTGATGGGTCCGTCTGGTAGCGGCAAGACGACGCTGTTGAAGATCATCGCTGGACGCTTGACTGATAACATCAGGGGCAGCATCACTTATAATGATATTCCGTATAGCACCGCCCTTAAGAGAAGGCAATCTCTCTCTCTCTCTCTCTCTCTCTCTCTCTCTCTCTTTGAGTCTCTGTCTGTGTGTCTCTCTCTGGTTCTCTCTCTCTTTGAGTCTCTGTCTGTTTGTCTCTCTGGCTCTCTCTCTTTCTTTGAGTCTCTGTCTGTTTGTGTCTCTCTGTGGCTCTCTCTCTCTCTCTTTGAGTCTCTGTCTGTGTGTGTCTCTCTCTGGCTCTCTCTCTCTCTCTCTTTGAGTCTGTCTGTATGTCTCTCTCTCTGGCTCTCGCTCTCTCTCTCTCTCTCTCCCTTTGAGTGTCTCTCTCTGGCTCTCGCTCTCTGTCTCTCTCTCTTTGAGTCTCTGTCTGTGTGTGTCTCTCTCTGGCTCTCTCTCTCTCTCTTTGAGTCTCTGTCTGTGTGTGTGTCTCTCTGGCTCTCTCTGCTCTCTCTTTGAGTCTGTCTGTATGTCTCTCTCTCTGGCTCTCTCTCTCTATCTCTCTCTCTCTCCCGTTGAGTGTCTCTCTCTCTCTCTCTCTCTCTTTCTCTCTCTGTCTGTCTCTCTTTCTGTGTATGTCTCTCTCTCTCTCTCTCTCTCTCTCTTTGAATCTCGGTCTGTGTCTCTCTCTGGCTCTCGCTCTCTCTCTCTCTCTCTCTCTCTCTCTTTGTGTCTCTGTCTCTCTTTGTCTCTCTCTCTCTCTCTCTTTGAGTTTCTTTCTGTGTCTCTCTCTCTGGCTCTCGCTCTCTGACTGTCTCTCTTTCTGTGTGTGTGTCTCTCTCTCTGACTCTGATTGTCAGCCAGTCTGTCTCTCTCACTATCTCTGTTTTCATCACTCTGACTCTCTCTCTCTCTCTGTGACTCCCACTGTCCATCTCTTTGACTCTCTCTGTCTCTCTCTCCGAATTTCTGTCCCTCTCTATCTCTCTCTCAATGACTGTCTCTCTCCTTCTCTGACTCTCTCACTCTCTTCCTTTCTCTCTGCATTTCTATGTCTATCTCTATTCCAATATAGATCTAATAACAATGTAAACATGTGGAAGGCTATTCATAAAGCTATTGGGAGTAATTTTCATAAAAAAGTAACTAATTTTCTCCTATGTCTAATGATGAAAGCAGGATAGGATTTGTAACTCAAGAGGATATTCTCTTTCCCCAGCTGACTGTCCAGGAAACTCTAGTATTTGCAGCCTTTCTAAGGCTACCTACCAACATGACCCGCCAACAGAAGCTTGAAAGGGCCGAGTCAACCCTGAAGGAACTTGGTCTTGAGAGGTCTGCTCCTTTAAATTTCATCATTCAAAATATTATAATACTTTCAAATATCTGATTTCCATATATTTAAAGTCATCAAATTATACCATAATTGTTGATAATTTCTCTTGCATGGTGTTAGAATTTTTTCAAAGCTTAATTGTTGCTGTTGGTCTTTTTAGAATGATATCTAAGTAACATATTTTGGGAGCAAAAAAAAAAGGTTAATATTTCAAGATCAGATGAAAGATATTCTACAAATTTGTTAATTGCTTAAAAGCAATAGTGACTCGTATAATCCCAACCATTGAATAATGACGAAGAATCATCACTTTTTACCTTTTCTAGTTGAAAGTTTTTTAATCCTTGACGACTGTGATATTTTCACAAACAAAGACTCTCAGAAAGAAAAATATTATTTTAAACACTTCTTCCTTCAATTAAAAATAGCAAGAAAATGTCTCCTGGATCTCCTCAAGGGTTAAGTCTAACACAATTACTTTTTTCTTTTTAATCTCTCCTGAATTAGCTTTGTTAAGCATCATATACTGGGTTACATCTAAAGCCATACATGTTTCTCAAATTTTAGGTTCTCTTTAATTATTTTAATATATTTTTAAACTTTCTTCTTACAACTGACTTACCCGTTTATGTAAAGTAATGACAACAAGAAATTAATATTACAGGTGCCGAAACACAAGAATTGGAGGAGGATTTGTGAAAGGCGTGTCTGGAGGAGAAAAGAAGAGAACAAGCATTGGCTATGAAATCCTTGTTGATCCTTCGTTGCTCTTTCTTGATGAACCAACATCAGGCCTGGACTCTGCTTCTGCCAACCGCCTTCTTCAGGTTCTTAGGAGACTTGCCAAGGTATGCGGAAATAGTACACCAGAGAAGAACACTGATACTCTTGAGTGCAAATTTCAAGTAGATTTTAGGATATCATTGACAAGAACTCTTACTAATGACTAGACTTCAATTTATGTCATATAATTATAGAGTTTAAAACAAAAATAGTATGGAGAGTTCATTGTAAACATTCTATCTTGAGGGGTAACCTCTTGGGTACTTATGTAAAAAACAACCCTTTTTTCAATAATCATGGGCGCTATAAAAATTCTAATCCAAATCCTTGGCTAAAGGAGTAAGCCCCTTTATATAGGGAAGAGGAGAGACTTAAATCTCTCTACTCCATCCCAAGTTATCTTGTCAGTAAGAAGTTAAGAAGTTGAGAAAAAATAAAGTATTTAGTTAATAGTGCACACCTAAGTATACGGCAATCCTTCTATCATGAGGGGCAATCTTTCAAGTCAACGTATACAAACGAACATTTACTAAAGAGTGTTGAGGGCTAGACATTTGAATTTTAACAACCTTTTCTCAAGAATATTGAGACTATTGAAGTTATGTTCCACATCCAATACTGGAGGAATCTGACCCCTTTTTATAGGCAATAGGATATTATAATACCTCTCTATTCTATCCTAGGTTATCATGTCATTATAGAGTTAAGAACCTAAGAAAAAGTACTGTACATTGTTAATAGTGCATACCTGATTCTAAAATAAATATTGTATTGTGAGGACTACCTGTTTCTCTCATAGTGCAGGAACAACCATTTTCCTAAGGGTAATGGGTGCTCACTTATGTTAGACAACCTGACAGAAGGAATATGACCCCTTACATAAGGAAGAGGAGAGACATAATCTTCTTTACTCCATCCTAAATTATCCATCATTATTTTTGGGATGGTTTTTTTATGCTTTAAACATTTTTAAAATCCCATAATTTAGATCTCATAGTTTACATCATTAGTCACTTTAATTGGGATTTATATGATATCTTATAACCTACTATAATACATGCTATTGTGAACTTAGAAAATCAAACTTAACATTATTATCTCCAAGTGACTGTTTTGTGGGCCAAAAGTACTCTTACCACTGACTGGGCGTATTATTTTGTATGCACCTAATTAAATCTCGAAACTTAATTGAAACGTTTGAATCTTAAAATTAACAGAACTTATTCAATTAATAATGATGTATACGATAGCTTATAATCTAGAACAGCACATGTTATTCTTCACTAATGAATAAAACTCAAAATTATAAACTCTGATCCATTATTTTGCAGGCAGGAAGGACGATCATTACAACAATTCACCAGCCTTCTAGTAGGATATTTTACATGTTCGACAAGCTACTTCTGATATCAGAAGGGTATCCCATCTACATTGGACAAGCTTGCACCTCTATGCAGTACTTCTCTTCTTTGGGTTTTGTGCCTCAGCTGGCCATGAATCCGGCAGAATTCCTTCTTGATTTGGCTACTGGCCATGTTCAAGATATGAACATTCCAGAGGCAGTGAATAGTTCCTCTGACACGGATGAAATATCCAGGGACATCATAAAGGTACTAAAAACATAATGACGGAGAAATGAACTAAGATGAAAGTCTTGTAGATTTTAAAATCGTCTGATTTTTCCGTTTGATAATAAACCATTTGGCTTATTTTTACAAACTGAGACTCGATGAATGGATTTTCCATGTGTTCGTATAAAATATTGATGTAATGAGTTGGATATTCTTGGTTATATTATACGTTCGTCCAGTTTTAGTCGTCTAAGTTTTCCGTTCAAGAATAAGTCTAAATTCGACTTTTTTCTTTTAAAGTTTTGACAGGTAAAACATAATTTGGACGTGTTACAGATAATTTATTTTGTTTACGAAATCAATTGGAGCTTGAATTGATGTTTGGGTTATTTCTTTTTTATATTAAACGCTTGTCTGTCCTGTTTAAATCGTCTATTTTTTTCCTTACAAGAATAAGTCACTTGGTTTTTTTACAAGCTAAGACACGATAAATGGAATGTGTACGTGTTACAGATAAACAATAATATTTACGAAATGATTTTGAGCTTATCATGAAGTTTGGGTTATTTCTTTTTCATATGAAACGCTTGCCCTATTTAAATCATCTGTTCATTTTTCCTTTGAAGACTAACTCTTTTGGCTTTCTTTAGAGATAAATACTTCTGTTGGTTCAAAAAAGAAAGAGATAAATACTCGTGTTGTTTCAAAAAAGAAAGAGATAAATACTTGTGTTGTTTCAAAAAAGAAAGAGATAAATACTTGTGTTGTTTTAAAAAAGAGAGAGATAAATACTTGTGTTGTTTCAAAAAGAAAGAGATCAATACTTGTGTTGTTTCAACAAAGAAGAGACAAATACTTGGGTTTACAGAATAAGTTGGAGTTTTATCAAGAAGTTTGGGTTATTTCTTTTTCCTTAGTTTTCTGATGTTCAATTTGTACTTTTTTTAAGTTTCTGCAACGGAAGTATAAGAGCGAGTTAGAACCCGGGGAGAAAGAAGAGAATCACCGAAGAGCAAAGGCCCCCAGACATCTTCAACAGGCAGTCCAACTAAAGAAAGATTGGACAATGTCATGTATAGAACAGTTCATGGTACTTGCCAAGAGAACTTTTAGAGAAAGGTGTTCAGATTACTTGGACAAACTAAGACTGCTTCAAGCCATTGGCGTGGGAGTTCTCCTGGGTCTCCTTTGGTGGAAATCCAGGATAGACACTGAAGCCCACTTAAGAGATCAGGTAAAAAAAACTCAATTTTTATTTATTTTCTTGTTTCTAAGTATCATGTTGGCTTGGGCTATGTTGAAGTCTTGAAGATTTTTTAGTCATATTTTTTTATCTGAATGAAGTACCATCTCTAAATTTACCTTGACCTATGTGAAAGTCTTACAGATTTTTTCTCATATTTTTATTTTCATCAAGTACTACATCTAGATTTATCTTTACCAGTGTGGAACACATGGGTTTTTCCCTATCTTTTTTATTTTAATCAAGATCAGTCTCTGGACTTAACAAATATCAAAGTCTTAAAGCTTATATCCCGTCTTTTTTATTTCCATGAAGTACAATGTCTAGGCTTACCTTGACCTTGTCCCATGTCAAAGAACTAGTGTTTTTTTCCTATGTTTTTATTTTCACGAAAGTAAAAAGCATTTATGTTTACCTTGACCTTACTTAAATTATTTTAAGTTTTTTCTCCTTTTTTTTCTATTTTCATGAAGTACACTCTTTAGATTGACATATGCGACAGAATTGCATAATTTTCCTCATTTTTTTGTTTGAATGAAATTCAGTGTTTAGATTTTCCTTTACCTATGTGATATTTTGTTTAGCTTTTTTCTCATCTTTTATTTTCTTCAAGTACATTATTCTTGTATTCGAATCTAATAACTTCATCATCTTGATTCAGATAGGCCTGATGTTTTACATATGCATCTTCTGGACATCAGCATCAATCTTTGGGGCTGTATACGTCTTCCCATTTGAGAAGTCATGCCTTGTGAAAGAGAGGCAAGCAGACATGTACAGGCTAAGTGTGTACTACGTGTGCAGCACTCTTTGTGACATGGTGGCTCATGTGTTCTACCCAACCATATTCATGATCATCACATACTTCATGGCTGATCTCAAGAGAACAGCTCCTTGCTTCTTCTCCATGTTGGGAGCAGTTCTTCTCGTTGTGATCACCAGCCAGGTAAATTCTGAATTTCTGTCTCCATCATTTCATGTTATATTTTACTCTTTCATGGGTCATAGTTTTGGGTTTTCTTAAAAACTCTAAGGGCAAATGCAAACAACATAGTGATGATAAAAACTACGCATTTGATTTCTTCTGTTGCTTCCAAGTATTCGAACATTCTGATTTCTTGTTTTGGAACTGTTGTGAATATTTGATTAGGTTTAGGCTGAATAATCAATTTGTAATGTCATTTCGTTTTAGAATTTTGGTCTAGTGAATGATGAGGAGACAACCAGTTCATATAATTTGCCCTTAATCTCCCTGACATCTCTACTTTGGTCCAAATCTTGTCATAATTCAATTAGGGCATAAGATGAAAATCATTAATCTTCTCCTCCTAATACTATTCAAGGTTCTGACAACAAACATGGATTACACAAAAAAAACACAAATAGAAAGACAATCATTGCATATGATCTTCCTTTAAGCTCCCTAACATCTTTACTTTGGGCTAAATCTTGCATGTATTTAATTAGGGCATAAGATTCAAAACTATAATCGTCTCCTAATACTATTTAAAGGGTACAGACTAGAATCATCGATCATATGAAAAACACAAACAGAAAGACAAATCTATTTTAGATTTGACTTTAGTTTTTTCTGTGAAGGGTGCTGGGGAACTCTTCGGCGCAGCTGTTCTAAGCGTGAAGCGAGCTGGACTAATGGCGTCGCTGGTGCTCATGCTGTTCATCCTCACTGGCGGCTTCTACGTTCAAGTAATATTTTCAGTTTCTTCAATTTTCCTTCTAACTAATCTGTAAATTCACTAACCTATGAACTAAAATGAAGAATTTAAGCCTAGGCAAACAACACATAGAAGAATATCATGAATAAACTTCAAATTTTTTTTTGTGAAAACTTAGAAATCTTAATGTCATCTTTTTTACACTTAACGCAAAAACTTACATGTTAGAGTGTTACATACTTAATGTTTTATTCATCTCAACCATTGAAAAACACTTAAAAAGTGGAGGTTTTTACTCCAGTATTCCGATGACATCTCTTGGGAACGAGCATGAAACATGATGGCAAGAGCTTTAGGAGAAACCAAGGATGAAATTAAACGATTTTATTTAGAACAAACGGCATTAAGAATATGAGATTCTGATGCCCTGTTTCTTATTTTATGTGCAGAACATCCCTTTCTTCATGAGATGGCTCAAGTATGTCTCTTTCATGCATTATGGGTTCCGACTCATGCTAAAGGCGCAATATTCTGGAGAGGAGTTGTATGAATGTGATGGCCCAGGAGGTTGCAAAAAGCTTCAGAGTTCTCCCTCGTTCAACACTCTGAGCCTTGCTGGTGGCATGGAAGAGATGTGGATCCTTCTAGTCATGGCTCTTGGCTATCGCTTCTTGGCTCTCTTCTGTCTTCGCCGGAGGATCAGCGCCTGCTCTTCTTGATAATCCTGTCTGTCCCAATGAAAATCATCGTATACCCACCTGAGGAAAAGAAGTTTATCGTTATCCTTATCATCCAAAACTGAGGTTATTATCCATGATGAAATTCACCTTCGCGTAATGAGTAACTCCAAGAAAGAGAAGAGGTAATTTAGTGATAAGATAGATTCTTAGATAATCAAAGTGATTTTATTGTTATCCTTATAAATCCAAAAATCAGGTTATTATCCATGATGAAAATTCATCTTCGCGTAATGAGTAACTGCCAAGAAAGAGATGAGGTAATTTAGTGATAAGATACATTCTTAGAAAATCCAAGTAATTTTATCGTTATCCCTATAAATCCAAAACTGAGTTTATTATCCGTGATGAAATTCATGTTCATGTAGTAACTGCCAAGAAAGAGATGAGGTAATTTAGTGATAAGATAGATTCTTAGAGAATCAAAGTAATTTTATTGTTATCCTTATAGATCCAAAACTGAGGTTATTATCCGTGATGAAATTCATCTTCGCGTAATGAGTAGCTGCCAAGAAAGAGATGAGGTAATTTAGTGATAAGAAAGATTCTTAAATAATCAAAGTAATTTTATTGTTCTCCCTCTAAATCCAAAACTGAGGTTACTATCCGAGATGAAATTCATGTTCGTGTAGTAAGTAACTGCCAAGAAAGAGATGAGCTAATTTAGTGATAAGATAGATTCTTAGAGAATCAAAGTAATTTTATTGTTATCCCTATAAATCCAAAACTGAGGTTATTATACATGATGAAATTCATCTACGTGTAAGGAGTAACTCAAATAAAGAGATAATATAATTTTGTTATGAGATAGATGCCCAGAGAATGAAATTAATTTCATTGTTATCCTTATCATTCAAAACTTAGTTTATTTCCATGATAAAAGTCATGTTTGTGTAAAGCGTAACTCCAAGAATGATGAGGTAATTTTGTAATAAGACTTATGCGCAGACAATGAAAGTAATCTCATTGTTATCATTATCATTCAAAACTTACTTTATTATCCATGATGAAATTAATGTTCGTGTAATGAGCAACTCCAAGAAAGAGATGATGTAATTTAGTGATGAGATAGATGCTCAGAGAATCAAATTAATTTCATAGTTATCCTTATCATCCAGAAGTGAGGTTATTATCCTGAACTGAATTCATATTCGTGTCATGAGTCATTCAAAGAAGGAGATGAGATAATTTAATGATAAGATAGATGATTAGAGAATAAAAGGAATTCCATTCTTATCTTATCATCCTAAAGGTAGAGTTTATCTTCCATAATGAAACTCATATTTGTGTAATGAGTAACTCCAGGAAATATACAAGATAATTTAGTCATCAGATAGATGTTCAGAGAATATAATTAATTTTATTGTAATCTTATCATCCTAAACTTATAGTTTATAACTCACAATTGGATTGATTTTCATCTGATAAGTAACTCCCATGAAGTGATTCAATAATTTGTTGAGATAGGTGAAAAGAGAGAAAATATGCCCATGAGAATAAAATAATTTTTATACCCTATCATTTTCAACTTATAGCATACCCACAAGTGTGATCATCTTTTTGCAGTGAGTAGCTCCATGAAAATGACAACATAACTTAGTGAGAAGATAGCTTCTTAGAGAATGAAGATACCCACAATAAGAAATAAAATTTCATTGTATAATATCATCCTCAACTTTTAGTCTATTATGCACAAGTAAGTTCATCTTCGTGTAATGAGAAGCTCTAAGAAAATGATTCAATAACTTAGAGATGAGGTAGATACTTACAGAATAAATATTCCCAGAAGAAAATGAATTCATTGTTTTCCTATCATCCTCAACTTGTAGTTCATTATCCACGATTAAATTCATCTTATTGTAATGAGTAACTCAAAAAAGGGATGTGATAATTCAGTGATTAGATAGATGCGTAGAGAATGAATATGCCCCCAATAAGAAGATCAAGAAAAAAATTTTGATAGGCTATCCTCCTCAACTTGGAATCTATTATCCATGATTAAATTCATCTTAGTGTAATCAATAAATCCAAGAAAGTGCTAAAATAATATAGTGATTGCATTGATGTTTATAGAAGGAACATGCCCACAAGAAGAAAATAATTCATTGGTGTCCAATTGTCCTCAAATTAGAGTTCCCTATTTCGAATTCAATTCATCTTTATGTTATGAGAAGTTCCAGGAAAATGATAACATAATTTATTAGTAAGAAAGGTGCTTGGAAAATGAAAAGTATTTCATTGTTATTCTATCATCCTTAACTTAGAGTCTATTATACACAATTAAATTCATCTTGTGTAATAAATAACTCCAAGAATGTTATAAAATAATATTTTGATATGATAGATGCGTAGAAAATGAATATTCCAACAAGAAGAAAATAATTTCTTTGCTATCCTATCATCATCAGCTTAGAGGTAATGAGTGACTGCGAGAGAGTAATGTAATCAGTTAGTGATAAGATAGATGCTAAGATAATGAATGTGACTGCAAGAATAAAAGAATTTATAGCCACACTACAATCTTAACTTAGTTTTTTGTCACTATTAAAGTATCTTCATGTAAGGAGTAACCCCAAAAATGTGATAAATTAATTTAGTGATGAGATTGATGTTTAGAGAATGCATATTCCAATGAGAGCTGAATGGCTCGTGGTCAACTACTGCTGGGTTTTTGAGGTGTTCTATTTCATAAAATTTATGTCATTTTGGGTCAAAGGATAATTAGGATTGGTAGATGAAAGCTGGTCAAGCTGTAAGAAGGGGATGGTCTAAAAGTAAAATTTTGATTTGAAAGCTACGTATCATTCAACACTTTTTAAATTTCATTTACAAATTTATTAAGGGTTGGGTATATTTTTTTATCTTTTTTATAATCATGAAGTTAGATGTGAGAACTCTAATACTGAAGGAAGGTCAAAATTTAAAGTCAGCTCTCATGTTTCAAATCATACATCATAGCCTCATTAAAGGTTTTATGGATCAATATGTTATCAGTATTGTGGGCAGTAATAACGAGTCAAGAACTATGGAAAAAAAATAATTTTGACGAAATTTAAATCTTATGCATGTGTAAATTTTCATCAATCAAAATCACATTTCTGATTTCAAAGGCATCATAATGAAATTTCCAGAATTAATGTAGTTAAGTTACAATAGCTGATTTTCTAATATGATGTTGTGTACAAAAAACTCAAATTTGGGTGATGTAAGAATATGAAATTTATTCGTCTAGTTAAAAGCTTATATGAAATTAATGGAATCTCTCATTTAAGAAGGGTTCTTAAAAGTTAAGGTTGGATTGGGGTTTCGAAAATTGGTTTCTAAAGTGGTTTCAAAAAATGAGCATCTCTTTTCCCAGAAGAGACAAAATATGTAGTACAAAATTTTTAATAAAATAATTATATAGAGTTACATCAGGTCCCTCACTCAGCTTGCATGATTTTTAATTCTTCAAGCTTTCCAATTTTTTTAAAAAACATCTGATGCAGGATGATTAGGGGATGACAGGGTGATGTAGAGTGGCTAGAGGAGACGGGGACAGGGTGACGATGGGAACCGAATACTAGGATGAATAGGGGAGGGATGGGATAAAACGGACCACAAATCACACGATTGAATTTGAAGATTTAAATCCGGTGAAAATCATGATGGTGCAGCCCCTTTCCTCGTTGAGGGCGGGAGTACTGTCGTACAACCACCGCGGTGAAAAGAAAGCAACACGTTCAATAAATCCGAATGACGATCGCTAGAAGACTCAAAGACCTATTCAACTAGTCGCTTGACGATTCTAAATCCAATCATTGAACGCTCGAAGTACACTGAAAGAAGAACAAGGACACCAAAGAGTGTAGAAGTACCTCGGCACTAGATAGTGCGTGAAGAGACTGCGGGAAATTCTCAACGCATTGTTGGTGGGACGATTGACGTGCGCTTCGACAAGGTGTCGCGGATCCAACTGTATGCGCGGCCACAAGTGGCTGCGAGGGCATCCAGGGGCATGATGGGCGCGCGCGGGCGGTTGGGGGCTCGACGGGCACAAACAACTGGGGCGCGGCACGCATAGGCTGCCGAGGGGCGCGGGCGGCGGGCGCTGGCGGCGTGCGCGGCGTGGCGTGGCGCGAGGCGCCGGGAAAGGGCACGGGGGGTCGGGGCGCAGGGCAAGGGTGGTGGTCAGTCGATGGGTGGGCGGCAGGATTGGTCCTTCCTCGACGGCGGCGGCGGCTCGGGAGGGGACCACTAGGGCAAAATTTCTTTTTGAAGAAGAAAACTTCAATTCAAAAGAAAATTCACTAAGTGTTTCTTACAACTTTGGCCTACATATAGGCCTTGGAGGAAAGAGAAAATACGAGAAACAAAATAAAGTAGACAGGGTGTTATCGTGTCACGTCAAAGGGAAGTTCTAGATCTGGCATTGACGACGTGTCATGATGCGGGACTTGTCGTGTGTAAGTGGAGACGCGTCTGATGCTGACACGTCTGATGCTGGTGCGTTGACTTAGTCGTTATCAAGGCTGTTCTTCAGTTGATGTTGGGGATGAGTCAGGATGCGGGGCATCTCGGATGAAGGTGGCGGTGCATCCAATGAAGATGGGTTGACGTTTTTGCCACCAACATCATTACATATAATTTTATCTTCAGATATTTTAAAACTTGTGACTAAACATAAGTTTATTCATGAAGACTATCTTATGTTCTAGCTATTAAAATTTAAGATATGGATATTATTTGGTACATTGAGTTTTAAGAGTTAGGGCTACATAATCTAAATAACTACACCATTTTATCATTATTGAAAATTTTCTCTGAATTTTTCCTATCTGTGATACATTAGTATTTGCTATATGAGTTTTTTTCATTGCAAACTCAAGGGGGGGGGACACAAACGAGCTGCTGTCACGCGAGGTCTCCACCACAACATGAAGCAATATCACTATTGCATCTTTTTCCTTTATGTCCTAAGCATGGCTGAGTGGGGTCTGTGTGTAATTGGAATATTTACACTCGCTCCACACCTATGAACTCTTCTAAATATTCAACCTTTACTTATATAAAAAAAACCTGGGTGACATCCATGGCACGATTCGATCGGCCTACGAGCAAAACCCTTGGGCTGGTCGTACCCGATGATAACTTGCAAATTATATTACATTACATATATGTGTTTTATTGGCCATATTTGCATGTTATCATACATAAATGGACATAAATGACTTGCACTCTGATTTTATGATTGTTTTTAATTTTTGAGTAATTTTTACATGGTATTTAACCTCAGTGCATTGAAGAAATATTTTTTTGCAGGGCATAAAGACTTGGCTAGAGGTCGTTGAGGGTTTTAGTAAATTTTCTGGAATTTTCCATATTTTATATGCTTTTTTACCATTATATAGCCAAGAAATGAATTGTAGAATCAAAAGAATATGTTTTATGAATTATTTAGTATTTTAAAATGATATCTTTTATTAATTTTGTGGCATCCACATCATTCGCCCGAAAACTCGAGCGAATGATTGGACGTGTTAAACGAGTACTTTACTATTGGCTCATCATGGCATTGCAATGCGGGATGCCATAATGAGCGAATCATTGTTCAACGATCACTATGCGTGGACGACGAGGAAAAAGGTATGTTTTGTTTCTTTTTATTATCTTTTACGTGTAATAAATGCATGCAAAGAATCAATCTCCGCATGCATTTATAAAGTGGGAATATGCCTCGTACACGCAATCAATTAGCCGTGTGCACTGTTTGCACACGGCAACAGATTCACGTGTAATTATTAAATAAAATAGGGGGAGAGAGAGATTCCTCGTATGCGGAATCGATTAGCTGTGTGCATTGATTGCACACTACAATCAACTCCGCATACATTTAATACCCGGTAAGCTCACTATATTTTTTCATTTGAGTGAACAGGACATGGCGACGTGGCACTTTTTCATCTGCTTTAATGGAGCATTATTCCGCAATGATTGCGGCATGTGGAAGCGCCCAAAGACGTGTCAGAATGCAATCTGAGGGCGGAGAAATCAAGCCGACAAATAAAAAAAAGAGCATTTCATACTTTCGTGGAGGAGGGATAAAATGTCAAACGACCATGATTAATCGCCAATAAAATGGCAATATCTTGAGATCTAGCCGTCCGATTGCGCCCAAAATTTGAGGGTAGGTTTGTCTTTCACCCTCTACAATCCAGACGGTCGGATTTTTAAATAGAGGTTGGGAAGAAGGGGAAATTCACTTTGGAAGCTCTCCCCCAAGAAATTGGCTAGGAAAGACACAAATGCTGTTTCTGTAGTCGACAGATCTTGATTCACTCTTCGTAGTTGTAAGTTTCATTTCATTTTTTGAACTTCCTATTGAACGAATCTAAAATGCCAAGGTGTAGATGATGTACATGCCTTTGAAGTTGATTTGAATGGTGATTAGCATTGAAATTTGATTTTTATTCAAGATCTGACTCTTAAATCTTAGTTCTACATTGATTTTCATCCCATTTTGCATCTTAAATCTCTAGAATAGGGTCAAATTTCATCTTTAATTCAATGTCCCCCAAATTCTTCTACTTTCTCTCTCTATGTTAATTCTTCTAATTTCTCTCTCTATGTTAATTCTTCTACTTTCTCTCTCTAGATTTAGAAATTAATTGCTTGAAAATTCAATTAAATATATAAAAAACCAAAATCCAAAATTTCATCCAAAGAATCGTCCATCTTCAAGTCCAATTTTATAAATCCATTTCTTGATTGATAATTCCCTATTTTAATACATAAAAAACTATATTCATAAATCATCTTGATTGGAATATTGGTAATCCGAATTAATCTGATATAAGAATCAAAATTATCCTATCTAGAGTGTCTTGACCGAAAATATTAAGATCAAAAATAAGCTTTTGCTTAATTTTGATTAATTACAAACAAAATTTAACACAATTACGGCCCATTAAACGCAAAATTAATTCATTTGAATTATAAATTAAAATTCTTACAGAGTGCCTCCTTGTGGTTAGACACCTTGCTTGCTCTATACATTGTATTTAGTGACTAAGGACTATTATAAATTTTATTGCATAAGTCTATAAACAAAAATAACGACACACCAATTTTAGGTTTATCACTCGACACCATGTTTTTGCCAATTAAAAAAACTTTAAATTTGTGTAGACCTATTCTATTAATGTCAGAAAAACACATTACCCCATGGGGAACCAATTCCACCATTGACTTGATCTTTAGGAGAGAGTCTTTAAGCCCTTCATGTATTTGGCCTTTAAACATATCCACATCAGAAATGAGAAGACAGATATCCACCTCTTCTCCAAATCATCTTGAAGATCTGGTTGATCTCCGCACCATCAAGTCTCAGTCATAGAGTGGGTGGAGTAAGTACTAGGGAAGAAAGGGGGTACCCAGTTCTGTGTGGCATGAGCACCTAAAATGGGTACCCCTCTCTACTTCTACTTATTAAGGTAATTTTTGTAAAAGTCCTAATCTTGTTCTTATAATCTTCTAGGCCCATGTATCAATCTAATTAATACTTTTAATGGCCCACAGACATTTTATCAGATAACCTTATTAATTAACTATTTCAATGCATTAATTAATTAATGTGCTCATGCAGTTAATCAATAGGTTTGACTTCCAGCACTTGGGGTGTGAAGCTACACATTGTGCTCTAGAAGATATATTTCAATTAAAATCTCTCATGGAACCTTTGGAGTCATCAGCTACCATATATGTATAATCCCTACTGACTTAGGGCATGTTTAATTGTAATACCCTAATCTGTCATTCAGTTAGTACTGATGTGTAGAAGAGTTCGTCGAAGAACGTCTTGTCCAATATCTCCACTACTCGTGCCAAGGATTTGATACATTTTCTTCTTTGAGTCAATCTCCACTTATATAGGGAGCATATGATTCCATCTTGACCACCCAATCACCTTTGTCGTTTTCTTGCTATGATCAAGCTAAGGAATATTTGAATCCCATCATTAGAGACTTGACCATCTTATTCAAAACATAGCCGTCCATGTGTAATACATCTTGGCATCTCAAACCAAAAAACCACATATACAACCATGACATGAATCAACATGATTAACTTTTAGGTATAATATCATTCAACGATTCATGTTGATAAACTCAATGATGTATTCCCCTAAAGAGCACCCACCATATATCCTGATTGTCTCCACACTAATTGCCACATAATCAACCGTAATTATGATATAAGTAGGTTTAAATAGTGATATTCTTTTTTCGATATTTTTTAAGTATCCTTTGAATAACAGTATTTAGAATGCGTTTAAAGACAAGTGATTGCTGTATTATGATCTCGTCATATTTTACTCTATGATTGTCTGAATTCATAGACTTCATCACGAACGTGAAAAATGAATACTAATAAACTAATATTTTTTTGAGTGAACTTAAAACATGACATTGAAGTGTGATTTTATTAATGGCCACGTAATATACATAATGACTCGCGGATAATTTTTTTGGAATACCAAAGTTTATTAATGAGTTAAATTCTGAACCGACATAAACTTAACTGTACTTTTATTTTATTATTGTGTGAATGGATTTGAGCTAAATAACATCAATAAAAGCCAAAGTATGATAATAGGAGGTCAACTATTGTTTCATCATTCAAACTGGTAAGTATATTTATTTTTTTCTAAAATGATTTTTAAACTCTTTTTCTCAAAGCAATATTGTCGATGGACTATATATTTATATCTGATCATCTTTAAAATTATTTCGACGGTACTATTTAATTTGTGTGGAAGATATATTTTATTCACCAGGGTGTAGTATCATCCCTAAATTGTGATACCTTTTTAAATTTTTTATTTTTGACACAAAATAACAGGTATGATTTTGACACAACTTGCCTTTAATAATTCAAATTATTAGGATACAACAGCACTACGAGTGCAAAAATTGTCTCCATCCAGGTGAAAAATAACCAAATATTTTGAGCTGGAAAGTTATCTTCACGCATGTCATTATTTTAGAGATAATTGAACAAAAATAATTTCAATTTAAGATAAATGTAAAAGAGTGAAGAGAAATATATGCCCTAATTTATTCAAACCATATTCAGTCAAAATAAATATCTACATCTGCAACTCTATCATGAACAGCAACGAGTTTGTTGAGATTGAAAGTGAATTTTTTATGTTTCAATTTTATATTTCATTTTTAACTAGATATTCATGTAATAAATCAACAAAGGATAATATGATTAGAGCTTCCTCCAAGTTCCAAACCAAATGATATTTAATTTCTTTAATTCAGAAGGGATCCCAAAGAATTTCAAATAATTAAAGTAAAGAACTAGTCAATAATCTGTAAAACGAAAGTCATAGGTTATATCTGCTATTAAATTCTAGGGGGTTCAAAGACATGTCTACCGCATGAAACTTTAACTTATATTTATCAGATTGTTTGTTAATATATGAATAACATATTCATTTGGTAATTTAAAATTGTTACCGGCAGTAGGGAGTATCCCGGCTAGCCCTTAGCATTGTAGGAATCGGGGCCAACCGGCGACTGCCGGTCACTCGAAGCCTGGCGGGAATATATTATGGTGTTTTGTCCCAAATTGTCTTTCCTCGGCTTCCTCCCCCACATCAATCGCGAGTTGCGCGATCGTAGTGATGAATTCTCCTGCTGGAATCCTCCAAATTCGTGCAATTTTTTATTCGAAGCAAGCTCGGATCTGAAATCAGGCGTGGTTTAATGCCCGGAGATCATCTGGTTTGGATCGTCCTCTAAATCCTGATTCCGCGGTGGAATTTCCGGGATGATTGATTGTCGGAATCATATATTTCTGAGAATAGATTGTAGATTCCTCGTTTTTCCAGTTGTTGTGAAGTGCCTGTTTCTGTGAGGGATTTATGCTGAAGTTTGATGATCAAATTGATGCGGTAGGTCTTTGAAAGGCGTCGGAAGGTTGATGTGTGGTTTGGTTGGCGCAATGCAAGGTTACAGGGCGAGATGCAGGGTGGGAGCGCTGGTGATCTTCTTTTTGTGGCTTGTTCTTGCAGCCATTTACGGTTTACTGAAACCTGTTCCTGGTGGTTGCGTGATGACTTATATGTATCCGACGTACATTCCCGTGGATACGCCAATCAGTGTTGCCGACGGAAAGTACGGGCTTTATCTGTATCATGAAGGCTGGAAAGCTATTGATTATGAAGAACACTTGCGGAATCTTGATGGGAATCCAGTTTTATTTATCCCCGGGAATGGGGGAAGCTACAAGCAGGTGAGTAAACTATCAAATTTGAGCAGCCTGTTGTTGTCATTTCGTTTGTTGCTTTTCGTTTTTATCTTGCGCTAATGAATTGAATGGTCCTAGTGTTAGTGGAGTAAAACTTTCTTGAGTGTAGAAGATGTGATCGTGGGTAACATGAGAGGAAACTGGTGCCATAGGACAAGTTGGATGAGGATTAACATTGTCTGACTCTTGCATTTGAATGAGTGATCCAAAGATCATCCTATTGTTCATCATTTGATGGGTGGCTCTGTTGCGTAGTTTTTTGACTTGCGTGAGGCTCCATTGTAGCTCCTCCCTCAATATATTTGAATACTTTGGCGGATCAATAATCAACCCTCTAATTCTAGAGTAGTGCAGTAGCGTTACCCTTTTGGGGTTTTGCAAGACTTATCATGCTTGGGTCTATAACAATGTGGAAAGCTTCATTGAAGTCCGAGATTATCTCCCAATTAAGAATTTGTCTCCTGAGCTGCTCATACGCAGGATTTTAACGTGACAACAAATTCCTACGACCTGTCTTTTAAGTTGCACCTTTGGCCCTCAGTGTCAGGATTTTAACTTGGTGATAATTGTTTATCTCATGCCAAATATCCTTCAGAGCTCATAAATATTCCGCTAAAGACATCTCACATTGTACCATATGAATAGCCTCGGTGTCAAGTCCATTTATTCTCCATTTTTTTTTCTTTTCCTGTCATAAGCTTTTATTCCCTTCTTCCTAGAGCTCCTGAACATACTTCATGGAGATATTTCTCATAGATTTTCGCAGTCATTGTGCCACTCACTAATGAATGCCTTTTCTGCCTGCCAAACTTAAACGTTGAATCATCCTCATTCGTTGGTCCTTCATCTAGACATTCTGAGAGTTCTTGTACAAAGAAGTTTGGATTTGATTCTTGTGACGTACTGGTTATAGATCCCAGTTGTAAATGGACATTGCAATCCAATTTTTGATATTCAATGATTGAGAGGTCCAAGAACTGGTCAAACAAGGAAGAGAGAATGGAGAGAGATGATGGAGAATCGCAATTGAACTCCCTGGGCAGCGCCATCCATCAGCTGATTTGGTGGCTGTAGAAAGCGATAGAGAGTAGAGATCAGTGCGAACGATGAGAGGGAATGAAAAGACGATAACTAGGAGGAAAGGCTCATGGTGTGATTTTCTGTCTTGATTAGTTTCGCTTCCCTGTATTTATACTCTTTGAATGTTGCTGGTCTATATCTCTTTGGGCTCGTAAAAGGGCCTTGACACAGTACCAGCAGACGTTTGTCCTGACAGCAGCCCAGAATCTTATCAAGTCTCAACTCCAGAGGTTTCTAGATTACCTTTTCTTTCTTTTAACCCGGTATTAGGATGTTAATAAACTGGCTCATACCCATTCAATGTTGGTTTCCTTATTATGTCTCTTATTCTGGGCCCATTATGAGTTATCCATAATGGGCCCAACCCTTGTAACTCTCCTATTCATGAAGATTCTTCCCCCTTGAAGTGCAACCTTTATGGAATCGCTGGCAAGGAGATAATCATCTTGTGACAGGAAAATTTCCACCGCTGATGAGGGGAGGATAGTACCCGATGAGGTCTCCCCTTCAGATGCCGTTGGTAAAACCGTGCTTCTTTCCCGACCTTAAGGATATCTTGGATGATCAATGAAGAGCAATTGCCTTCTTCCTGAATCCACAGTTATTGTTTTTTTTTGAAAGATGATCCACAATTATTGTTTCCCAAATTCGTGAACTCCAGAGAAAAAAACTGCCCAGAACACAAGAGACCCTACGAATCTAACAGAGCTAAAGAGTAGTTGCCGCCAGAGACCAGATAAATCTGGAGCAATCTTTGATACCTGAACCAATACTGTGATACCATGCTGAACCTTGCCAATGTTTTCTCGAGAACCAAATGGAGGCAGGGTCAATAATCAAACTTACCATTCGAACATTGGGTTCTCACTTTAGTACAGAAGATGTAGACTTTAGGGCCAGTAATTTAGTTGTCTCTGCAACACCCTGCAGGGGTCTAAACTTTTAACGCACTCTTTTTCCTTTGTTATTTCACTGTTACGATTCGAGATCCATGAGGGATGAAGTATCATCAAAATTTCTAGTTCATATTTTTATCATTAGTTTTTGCTCTACTAAGGGAATGTGCGCTTTGTATTTTGTACTTGCTCACAGAGCCATTAAGGTCTCCTCAAAAAACTGGCGGCCGGGCATACTGCCAGTTAGTTGGAATCCTTTTTCCTTGTCAATCAGTGACTAGCTGTGGAGATAGCTAGTTGATATGTTTGTTCTTCTTCTGGAGAGGTCAAGAAGCTGGTTTTGACCCATTTGGTACGCTGAATGATGAAGGTCAAATATGCTTGTCCATTTGACAATAATGGTGTATCTCAGTGTGACTACTATTCAACAGCTTTTTAGCCTATAAAATGATCTTCATCTGGACTGAGCCCTTGGTAACAGCTGGGTACCATGTTTGGGAGGAATAGATTTATGTATTTCTTGATTGACGTTAAGGTTGGAAAGTTTAACTAAATTAAAAATTGGTGATCATGTACCCAGATAATTGTTCAACTTTAAGTGTCCTGTCCTCAAATTCTAACCTTGGTTGGGATTCATGTTGCGTGTTCATCATACAGTCGCTTGTCAATTCCGCCTGTGCTAACCGTAAGTTTTTAGTACAGAGGTAAGCGTTTGAATTCTAACTCCTGGTAATTATAGTCATCATCTTTTATTGGTCTCTTTTCTTTGAGGATCTACTTTTCACTGTTGCCAACAGTGTTTAACTGAATCTAAAACATAAAGAAGTTCAAAATCTGATTGATTCTCATTCAATTGTTGAGACAAAATGTGTGTGATACGATTGTATCTTGAAAGTAAGGTGTCGATTAAGAGAAATTGCATGCACCTGCACCCTTCAGCGGAAATCTCTGGTGCCTACTCGATGTGGCAGATCCGATGTCCTTCCGAATCAGTCTTCCAGTGGGGGTCCTCGACCCTAGTGCATCATATTCCTCCTCCAGGCCTGGCCGAATACGGCTCCACCCCAATAGAATGCCCAACCACCAGCTTCTTGAATCCCGTTCTGGATGCCTTTTTCCACCTTCTTCACCCCTTATATACTCTCGAGTGTAGTACTTATTACATAGTGGGCAGTCGTGGCCCATTTATTTGTAAGCTATCACGTGCTACTCACGTGATCATCTTGTGTTCCTCGTCCAGGACCGTGTTGACCCCCTCCTTGGTCTGTGTCTCATGCTGACTATTCTTCTTCCTTTTCCTCTTGTATTCAATGTACAGTACAGTATCAGCGCGCTATTCATCGTTCAGACAGTGGTTGCACAATTTTCTGATCTGGGGGGATGAGTTTTTGTTTATATTTCTTTCTTGTTTAATGAATTCTGAAATCCATTTTTAATTTCTATCTTGGAGATTCACCTTCACATACTTTATTATGTTTTCAGTGTTCTCTTCTTATTCTACTCATTGTCCTCATTGCTTTCCAAGCTTTCTTTGATTGCAAGGATAGTGTATTCAGATTCCAAAACTTCCATATTTCTTGTTTACGTTCTTCATATTCTTCATAGGTCCGTTCTCTGGCAGCAGAATCTTCTAGAGCCTTTGAAGGAGGGCCTCTTGAACCAAGTTTTTACAAGGAGGCATCTCTAGAGGCTTCAGAAGTTAGAAATGATGGAACGGTGGATCCTGAAGAGTTATCATTTCCATCAGTCAAGAAGTACTCGAAAAAAATTAATTGGTTTTCTGTTGACCTGGCCGAAGAGCGCTCAGCATTAGATGGTCAAATCATTGACGAGCACACTGAATATGTTGTCTGTGCGATCCACAGGGTACTCGGTTTGGATTTAGTTTTCTATGCCCATTTGAATTTTTTAACATGTTAAGTTTCTTTTTTTTTCCGCACAACCTTCATCTATTTCATAATGTTTTCGTAGAGTCTCAGTTTTCAATGTTAAGTTGTTATTTATCCCTATTTATTTCGAAGTGTAGTCGTTCAACGTCGAAGTACTGTATCATAATTTTAACGTTTAAATGGGGATCACTTTTATGGAGATACAGGTTTTAGTCGTTTATTAAGAGCAAGGACGAAGTTAACCCTAATTAATTATTGTGTGAGATGTCTCATGCTAAATAGTTGCTTTTGTTTAAGCGAGAATTTTGCGCATACTTCTTCCTTGATAGAAATTAGTAAATGTGTAACTTGTAAAACAATTTTTTGAAACGTTTCTCTTTTTCATCTTCAATGCTTTTTTTGAAATAAAAAAGGGAAGATCACCCAGAATCAGTGATCAACTCAGTAGTTTATATATGTATATATAAACGTGTGTTACACATATCACTGAAATTAAGGCCCCCCCATTTAGGTCTTTCTAAACCAGCCTGCAACAAGACCCTCCATATCATGAATGATGCCATCCGCTGAAGCTATCCTCCCCCTGAGAATGAGCTTGTTACGATGCAGCCAGATGGCCCATAGCATTGCAAATAGCTTTCCTCAGTCCGATACTTTTGCTTGTGTCCTCATTTCTAGTCATACCTAAGAAAATTAATTCCCAAAAAAATATGTATTTAATAGCACATTGTACTTAGCTCATTGTTCTATTCAGAGCTTTTTTTTCTTACTGTTTTGGGACTTCTTCTTTTAACTTTTCTTAGATACTAGATCTTTACAAAGAATCAATGGAGGCACAATCTGGCGGAAGAGGTGAAGTGGCGCAAGCTTTGCCGACAAGTGTTGTATTAGTTGGTCATTCTATGGGAGGGTTTGTTGCAAGGGCTGTCGTTATCCACCCACGTTTAAGAAAGTCATCTGTTGAAACTGTTTTGACTCTTTCAAGCCCTCACCAGTAAGAACATCATTTAGCTGTTTGGCTGGTTTTTTATTGTATGCATGACCATTCGAGGTCTATTCATTTAGTTTAGTCTTCCAGGTCACCTCCAGTCGCATTACAGCCGTCACTGGGACACCTCTTTTCATATGTGAATAGAGAGTGGCAAAAAGGATACGAGATCCAGACTAAGAATGCGGGGCGGTTCTTGTCTGATTCCAAGCTGTCCAACGTTGTTGTGATCTCTTTGTCTGGTGGTGTGAATGATCATCAGGTTGTGCTTTGTTATTTGCTTGTTTCTAAATGCTTTTTGGTCTCTAGCCTTACTTTTTACCGTGCATATGAGATTAAGGTTTCTGGACAATGACAGGACAATTTTTTCTATTGGAATAAATTTTTAATCCTGTCCTAGGTCCTGGGATGAAGGATGAGACGATTCTTTTGTCACAGGGGTACCAGACAAGAGTTCTTTAATGTCTCAGGATGAAAACATCGTCCTGTCCAACTGATTCAGACGTGGGTCTAGACCAACTTCGTCCCTTATCTTCCTCCGGAAGTGGACCCTCGTCAGTTCATCTTGAGATAAAGGATGAGTCTGGACGACCCCAGATGGGACGGTCCTGGGATGGCCCGTCCCGTCCCGTCCTATGACTATGTCCCCCGATAAAGCAAACCCCATATGGGTTCATCACGAAGTTCAATGTAAACTCTTAGGGTGCATCACATTATTCAATATGACTGTAATTTTACCGTGTTTACGATATAATAATCATGGATATGGTCATGAAATACATTTTGTCCTCGGCCTCATTCCAGATCAGAACAGAGCTGACGTCTCTTGAAGGAATTGTTCCTTCAACCCATGGTTCTATGATAAGCACCTCTAGTGTGAAGAACGTGTGGCTTTCACTTGATCATCAGTCAATTCTTTGGTGTAATCAACTTGTAATACAGGTACATGTTAGCAGAGTTGTTCTCTCTTAGAGGCCTCTAATTCTTTTAACCAAAGAATGGACCTTTATGCAGATCTCCCATACCCTTCTTACTATTATTGATTCGGGTACTGGACGCCCATTTCCAGGAGCGCAAAAAAGGTTAGCTGTATTCACTAAAATGCTTCAAAGTGGTGTTTCCCAAAGCTTCCACGGATTGTTGGGTATTCAGTCATCTTCCTCTAAAGGTGGTATTCCCGGCAAGTTCGCTCAGGATTCGGCCGGTACATAACTTACCTCCTTTGCCTTTTTGGTTCATTGTCTTTTTGATCTTTTTTTTCTCCTGATAATTGGAAGAGGGGAATCAAGCCATCTTGTTCAAATGTGATAATCTTAGGGCGACCTCTTTTCTCGCTTAAGCTCTAGGCCCAAAGAAAATTTATGCCTGATGTGTCATGATGTATTCCAATAACTCTATTGATAGTGGCTCTACTTATGGAACTTCTACGATCTTTTTGAATTTGTGGTTCTGATCTTTCTCCGCAGAGAAATTCTGATGATGTTTGGTTGGACATGCAAAAGGCTTTCTTGATCCACTAAGTTAACTCATCTCCTTTTTTCTCGTTCTGTTATTCGTATTTTTTTCTAGCATAATATCCCTTTAGATGTTGCTTGTGTCTTTGCCGTTTGTCTCAGGCCTACTCATGCAGGAAAGAAAAAAATTCATCAAACCACAAATTATGATATTAACTATCTGTCTCCTCTCAGGATTTATCTATGATTCGTGTCCCCCATCAGTTCAATGGCCTAATGATGCCCTCGAGAAAGATCTTTATGTGCAGTCTCGTACTGTCACTGTCTTGGCGATGGATGGAAGAAGGAGATGGTTGGACATCCACAAACTGGTGGGGTTATTTTAAAAATATTTATTGTAATTTAAACCTTTGTCTCATCAATTTAGGCCTTATTTATTACAACTTAGTTAACTTTGCTATTTCAAACTTTCTTCTTAAATGTATTTCCTCTTCCAATACAATACCTTAATATTTACATCGTATTTATGTCTCTTGTGACCCAAGCCAACCTTTAGTTTTCTTATGAGATCCTTTTGCGGATATACCATGGCAACTCTTACATGTAGTTTGTCTCAGACCTGAACTCATGTTCATCCGTCTGAAAGAATGGTTCTTCTGTGAAGCCTTGGTTGACGTTTTAGCTGAACAATACTTCATCTGGATTTTGCATTCTTTTCTATTATATATATTTATTAATTTTTGAATACTTAAATATGGGAAAAGTTGCGAATTGAAATTTAATATTTTTGCTGTTCAAGTTTGTCAAATTTGCTGCCGCACAACCCGCTTTGAATTTGGTTTGTCTCTAACCTTTGTTTGTAGACTGTATTTGTGTTTGACCTTCAGTCATATTTGTTCGTGAAAGGGTTAGGTCATATCTTCATTCTTCTCTGTCAATAGATTGTTCTACGAATCTACTCATTTCATTCTGAAATTTGTGCTTATCGTTATATTTATATTTTGAAATTAATATTCTGGTGTCCAGGGATCAGGCGGTAGATATCATTTCGTGCTGGTTACAAACCTTGCTCCCTGCTACGGTATTAGAGTCCATCTTTGGCCAGAAAAAAATGGAACATCTGGTACACATGTCCCTGATTTTAAGAAGATCATTGAGGTGACCTCCAGGATGGTACATATTCCAGCTGGACCTGCACCCAGACAGGTAAAATATAGTAAAAGTCTGATTCAAAAAAATGTCTCATTTGATGGTTGTGAATTCAGTTGAAAGGCACTCTCCCAAATATGGGACAAGAATCAGACTGGATCGGTCCTGATTGAAAATCTCAATCCATTGGAGATCGCTGATCACGTTCTGATTCGTTTGATCTGATCCATCTGCCCATCGATTATATTGGTTCAAGAGGGCCGATCAATGGTAGATCGTCAGATCTGCCAGTAAGTTGACTGGAAGATCAGTCCTTGGGTGAGTAATCACTACATCACCAGCCCCTCACGTGCCTCTATCTGCCATGGCTGTTTTTTGGAGGTAGTAGGTGGTAGCATGGCACTACGTTGGCGGAGAGACCAGACTCCACCAGAACAGTGCCACACCACCCGCTTCCTCAATCAGCAGCCAGCAAGTGTTGAGAGGGAGATAGAGAAATAGAGGGAGCGAAAGAAAGAGAAAGAGGTTGAGAGTTTGTATTTTTTTTTTTTGTTATTCTTTGGCCATTGTTGATCCAACAGATCAATCTTTTTGAACGATCATACACTCTCAGATCCATATCTGATTGTCTACCAATCCGATTGGTCATATCTATTATTTTGAATCGGGTCCCTAGTAATGTTACGTCGAGTTGTTTCTCTTTTCGAAACTAATCTGATTTTTATTACCGTATGCTGCTGTAAGATTGAACCTGGTAGCCAGACTGAACAAGCCCCACCGTCTGCTGTTCTTCACTTGGACCAAAAAGATTTGCGTGGCTACAGATTCTTGACCATTTCAGTTGCACCACGTCCGGTAAATTACCCTCTATTCATTCTTAGCCGCCTCAGACTTTTCATACTAATATCTGCATGGTACAATGGAAGTTTCCCCTCGCTTGTGAAAATATTTTTAATGACAACTGTAATCCGAGAGATTGAGCATCAAGAACGGAAACATGATGAAATTAAAATAGGATATGGGAAGAGAATTTAGCACAGAATTTGGCAAGTTAGAAAGAGCCGATTGCCCTCATGATGAAATACATAAAATCTAAAGTCACTTCTTCCCCCTATCACCTGCGATTGTGTTCCTCGCCACCAGTGGTCCCCATATTAAAGTGGGCTGGTTTCTCATCCTTTGTGTTATCCTATGCTCAGTCTGGAAGCCCAACATATTGTACTTTGATAAGATTCTGCATCTTGTAAGAAAAACCACTTCAAGAAGACCGAATTTCCTTTTTCCACAATCCAAGAACGGTAGAAGGCCATACAAGAACTACCGATGGAATGTGCAAGTAATAAATAAAGAAGCTATGTAATGCCATTTTATGGGGAAAAGAGAAAGGTAAAGAGAGCTGGCTGAATATATCGCCTCTTTTCTCAGAGCTAGTTCGTCTTTTTTGGAAAGAAGTGAATTGATGCCCGTGCGATGATCCTTCTTACTTTATTTATAGGGTTCCCGCCACCGACTATCTTGAAGAGACACGTGCAGACTCTGATGTATGTGCGTGGTCTGATGTGTTCGATGATTGACACGTTCTTTTCTCCTTCTGATAGGTCCGAGTTTAGGATCCTATACTTCAGGTGATCAGAGAAGAGAGAATGAGAGACCCTATCTTCTTTAAAAAAAGAGAAGATAGAATGAGGCAGGGTGAGGGGAGTAGTGCACCACCCTGAGAGCAAGGGAATAAACCTTAGAAAATTAGTTGAATAGCTCACTTTTATTAATGTTTTTTCGGTTACCTAAAACCCCCTACTAAATTAGGGGGCGATGCTTTTTAACCGTGCAGTCTAACACAACTGACTCCAGGCGGGCTGTTGTTACGTTTTATTACGTAAGGTGCCTTAATGATTTAAACGAAGGCTGGGCTCACCTACTTCATCCGAAAAAATCCTTCTTTTTGCGTTGTGCTTGTTATTCCTTTCTGTTTTGATCCTAGAGAACCGTGTGCTGAATGTCACTTATTTGAAATATTTTGGGGCTCAATGATCTTGAAAATGGAGGCTCGTAGATTTAGTGAAAGAACGACTTTCTGTAGACTGTTTCAGGTAGACCTCCTCCGGCCGCATCTATGGCTGTTGGGCAATTCTTCGACCCAATGGAAGGGCAGATCGAGCTCTCACACTTTTCTCTCCTTAGTGCCATATTTCGTCAACAGGTTCAGGCTCGTTTGTATCTATTTATTCTCATTGTAACAATTTAAATGTTTTTTAGTTCTAAGTTTTTATTTTTTATTGGTGGTTCTTCAGGATATGTTTTTCAGTGAAGATCATCCTCTACCTATTAACCTGGCATTCTCAATGAGTCTTGGACTGCTGCCAGTGACTTTGTCTGTGGAGACAGTCGACTGTGGAATTAAAGGAACAACTCGTGTTGAGAAGCAGGCTGGAGATGTTGAGCACAGCAGTGAGTTTGCCCCTCATTCACCCTCTCATTTTTCTTCTTGCTCTATGAAGTTTGTTGTCGCTCTTCTCACTATTTTTGCTAGGATGTGAGATAGGAATGTGTTATGAATCAGAGGTCCGCAATGTTCGCCTAACGATTTGGCCGTCCAGCATGTTGCTTAGATGTAGAAGCTCGGGTAATTTGAACAAAAAGAACCGTTTGAGGAAATCATGGGAAAGTGAGAAAAAGCCATACTATGTTGCTTGATGCCTTTCTTGGGGATCTACAGTCCTAATGACGGATGTTTTGATCCAGCTCAGGTGCAGATCTGAAAGAAGTGAAATATTTGACTTCTTTCTTGTGACACCTATGTCTACCATTTTGTCAGCATAGTGCTTCTCGATTGCCATTCAACTTGACTTCAAGGTAAACGTCCTCGAGTTATTGGGTTCCCTTGAAGCTTGATATTCAGGAAGTGTCCTTATTGATGTGAATTTGTGGTCATTCTGCTGTCAGAAAACTCTTGAACTTTACCTGGTTGACACGCCTACCCTAATAACTCTCGCAGTTTTGTGCAAGTCTATGCAAGATTCTGCATTGGAGAATTGGACGGAATGACTAAATTGCATTCATACAAAATGCGTCCATGATGCGATCTTTGCTTTAAATCATTGAAAATGGTCCGATGTTGACCAAAGAAGTCAACTCTGAGTACTTAATGTTGCAACTGTTCCTGACGTTAGGGGAAATGGTTGAAGCCGGCAGAGACCGTAGAGAAGAATGTGGTAGGGAAACAGGGAAATAAGAATGCAGAGAAAGAGACAACAGCGACCTCCCGACCCCCTCTGGACATCGGGACTCTGTACATTTCAGAGGGGGAGAGGAGATACAGGTGATAAAAATTTTCACTGGAACAAGAGGGATGGGAGGAAGGCCAGGAGAGCAGCGTGCGGAGATGCTGAGAGGAGAGGAGATAAGGAAAAGGGATAAATGTCAAATGAGGCTTGATTCACTCTTTTTAGCTGCCTTCCGAAGGATAGCTTGCCCAATTTAAACGGAAAACATGCAGGGAAGCAAATACCCCTAAGATATGATGGGAATTGTACAATCCACCGTCATGTAGAGCCAATTTTGGGGTCCTTTCCCACTTCCCCCTCCCCATTTTTTTTCTTCGTCCCTCTCAGATCCTAAAATATACTTGGATTTCAGATTTCTCTGTGTTGGATTTCGGAACACTAAAGTAAGTTTTATTCCATGTTCAATCAGTGAGAGCCAGAGCACAGAGATTACCATGATAGATCCCATAAGGTTCTATCGGTATACTTCTGGATTGAAAGAAGAGACAAGTCCGCTTGCAATTTTCTGCCCCAAAATATTTTGATATCAAACTTGAGAGCCAATTAATAGTGCAATCGCTTGCTACCTCCATGATCAAATCCTGTCACAGTCATAATATTCTTTACCGGCAAAAGCAATAGAGATTTTCCTTGTCTATTTATGAGGAATCATCACTTTTCGATATTGTGCTTGATTAAGGATGAAATCTTTCTTACCATTCGTTGGTTTTGATTAATTTTTTGACTTTGAATATTCTTTCGTTTTTTTGTTAATTGCAGTCTTTCGGCTCTGATGTTTAGAATCTGATTTCATTATTTACTATTGCTGTAAGATCAATTTCGACTCTGTGAAGGAAGCTTTTAACGGGGTCTCTTGTTTGAAATGAAGTTCTTTGTAAGCTGCGGTGCTTCCCACCTGTTGCCTTAGCCTGGGATGCCACGTCGGGTTTACATATTATTCCTAACTTGTATTCCGAGACAATTCAAGTGGATTCTTCTCCTGCATCATGGAACTCTATTTCGAAACTGAGCAAAACTTTATTGCTATTGCTGGTGAGGATGCTTTACTTGCACTATATAAACACTTTTGAAATTTTTGGGTGGTCCCTTAGCTAAGCTTGTCCTAAGTAATAATCTCCTGTCTGCTGTGTCTTTTGTGGTCAAGTCAATCAAGAACAGGCGGAATGCATATCCTCAAGGAAAATAACTTCACGAATGTGGAATAGAATTCAAACAATCAACTGAGAAGCCAATCAATTGATAGTACAGGAATATAGGACAGGTGTAGGAAGCAATTAGGAGAGACGAAAGGTGATGGAGGATGGAAGAAGGATGAACAAAATGAGAAGAGTCACAGGGCTCCTTCCCCTTCGGGTTGGTTGCCTCTTCTGCATCTCAGGCCTCAGACAATCTGGCTGCCAAGGGGATAGCAACCGTCTTTAAATGAATCTATCCCTCACTACTTCCCCCTCCCTTGTGCATATAGTATCTCGTTGAATGCATACCCGCCTTCCAGGCATGCGCTTCGTGCTTCAGCCTTCTTTGGTACATTCTTCAATGAACATATCAGTGATTGTCTTAGCTTGATTATCCCATCTGAAACAGGTGTATTACCTTCATGTGAAGAGGCGATTTTCAGTTGTCTTTGATTGTACTAAACATTTGCTCAATTAGTGCAATGAAGTAATATTTTTTATTTTACAGGTTGATCCACATTGCTCTTACAAAGTTAGTACGTCTGTTTCTTTGACCTCCACTGCAAGCAGATTTGTTCTAATGTATTCTCCACAGGTAAGATTGTGTTTTTATCAATTAAAAATATCTTGGGCACTAAAAAAGTTCTAGAATGAAGTATATGTTTAATTTGTTGGGCTCTTCCAATTCAGTTAACAACATTATTACATTTAGACAAAGTTATGGGGTAAACTCAGCGATATTTCGTTAGTTTTATCTTGAATTAACGTGGTCCCTTATTGTATCAGTCGTAGGCTTTGGATTTTTTATTATAGGAAATGTAGGCTTGGGATTAAGATTGATACAGCTGCTTTTTGGAGCTGAACTGTACAAGGTTAATCTTCGTGTGCAGGAACCTATGATTTGTTGTATGGAAAAAAAATTCTATCTCATCTCAGAAAATGTTGTCTAAAGATTACTTTATAATCACATTTCCTTACTGTATGCTGCGTAGAAACAAGAAATGAGAGTTAGCAAAAGATCCGGACTCCATTTTCCTGCAATGGTATTGAAATTCTCGATTGATAAGATAGATTAGGCTTCATTCAACTACTCGTGTGTCCCAACTTTTCTGAAGTTCTGCACAAGTATGGCATACTATCAATTTTCAAATACCATGCATCAAGAAATACAAAAGTCTTGCATGTCCTTGATTTATGATACTTCTATGGTTCCTCAAAATTTTAACCATATTTTTCTCCATATTTCGTTAACCCTGCAGATAATTGGGTTCGTGGCGGCAGTGGTATTCTTTGCTTTGATGCGGCAATCCCACACCTGGGACCTTGACTTGCCCCTTCCCTCCATTATGACTGCCGTGGAGATAAACCTAAGGATGCCATTTCCCTTCATGTTCTTTGCAATATTGCCGATTTTCATGGCCTTGCTTCTATCTCTGTTCACGTCCCAGTCTCTTCCTTCACTTCCCAGCTTCACTGTCGTCTCTATCATATGTTACCTGATTGCGAATGGACTTCTGTTCTTATTGATCCTAAGCACACTGTCTGTTCTCTACCTTGCTGCCTTTATAAATATCTTTACCAAGAAACGGTTAGTTCCAAGTCTTTCATTGAGTTCCAACCTTCTTGGTGGATTCAATGTAATATCTGGTACATTCTCTTTTGCATGCGTACTGAAAAATTTTCGCACATCCTGTCGACATTGACATTGATGCAAGACATTGATTCTGAGAGTTGATTGATGGTTTGACCATGACACATCATCGGCAATCGGCATCATTCTTAATCCTACATTGGTAAAATATTCTGTCCATGTTTATGTCGTCGTTAACTAGGTTGGCGGATGTTGATGCAGCATCAACTTTCTGTCACATCCAGTTAATGTCGGCCATCTACCTTAACCTCATTGACATCAATGTCTTCATCAACCACCCTAGAAATGGTCAACATTATCCTCAACATCAACCATGGCTAATGACATGGATGGCTGACAGGCGGTTGATGAGTGCTGAGTCTACAGTGGTAAAATATTCTGTCCATGTCAATGTCATCGTTAACAATGTCAGCGGACATTTATGAGGCATCAGCTGTCTGTGATACCCAGTTAATGTCAACCATCTACCTTAACCTCATTGACATCAATGTCATAGTCAACCACCCTAGAAATCGTCAACATTGTTCTCAACGTCAAAAACGGCCAATGACATGGACGGCTGGCAGGTGGTTCATGAGTGCTGAACATGAACATAAATTTATCTTCAAAGCCGTGCTCATCATTCTGGATACTTCGGTTTTAAGCATTATTTAATGTTGTTATTGTTCCACTTTGAAGAAATTACCATGCAAACGGCATGTTTTAGATCTTACTTTTGATCACACTGCAGCTGGGGCAAACGAGAAGAAAGATATCGTTTCATATTAGTTCGTTGGATTTCTTGTTTCTTGTCCAAGTTATTCTCCTTCAAGGTAAAGCCCAATGTTCATGTACATTGTCATAAGATTCGCTTGGCATGAGAATGCTTGAAAATTGATTTTCAGTCATACTATTCAGTTTTTTGATGTAATTTTATAAACCGACAGTTACTGCGGCTTCTCAAATGGAACCCAAATATTCTTCTAGTACTTGTCTGTACTTTGCTCGTCACCTTCGTACACCCTTCTGTTGGCCTCATTTTTCTGCTCCTCGTTCATGCCTACAACTGCCACATTTCTCTTACCAGGTATTATTCCAATTATTCTGTTTCCCTCCAATGTCATGTAGATATGATTTAGATTTTTTAACCGTTTCTTTTTATTGATCACCGATTGTTCTGTTGGTGTGACTTGTGAAGTTGGAGATGATTATTTAAAAATGAAATACATAACTTTTTTGGAATTTATTCATTGCGCATACAGTTATATAATGTAATGATTACATGAGTTTAAATGCACATTTTCATATTTCGATTGGTCAATTTAGATTTGAAGAATTTGATCCTTACACCACTATCTTAAAAAAACTTGTCGACTCCAGCCTTTGGGGTCAACTCCTTCAGCTTCTGTCTTCTTGCGCAGCATGCCCTACAGCAACCCTAAATCAATAAAGAGAATATATGTTATTGATTAAATGAGAAGAAAAACCCACTTATTAACGGAGACGTGTTGACGTGTGTGATAGTGTTCCTCCATCCTGTATCCGATATCAGCTGAGGATGTTGGTTCAGATGCTGAACCGGAAATTGGAAAGGGCATTTCCGATATCTGTCTCAACTGATATATGAATATCAGGCGACAATATTGGGTATCGGTTGCTAGAGTACTGATATACAATGTCGTCATCCATCTACATCTGGGGGGATGGACGACGATACCGGATATCAGCGTTGGATACGTTTTTTCCAAATCCAACGATATCTGGATACCATGATATTTAGTAAAATAAATAATTTGAATGTATTAGATTAAGATATTACTTTGTATTATAATCTTAAAATATTTAGACTGATTTTGGGCCCAAATTGAGGCAAGTCAACAACCAAAGTCAATGTTGAAAGGTAGACTTACATACCTGACCCAGACATTTATTTTGGTCGCATCAGGTCAAGAGCGGTCAAGGTTCCATAAAGTAGTCATATGCTTTTAGTCACTTGCCACATGATTTGTACAACAGGTTTTTTCCATAGGGGAAAATGCATTAGACTGATTACTTTGTATTATAATCTTAAAATATTTAGACTGATTTTGGGCCCAAATTGAGGCAAGTCAACAACCAAAGTCAATGTTGAAAGGTAGACTTACATACCTGACCCAGACATTTATTTTGGTCGCATCAGGTCAAGAGCGGTCAAGGTTCCATAGAGTAGTCATATGCTTTTAGTCACTTGCCACATGATTTGTACAACAGTTTTTTTTCATAGGGGAAAATGCATCTTGATAGAAATAACCTGATATTTGTCCCAATATCTAATATCGGGTGGATAGTCAGTATCCGTGCGATATCCAGTATCTAAAACCACCCTGATTTCATCTGGATATTAGATATTGGTTGTTCAAAATCAGATATCAGATAGCTGATCACTACTGTGTGGACATGCCCAGTTGGCAGTTGTGTGTGAAGGTGGGTGACGCGAACACGAGGCTCATCCTTCTCATGACCAAGGAGAGAGGAGATTAAACTAGACATGAGGGTGTTTGTGGGAGTTCTAGCAGTCAGTAGAGCACTGGGCAAACACTTCATGAACTTCTTATGGGGAGGGGGTAAAAATGAAGGGAGGTGGAGAGTATTAGGGGAGCAAAGGCGGTAGATGCTGACTACCGGGGGGGGGGTATAGTTAGTGATTACCTTCTTGGAGGAGGAGATCCGAGCAGCCATCAAGGGGCTAAACTGGCAATGAGGCCTTGGGGCCAGACAGCATCCAAGAACTCTTCTTTTACCACATTTGGGAGATGGTCAATATAGAGGTTAAGGCCATATTTGAGGAATTTCGTCGAGGGGATTTTGGGATGGAGAGACTTAACCGTGCTTACCTGGTTATCCTACCATAGCACTAAGGGGCTATCGACGTTGGTGATTTTAGGCTGATCTCGTTGTCTAACTCTATCTCATCATAGCAAAGATTTTGGCTGACAGGCTAAAGAAGATGATAGGGGAGCTTGTTGGACTGTTCCAATCCACATTCATTGGGGGGATTCAGCAGGCCAATGGTGCCATAGTCGCTGCAGAGTTCCTTGTTGTGTGAAAAAGAAATAAGACAGGGGTTTCCTGTGGACGTGATACATTCTTTATAAGAATGTATTGCCGTCGTTTCAGAAGGAAAGCACACCATGACACACGTGCGAGTGCTCGCACATGTGAACCAGTTCAAGAGGGGGCCAACAGCGGGAGAAGTATTATCGTCATTTTCTTGCTACTCAACCCAGAATGGCAAAAGAAGCAGCGGAGCGGTGGAAGCGGGAGTAGTGGAGGTTTCATCTGCAGCAAGAGGGGATCTTGTCCATCTAGAGTGGTCCATTTTTCTACGTTTTCTCTTCGTCTCTCTTACACTCTCAGTGGCGGATTCTCAGAGCATTTTTGGACTTTCGTTTTTGGTTTGGAATTGAATATTCTTGAAGTATAACATTCTTCATAAAGACGAAAGGTAACACCCTTGCTGTCAGCTGTAGCTTTTAACACTGTCGGTAAGTGCTTGAATCCAACATGGTATCAGAGCCAGGTGGCAGGTGTTGTGGGGGAGCATTGAAGTTCAACATCCTTCTTAAAGATGAAAAATAGTGCCTAGCTATCAGCTATAGCTTTTAGCTCATCGGTAAGCACCTGAATCCAACAAGGCATCAGAGCCAGGTGGCAGGTGTTGTGGGGAAGTGTTGAAGTACAACATCCTTCTTAAAGATGAAAAATAACACCCTTGCTATCAGGTATATTTTTTAGCACAGTTGGTAAGCACTTGAATCTAAAAAATACAATCGTGATTCTCGTGGTCAATTCCATTTTCTCATACCAAGTTTAGTGTATTGGGACCTCTATTAGACAAAGATGCTTTCCTGCAGAATAGGCTGTGTGGATTAAATGATGTATCACATCCCATTCCTTGGTATTGGTAAACGGGCACCCGAAGGGAGGTGGATTTTAACCGCAAAGGGGGTCAGGCAGGGATGCCCCCTGGCACTACTGTTGTTCATCCATATAGTGGAAGCCCTTTCTATAAGCACGACCCAGGCTAGCTCCCACCGTCTACTGCAAGGGTTTCAGACCCCTAGCTTCTGAACAGGTATTCCTCTACAACAGTATGCAGACGACGCGACCTTCTTTATAGAGGGATCAGTGGAGGAGGCCAATAATCTCTCCACCATGCTGGACCTCTTTGCATAGTGCTCAGGACTTCACATCAATCATACCAAATCAGTTTTTGTCGGCTTTGGGTTACCATCAGAAGAGGAGTCCCTATGCTCCAAGGCCTTGGTAATGCCAATTAAAACATTACCCATAAGCTACGTGGGCCTGCCTTTGACTTGGGGTCACCTCAAGACCGACTGGCAGCCTGTCGTACAGAAGTTGAAGTGGAAGCTAGAGGGATGGCAGACCAGACTCCTGAAGAGGGGCATCTGCATTCTGGCAGGGCCTGAGGCAAATGTTTCCCCAGATTTGAGAATTCTTCTCTCCCAGGCTGGGTGATGGGTCCACTCTCTGAAGTGGAACCGTCGACCATCAACGCATGCTGAGTCATATGGAAGCTAAAGATCCCCCTAAAAGTGTGCTTGTTTGGGTGGGTGCTCCGTAGGCGAAGATTGGCCGCTGGCCTTCAGGAAGAGATGGCTAACAAAAGTCCTGGCAAATTGCGCTATGCGCATGGGGGTGAAGAAGACTGCTCCTATCTTTTCTTTGAATGCCCGCTTGCTCAGGCAGTGTGGGCCTGCCAGTCGATGACAGGGGGTGGCTGTCTCCTCAGAGGAGGCCTTTGGGGACTCTCCAGAGGATGGGTATCAGGGGCGGTAGGTGCAGGGACGGATGTTTGCTGTGTGCTGGGCGTTTTCAAAGGCCGACAGGCATCACTGGTCAGTGTAGAGCATGGCATGGAGAGTTTATGTCAACTCTTGGCTGATCGGAGGAGAGAATGAGAGGCAGGGCGGCGGGAGGAATCCCGCCGCCCTGGGAGCGGGGGAATGAAAAACCTAGAAAAATAAGTGAAATTGCTCAATGTCATTCGTGTTCTATCTGCCTTAAATAGGGAGATAGAGTTTTACACTTTTACACCAAACCCCCCGAGAAACTAGGGAAAGACATTTTAACCCTACAACCTAACAGTTTAGTCTCTGTTTGGTTTAAAGGGAGGGGAATGGAGGGTATGGAGATCCCTTGGGTCAAGGGTGTGATTACAATTCTCTACTTATTAATCATGTGAGGAAGATCACCAATATTGGGTGACCTTCCTGCCCTTTTTTTAAAGAAACAGACCGAGATGTAAAAGGAAATCCCTTGTGGACTCTCATAACAAGAAATCCATAAGTGTACATCATGATAACCAAGAGTAAGGGTGAAAAACAGAAATAGCTGGAGAACTCCATAGCCTGACAAAAATGTTCGCAGACTGATGATAACATGATTATTCTGAACAGTTGATAACATGTGCATTCTCACAACTCGATCTGTAATGAAATCCATGCTATTTGTTCCTGGTATGTCATACACGTGATTATTACTCGGCTGTGTTGAAAAAGTGTTTAACAATTAAATGATTATGCCTGACAGTTGATTGCATGTGCACTCGCAGAATTTCATCTATAATGAAACCCACACTATTCTTTCCTGTCATGTTAAACAAGTGAGTATTACACTGCTGTGTCAAGTAAATGATTATGGTTTTTTGTTCTAGAGTCGGAGAGTTGGACAGTCGACTATTTGTGCATTCTCCGAACTTGATCTATAATGAAACCCGTCATGTTAATAAATATTAATTATTGTATATGATTTGATGAAAGCATTAGCTGATGCCATCGCAGTGTGCTGGAGGCTTCCACTGGCAGTGAGCAGAAAGAGCTCGAGACCTCGGCCAAGATGCCACTAACCCGACATAGGGAAGGGTTTCACTCAAGCTCGACCCCTGACGAAACCCGGCCCGGCAGCAGCCTGTCCTCGGGGAAGAACTTCGCTGACATCCAGCTCGAGCAATTCAACCACCGGCATAGCCTGCTCGTCTTGCATCTTCTTGCCGCTGCGATGTTCTGTCCTTCCTTTGCTGCGCGCCTTCAGGTTTGATCCATTTCCTTTCTCTTCTTCTCCCGAACATCTGTCAAATTTTAGCCTTGCATCACTATCAAGAATTAATTATTTTTAACTCATGATATTTTCAATATTTGGATTGTAATTGGATTATCATTCCAGATATCAGTGGTGAACCCTAGCTTTCTCGGGCTGATGGACTCAACGTTTGCTGTCGGCATCATCCTCCACGGAGTTTACGGGTGGAAGCCGGGGATCGGCGGTATCAGGTTTACCTTCCCAGGAATTCGGTGCTTCGTCTTTGACCTCACCGTCCTCTACCTGCTGTGCGGTTATTACTGTTTTGTTTATGCTCTGGCTTTGGCGCCATTCCGAGGGATTTGCGCGATGGCCGCGCTCGGTGTCATCTCATTGCTGGCGAAGATCATGGGCAGGGGAAAAGGGAGGGAGGAAGGGAGGTCAGCAAGAATGAGGAAGCACTCTCAAAAGCATAAATGAGATTTGTGGAGTTCCCTGGTGATTTTCAGAGGTGAGTTGACTATTTATTGATTTGAGTTAATGATGGAAATTAGTGAGATCTTTTTTGGATGTGTTATGCGCGTTATCTATCGTTTGTTTTATTTTTTTAATTGGCCTGTTGATATTTTAACTTCTGTCTGTAGTTTTTCTTGGCTGCTGAATTTGGTAAATCTGCTTCAAAAAAAGTTCTTTCGGCGTATTTATTGATGAAGATTATTTGAAGAATTTGAATCGAAACGCTGATTCCTACTGTTCAACCTTTTTCCGTTTTCATAAATTTATTTGTAGTTTTAATTTGTAGCCGCATAACTGCATAAGAATGTTATTCTAGTGTTTCGTAAGTTTTTTGTCATATTTAGAAGGATTTAGATCATTCTGGGGAAATCAAGACAGGTTTTGGTTTATTTTTTAATATAAAATGATGAAATTTATATTATTTCCTTTGAAGGGGAGGTTCATGCTTTAGGTAATATCATTTGTTTATACAATTCTGGTACTTATTATGAGATTTGAAAGATTAAAGTTGAAATATTGTGGTATCTGAAATCTAGGGCTTCCTCTAAAAATACATCATTTTCATTCCATGACAAGAAATATTGTGGTCTGTTAAACATCATGTCATGGAGTAAGTGAGCATAAATTTGTGTCAATCATCAGGTTTTAGTGATCTAAATGTTTTAATGAAATATGACCAGAATGTTTTAGTGGTGCCAAATATGTAAAATATGAGCATAATGTTTTATTGTGAGACAATCAGCTTTTGTCTAGGTTGAATGCCACAGTTGATACCCAAAATATACTTTTTGTTTAACAGTAAAGCTTTAATATAGAAATTTACTATTTTTGTTTCCAATAAGGAATACTCTGTTAAATATCATATTTCAAAATGAAAGCAAGCAAAAAGTGGGGCCTAAACATCAGGTTTTATTGTTTAAATGTTGACACTTGTAAATTATCCCAGAATGATGTAGTTGGATAAAATTAGAATGTTTTGTTGTTACTAGTTTGTTCCATGTATCACTTTTTTGCGTATAGAGTGAAGAACAGTGTGCCAAAATAAAATAAAAAGTTGAAGCCTCTAATTTATGCTAAAATATTTATCCGGACGAAATAGATGCCAGAAAACAGTTTTTAACTAAAGTATCAAGACATGAGTAAATTTTCAGGAAAATTTGTTAAAACCAATTTATTGTGTCCAAGAAAAAATAGAGAACAAACACCAAGTTTATGCTAGAATCTATTCGTTCAAATTGTACCATTTTATGATACACGGAAGCACCTAATCTAATCATTATATATATAATTACATGACAGTTGAGACGTGTTGGGCCGAGTTCTTATTTATCAAAATAGCTCCTTACAAGCTGTAGCAGAAATTTAATAAATCCTAGGGAGAGCCATCTTAGAGGAATCAACAAGCTGGTTTTTAAATAACACAGACATGGCTGAAATGAGATGAAATTGAACTGTCCACTGGACTGAATAATATTCAAATTTTATGTGCTTTACACTCATTGCAAATAGGATTTGATGTTTTATAAAAGGTCATCCAAAGGGGTATTGGGTGTGGCAAGAACTCCCAGATCCATAAGAAATTTCAGAACCTAAAGGCGTTCACCTTCGGGTTGAGAGATGTCGTAATACTTAAACTTCATAAGTCAAAATTTCAGATATGGCTGGTGAATACACAATGGTCTGTTTTAAAGAGAGGACAAACACATAATCCAATCAAATTAGCAACAAAATAACCATGAATATATTGATGGAATGATGTTAGCAAGTAAAAACCCAGAAAAAGAATATCAAGGGATACGCTTAATAACTTCCATACGAGTGGTCCATGGAGTATCCAAGATTTTATTGGTCACACCGATATCAAAAGAAAGACTCAACAAAGACTCGTGGGAAGGTAATCAAAATTTTAGTTATATTTTAATCAAATTTTCTTCAAGTAATAGGATAATATCTACAAATTTGATATAGTCATATATAGGTAATGGTGGTTAAGGATATGAAAGACACGTATTTTTGATACAGATTTAGCTAGCCTCTAGTTCTAGAATCTCTACGTCACAACTCATCCTCAAAAGTAAATGGTACCAAACCCTCAACCCTAAGGATGATGAATTACAATTAAAGAAATTGAAAACAACAAAAACAGTTTACCTAGAAAAATTATCTTCTGCTCCCCAACTACACCAGCTTCAAAAGGATGAAGTTGGCTTCTCCTCCATATCCAAAGTAGTTCTGTGGAATCCTGGTTTTTTGCTGACCAAGTTAGCATAAGGCTCAATGATGAAATAGTTATACTTCAAATCTAAATGTGTGTTCATTCACCACCTGTTTCTCAATATATAATTTTATCCAGTCTCAACAGTTATTGAGTCCAATTTTAGTGCAGTTAAATACAAAGCATACAATATAAATGTAGTTGAACATAGTTTATGAAATCTCCAATACAGAGTTTATATTTTTATTACATCCCAAGTGATATAATATGAAATAAAATTATTCTTTAAATTAAAATATCTTACTAGATCAAATTTTTATTTTATATGATATCCCTAAAAACATCTTAAATCCAAAATATTATTTACTAACTTATGTTTTATCCCAAAAAAAGTTCAAATTAAACATACAATCTGGTGCAATGTAGATTCCTACTAAATATCATAAAATATTTCGTACTTGCACATTCCCTGACATTTATGGACTTATTTTTCTGGTTAATCATGAGTTGATCCAAGGAAAACTGCATCAATCAAGAGTGAAAAATATCATGTCAGTCTTTGTGCATTTTCAATATTCATAAAAATAAGGTTAGTTTGACCTAATTTATTGGTTAACAAGGTCCTCCAAATTTTATTTAATCTAATCTAGCTAACTACATGAGATATTGTTTATCTCTCGGGAATCAGATAGATGACAGGTTAGAAAGTTATTTTTTATGACAGCTTAGGCATGTGCTTAATGTTTTTTGGAGTATCAAGCCCAAGGTGAGATGAATCCCCCAAGAAAAACGCTTGGAAATAATGAGTGGCACAAATTGCACGGGACAACAGCGCTTGACCTCCTCCAACTTGGCCTCCAAGTCCTCTTGTTCAGGATTTAAAGCATTCACCCCTAGTTGACATCCAAAGAGAAATGAGATATAGTTAATAAATATACTCGCAGGTATACAGATAATTTCACCCATATAAATAATTAAGGATATTGATTGATAAAAAATCAGCCAATATATTTCATGAGAAAATATTTGATAATCAATTTACACAAGATGATTAAATGCACCTTTTTCTTACCAATATTCTCATTCCTTTGTTCCACTCTTGTCATCGCTATTATCCAGTTTTATATTCGTGCATATTTACTCATCTCACTATCAAAGTCACCACCGGTTTAGACACGTAAACATCTATTTTTCTTCCATGAAACCTTTCTGGAACACCTCTGGACGTTTACTCTTTCTCTTGTTTTTAAATTTTAAAATGCTTCACAAAAGTTACTAATTAAATATCCATAGACTCAGGAAAATTTTAATAATAAGAATAAATAAATTTCATGGCTATTTTTTTATCAAGTCTATGGTACAGTGTCCTTAGAGTTGGTTAATTTTTTTCTCTATTATTTCTGAGTGTTATCCTATATTCTCCTGCAAAGTTCTTCAATCCTGAATCAATTGGAACAATTCTAGATTGTTATGGATTCTTATGGATATTAGAAATAAACTTCCCATTAAAAATACTTGGAAAAAGTCTCAAACAGTTGCCTTTGGGCTTCGGTTGCTGACGTCACGAATTCTAGGTCCCCATCTGTCCTAAATTCCTTAAATATGCATAAAAACATGATTATGAATCCTATGTATTTGGATGATGTTAAAAAATGCAGTTATAAGACATCTAAAATTGTGATCTCTTTCTTGCTTATTGTTGTGCAATTTAGATCAAGAGACAAAAAAGTGTGATCTAAAATTAGGCCCCAATCTACCTATTTGGATTTATAAAATGAAAGAGTTATGTATGTAACTTTGGTCCAATATTTATGTTGAGGAAACATATTTTGTCTGATGAAACATGATGGCCGGCATGTAATTATCTACCTACCTTAGATATTTATATCTGAATTTATGCATTATATATTAAATATAGATGAAGATATTTAAATATTAGTATCAACCAAAATGTTTCAAGAAGTTTTAGAATTCATGGAGGAGCTTTAATGGTTAGTTTAAATTTTCACAGCTTATGAAAAGTAAAGAGTATAATTTGAGTCCTGATACAATGATTTTGACCATTGACAAGATAGTCAAATGTCATTTTTCATCATATACATGAAGGTAATCATTCAATGCATCTGAGAGTTTCATGGTCAGAACTATCCAAAGTTTGTTATCCTCCTATTCATAATTCTTGATATGAATAAACCTATATGATCTGGTGTCAAAACCCTTGACTTATTGGTATAATCCAGTTTGAAGGTTCATTAAAACACATACTTATGTATTTTAATTGAAATGCACTAAGTCTTAATCTTCCATTATAAACCCACATTTTTAGACAAATATCTTGATCCCCAATATTCTGAAATCCACACCACAAAAAATTAAGAATAAAGATCTTGAAATAATAACCATTTTAGAGAAATGTACACATTTGTGTCTAATGCAATTTAAGTTGGTTTAGCCCATTATCAAGAACTTGGAGAAAGATAATGGCGTTTTTACCTATTAGTCTCTGTATTTTGAAATGGAAATAGGGGAAATTCTTGAAAATTGAAGGAAAGTTATGCAAAAAATAATTTCAATAGAATTTTTATTATTATTCCTATTTATAGTAATATTATAAAAGTAAATTTTATTATAAATACATATAGAATTCGTAATCAAGAATATATCCCAAAAATCCCTTATCATATTCCACAATCCATAAATGCATTGTGAAATCATATAATCTCAATTAAGATAATTGTGGTTTTAAGATAAAAGGTCATAAATGATTGTTTATAAATGTCTTAGCCATACAACAGGATATAAAATTCGAGCTTTGGTAATCAATAAAGCCATAAAATCTTGATACATTATACACATATTTTTATTTTTGTTGATGAGGAAGTATGGGAAATCCACCTTCAAGTGTGATAATAGTTAATGCACAGCATTTCCATATCCATTTTAAAGTTTTGTTATCAATAAGTCATTTTGTTTTTTCCATTTATAAAAGCTACTGATGTAAGCCCTTGGGCCGGGATAATTTGGTTTATATAGCAAATGAAACAATTGATTTACAAATTTTAAGTAAATATAACAGCTAGAGTATGTGATAAAATTAGGGGATGCTTTATAGTAGACTTAGGATGCACTTTTAAAATACCTAAAAGGTTATGAACTAGTGATTGGGCTAAATATATGATTACTAATGAGAATTATTTATTAGAGGAGTTCATCTTTCTAGGTTTATTTTTGTCTCTGTAAATGTGACATGTGTATCATGTATAAGTAGTCCTTATAGATTATTTTTATTCCCCTTAAATTTTTTAAGTGGCCAATATCAGAGTGAATCACGTGACTTATTCTCATAATAAGTCATGTATGTGAGTAGGGCCCACAATATATTTTTGTTATATGGTATTAACCTAGTCTGCATGAATAGAAAATTAAACTTTTTGACATATTCAAACCCTAGCCGCCAGAGTTCATCCTGCAATGAACTAGAGAACATCATTCAAGGGAAATCAAAGGAGTATTAAAGGGAGATACAACTTTTTATTTAACATGGTACCAAAACATGTCATTTGAGAAGACTCGTGATTCGTGAACTCTCTCTGGTTGGTACTTGTTCTCACTTTTGAATTAGTTGTTTTCTTGGAGCTTCTAATGTGGAACACAATAGAAAAATTTGTGAAATTGTTAAATTAATACCAAATAATATTAATAAAGTACTTTTTGAGGGTAATCCAAATGGGTTTGATCTTGTAGAAAGGAACTAAGCAGGTGAAGCAGGGATTTAAAGAGGATAATGAGAAATAATTATAACATCCCTAACTTCATGGAAGTAAAAGAGTCAGAATACCCAATCAAATTCTAACACATGGATTCGTAAGGCCAACAACCACTTAGAGAAAATCAATGATTATCATGAACCAATAGTTATCTTAAAGTTAAGGCGTCACAAGGTACCTCGGAGAAGGAAGCCAATAGCTAGGTTGTTCTGATGTTGAATGGCCTTAATTGATGTTGATCCGCAGCTCAACGGATGGGTGTGAATAAGAAAAGGAGAAGGTGTGGGAAGTGGATATAATGGGAGGTAAAGTTTTTGGTCAGCGACAGAAGATGTTGAAGTGTAGTGTGAGAAGGGTGAGGGTGAAGTGTGGAAATTGAAATCACAAGGTAGATGGGATAAGGGGTGACAATGGATGAATGTATGGAGAAGAGAGAAAATGAGAGGTGAGATGAAGATTATGGGGGTGAGATGAAGGTGTGTGGTCAATGAGGTCGAGGGTTATATGTTTGGAAAATAATAGAGGAAGATAAGATATGGAGAAAGGGAGAGAGGAAACCAAGAGGAGCTGATCGATGTTGAAGACAAGATCACCAGAGAATCACTCTATTCTAATAAACAAACTTCACAATAATTATAAAAAAGTATCCCTACAGACATACTCATAGCCATTTTAAAGGAAAAGAAAACTTGCAGCTAGAAAGCAAATTAACCATGGACCATTAAGAGAAAGTGGTAGAGAGAAGAGGTGGGATTGGTGGTGTATGTGGAAGAAAGTTCTATGTGAAAGGTAAGGGAGAAAGGTTATGAGAAAAGTAAAATTTGGAAGTTATAGAGAAGAGAGTAGTGGGCAGTTAACAGGATGAGAAAGCGGATAGAAAGAAAGAGAATAGCCAGAGAAGAAAAGTCAAAGAAAGCAGCTGAGTGAGGAGAGAGAGAAAAAGAACGTGAGAGAGAGAGTGAGGGGAAAAGTCAAAGGAATGTGAGAGAGACAAGAAAAGAAAAGTTAAGGGAAAGAGAGAGAGAAAGAGAAAGGTTAAACATTTCCAATTAGCTTCGATTAGGTATAGTTATCTTCATGGCAAAGAGTAAAGAGGAGGTTCACTCAGCAGAACAACATCCACGTGTTCTGATGTGCCCACATGTTGATGCCTGATTTGATGGGTTTGATAGTTATAATTGGAGCAAACATGTGAAGATGGCTATTGAGAGAAGGTTCTTACCAGATCACCTTAGTAAGGTGCATGCTAAGAAAGCACAAGGCATGAAAAGCAGAGGCGGCACTCATTAAGAAATAGATCCTTGGAACTATGGTCTCACATATGAGGAAGAATTTCTTATATATTGACACAGTGAAGGAGCAGTAGGAGGAGGTACAGAAGAACTGTGTCCACCAAACCAATGACTTGAGATTATATGATTTTAATGCAACGACAGCTCAAGCTGAATAGGGAGAAAATTTTGTATTGGTTTATGCATGTCGACTAAAGGCGATATTGAGAGAAATTGATCACTTTTGACCCATGGAGAATCCTCACTCAGCAGAGAGTAGGTACACTTTGAAGCAAAGAATGTTTACCTTCCTTATGGGTCTCAACCTTGTGTGTGATAACGTGAGGAGTTAGATCATCAATTGGGAGATAATACCAGAGTTGGATAGATCCATTGGTGTTGTGGCCGAAGAGGAAACTGATATGCTGGTTGTTTATGAAACTCATTAGTCAACCCAAGTGAAACTTGCGGTGAAGAGGATTGACACTCTGTTTGTGCCAACGGGAATTACATCAGCTGTAGAGCAAGACGCTCACATGAAGATAGCTCAAGAACAGTAACATACCAAGGAGACATTTTGTAAGCTAGCCTTAAAGAACCAATAATAAAAGAATGCATATATGGAAACCCTATTGGAAGCTGGAGAACCATACAGCCCAAGGATCAGACATTAAGCTCCCTGACTTTCTCAGGTGACATTTTATGGTTCTGGAATTTTTTCTATTGTAGATCACACACATTTGATCTTGGACAGGAGCAACATATTACATGATGTCAAGTAGATCTGACTTTCTTAAGGTCATCTGTATTAAAGGTACGGAGAAAGTTCTTATAGATGGTGGACCTTATCTTCCAGTTGTAGGAATTGGTGAAGTTAAAATCAGCATGCTTGGGATTTTAAAATCAGTTTTGCATGTGTTAGAGCTCAATGCTCATTTGTTCAGAAATTTTTTGCTAATACTAGGTGGATATTTTTTCTTGATCATAACACAGGTTTTTTACATGACAAGGTGTTGAGGAAGATTGGGTCCATTAGATGAGAGAGGGGTTTACTCTTGTTGGAAGACCATGCTGCCAAGTGTTACACATATGTGGAACAGTTCATCAACTCACCGGAGGATATTTGCCTATTTCACGAACAGACGGGGCATCCATCTTGTGATTTGTTAAAGGAGTGTTTTCCCACTCTGTTTATTGCCATCATCATTAATACGCTTTCATGTGAAGCCTATCAATTATCTAAGCATAGACAATGTTCATTTGAGTTATTGAATGTCAGGTGGTTAAAACCTTTTGAGCCTGATCATGATGATGTATGGGAACCTTATCCTTTATACAGTTTATCCAGTTGCAAATGGTTTATCATATGTGTTGATGATTATAGTCAGTTCACACGGCTGATTGTGTTAAATTCAAATATAGTCAATCATTCCCCAAATTATTCTGAAATGTTGTGAAATGATATAAAGTTAATTTGAAGTTAAAGTCAATGGTTCAGGCCTGATAATGATAAATAATATTTTAAATTCAAGTGTGAGCTCTTATTTCTCATACCAAAGAATTGTATATGAATCTTCAGATGTGTAAACACAGCAGAAAAATGGGCTAGTAGATATAAAAAGTTGGGCATATTCTTGCCTCAACCATGGCACTACTTTCCTAAGAATATGTGGTAAAGTGCTACAAGGAAGAAGCGATACACATAGCACTCTACCTTAAAAGTGATTCATACCACCATGTTTTAATTTAACTCCATCGAATTAAATATTTGTTCATTTTATTCCCATGTGATGTTTATAATGAAGTCCATGACCTAATGAATAATGATGAGATCATAATATTGTGATTGCTGGTCTGTAAACATGTATTTTAAATATTCATGGATAAGCAAGATTGATGTTGAATTATCTGAATATAATAACACTATTTGATCCTATTTATACGGTAATTATGGTTGATCATGTGGGTGTCGGTGTGGAGACACTAAGGACATGGATGCTATTTGGAGAAAGAGTTCATTGAATATCTTAATGGTATTATACTTAAATGTCAATCAAGTTTATTTATGGCATGGTTGTATAAGTGATCCATTGGCCTGAGACACCAAGGATATCTCATGGATAGACAGCTATGTTTAACTACGGCTTATGAATCTCTAACTAGTCTTAGCTTGGATAAAGTAAGAAGCACAAGGTTATGATTGAGTGGCCTAGATGGAATAATCTTCCCTTGGTATAAAAGGAGATTGACTCAAGGAAGATGATCCAGCTAAATCCCTGGCTAGGTTAGATAGGATATTTGAGAACACATTCACCGATGATCCCCCTTACACATTAGTACTAATCAAATGACAGATTAGGGTTTGACGCATAACCATAATCTAAGTCAATCAGGAGTCTCGCACCGATGAAGGATTATAAAGATAAGGTAACTGATGATGGAGTTTTAACACTACTGGATATCTTCCAGAGTATGACTTGTAGCTTGGAAGCCCATAGGCTTGAAACTTAACCTATCCATTAGGTTAAATTGATCCTTAATTAATCTATATATTGATATCGTTAATTAATAAAGTTGGCTAATACTTTTTATTAGGCCACTTAAGTTGTTAACTAGAATGGTAAAAGGGGGGAAGGGAGCCCATCTCTAGCTGGCCTGAATGCCAAAAATGGGTGCACCTCCTATATTATACTCAAGATTTTTTTAAAAAACCACTAAGTAAAATATATCCACCAGTGTTGCTATGATCTTATGCATACGACCCTCTAGGCCCTTTTACCATTTTAGTTAATAACTTAAGTGGCCCGATAAAACTTATTAGCCAACTTTATTAATTAACTATACCAACATATAGATTAATTAAGAATCAATTAACCTAATGGATAGGTTAAGTTTCCAGCCTATGGGTTTCCAAGCTACACCTCATGCTCTAGAAGGTATCTGATAAGCCAAAAATAGGGGTAAATTATGCAATTTTATTATCCTATGTCATTGTTAATTTTAGCTTATACAATAACATTTATAAAACCTTCACTTAAGATGTATAATGATAAGTAGAGGCATCGTCCAAGGGAAGCTAGTAAGGAATTCAATTAGTGATCTACTTGAATAATTGGACCTTTATTAGAGTTAATTCAATCTTCAATGAAGATCAAATCACTCTAATTAGATGAAGAATTTATAAAGGGGGTAGAAGAGATGGGAAGAATAGAAGAATAGGGAGCTCTAAATTGAATTATTCGATCCAATTATGAAGGTCAAAGGAGTCAAGTAGAGGGATTAAGAAGGAAATTTGATTTGGTTTTAGTTGGTTTTAGGGATTTGGTAATTAGAAATTAAGTAAGTATTAGATCATAAAAGGGAATTTAATATCTCCTAGAAATTAAACTTTTTATAATTTTTTTCTTAATGTGCAATTGGAATAGCTAGATCAATTTCATAATTTCTCCTCTCAATCCTAGAATGGGCTTGTACATTCCGCTCAAGCCAAACGATTTAGAAATGCAGACCAAGATCAAGAAGAACAATCACAAAATTTACAAACACATAATTCAAATCACACTAAAAATCAAATACAATGAAATAGAAAGCATCTAATAGAGTTGATCCATGATGCAGCTCCTCTATGTCTTGCAGCTGTGATAGAGCCACCTCCAGAATGATCCCCTCCGCTCTAAATTTAGCTTTTATACTTCGGTTACATGGTAAAAATTACCATTTTACCCTCATTTAGTAATTCATTTTTGTCCATCAGTGTAGGCGTGTGAATGATCCAACCGTACGGATAGAAAGAAGAGGTTGAGTCAACCAAATCCATAAAAAAATCATCTCAATCGGACGTCAGGGTCAAAAGTTAATAAATGAATTTTGACCAATCCTAGCCGTTGGATCAAAATTCATTTATTTAATTATTTTTTTTCTTCAGACGCAATGATGTGTCGATGGCAGATTGGCTGGAGAATTTGGACTTAAGGGGGGGGGGGTTGATTCTTGGTGTGCCACGTACCCCCAATCCTGAAATCAAAATAAAGAAAAAACAATAAAAATAGACATAATATAAAGCGATGTGCACTTACCTGTGTGCCTTCAAAGTTTAACCCAATCACAGAATACCACGTCACCTCCTGTGTGTGTGCTTTGTATGCACATCAAGGGAGGTGAAATTACCTCCCGGGAGCTGAAATTACCTCCTGGAGAGAGAATGGCCTAGAATTTTGTAAAAAAGTCCATGATTAAATACGCGCGTGCAAGTCGACGCCGCCAAAAAATATTCATGTATATATCCTTTTCACTCTTTCTCCTTCATTTTTTTCTGAAAATATTAAATAAAAAATACTTATTAATTGCAATAAAACCCCAGAACTATTTTAATTGCTTACAACCAGGACCGAGTGCTGTTTTAAAGGCATAATTGCAGCAAAAAATTTAGAAAAATCCCCATATAAATATTTTCCATATAAATATATCCTTTTCCTATTTAAAAATTCATTTCTTCCTTGAATAAATTCCCAAAATCCAATAAAATCCTAGAAAATTCAGTAATTTTTCCCCACATTAACTAACATCAAAATTAAGTTTTAACCTGCCATTTTCATTTAAACAGAATTATTCCAAGCTTAAATAAATTCTATAAAATTCATATAATTAATAGAAAATGAGGGAAAATCAGAATTCACTTGAAAAATTGATTAACACGTAATATAGGATAACAACCCCATTTTAAACTCTTTAAGTGCATGAAAGTTTGCTAATTTCTTGAAATAATTACCAAATTTAGGGTGATATCAATATCTTGTAGTGTTACAGCTTTATCATTGGTTACCATATATGTTTAATCCTTCATCGGTGCAAGACTCCTGATTAACTTAGATTATGGTTATGCGTCAAACCCTAATCTGTAATTTGATTAGTACTAATGTGTAAGGGGGATCATTGGTGAATGCCTTCTCCAATATCTTATCTACCCTGGCCAGGGATTTAGCTGGATCATCTTCCTTGAGTCAATCTCCTCTGATACCAAGGGCAGATGATTCCATCTAGGCCACTCAATCACCACCTTGTGCTTCTTACTTTATCCAAGCTAAGACTAGTAAGAGATTCATAAGCCCTAGTCAAACATAGCTGTCTATCCATGGATACTTTCTAGAGGTTGGACACGTGAATAGCTTCAGAAAAATCTCCAGGGGAGCAAGTCAAGGGTGGATACTTTCTAGATGCTGGATACGTGAATAGCTTTAGAACAATCTCCAGGGGAGCAAGTCAAGGGTGGAACACACTTCCCACAAGTTACATGTGATGTATGATGTCTTAGAGATTGATTTGTAATGAATCACAACTTTTGTTGCAAGGAAAATAGTTTTCTACTCTCCAATCAAGGCACCAAAACCCAAAAGGATTTAGGCTAAGATTACAAGTCTTTGTAGTCCAAGAACATTTCTTAGTTTTCCCACAATAATTTTTGGATGTACTACATATGTACATGTTCATGATGTACACTCATGCAAGCTCGACCCTAGACCAAAGAAGTGTGTGTTTGTGGGGTATTTAAACACTCAAAAAGGGTATGTATGTTATCAACCTTTTAACTCAAAAGTTTTATGTCTGCTGATGTAAAATTTGGAGAAGAATATATGTTGTACCAGGAAGAGAGAGAGAGAGAGAGAGGTTGATCAACCCAATGAATGAACTGAAATTTTCAGTTCCTTGTGATTTGAGGGAGAGACATATAGAGAAGAAACTATTACATGGAGATCTTTAGAGTGTATCCATGGGTGAGGAGGTGAAGACAAGCGAGATGGATCAACATGAGCATAGTGCTCTAGGAGAAGATTGTATCAACATGGGTTTAGAGAAAGAGAACTCAGATGGCGAAGATATGTTGCCAGTTGATGAAAGGGAGCAACCACATAAGTGACTGATTTTCGGAGTGAAGGTGATCTGGGATGGTGGCTGATCTTATGAGAAGTATAAACTTTCAAACTTTATTTCCTATGAGAAGTTGAATTCTCAATACAGGGCATTTGTGAATTCTTTGGTGAACTTACCAGTTCCAAGGACTGTAGAAGAAGCACAAGCAAATGCTGAATGGAGAGTTGAAATGGAAGTAAAAATGGAGACTCTTAGAACTGACAAAAGTTGGGAGCTAGTAGAATTTCTACCAGGAAAGGGACCAGAGGGATGTCCATGGGTATATACTACAAAGTACATGGCCGATGGAACACAAGACAAATATAAGGCCAAACTGGTGGCGAAAGGTTATACTCAATCTCAGCAAATCGATTATTTTGACACATTTGCCTTAGTTCAAAAGTTTAATAGTGTGAGAATATTGATTACTTTGGCAAATAAACTTGGACGGGATCTTTATCAATATGATTTTAAGAATGCATTCCTACATGGAGAATGATAACAAGACGTGTATATGTCTATCCCTCATGGTTGTAAACTCACTAATAAGGTAGGAGTTTTATGTAAGTTAAGAAATGCAATATATGGGCTCAAACATTCTCTTAGAATCTACTTCGAGAATCTAGAGTAATGAAATTTTGTGCTTTTGATTGAGTGATGGGGTCCATACTATATTTTTTGTATATAATTCTGGGGATAATGTGAAAAATCATGATTTTTATGTGAATGATATGATTTTAATTAGAGAAGATGCATACAAAATCTACAATATTTTAATTCAAAACTCGTCAAAGCAGTTCGGCATCGAGGGAGCTGGGAAAGCTACATTACATTTTTGGGACTTGAAGTGGTGTATTGACATGACGGAATAGCTTTGTCTCGTCACAAATATATGGGGTTGGACATTTAGGACCAAGGACCTGTTTGACCAGACCGAACCGGGACCTTAGGTCCTCCATTTGAGGGTGGACTGGTTTGTCAAACCATTTTAGGTCCAAGGTTCAAGCGGACCAGAAACGGAAGTATATTATTTGATATTTATTGAATATTTTTATAACATTCTAAAAATATAATAACCAAATCAACAGAGAGGTTTTTATTGAGCTCAGCATAGACACCATAATTTTCACCATATGTGGGCACACGCTTGATGTAGATGATATTTAACATTACTATGAACATAAATTTTCTACTTTGACTTTAAAATTGAACAAGACCAAAATCTGACTAGACTAGGATCAATCCGTACCGGACCAAAATCGAACAAGAACAAAGCGGAACCAAACCAGAAGTTTAGGTGAGGTTTAGGTCTTTGCTAAAAACCCAGACTGGACCAGGACCATCAAACCCTGCAAATATATACATTGAACTTGTTGAAGGAAACAAAGATGCTTTCATAAAAGATTTTGAAACCCCTGTCAACAGGTATGCGAAGTTGGATAAAGGAGAAGATAGGCCAGTAGTTATCATGGAGTCTTTTCAGAGGAATGTGGGAAAACGGATTTATTTGAATAATTGATGTCCAGATATGTTTATGTTGTGAACCAATTAATCTTAATGATCCTCATGAAGTTCATTTCATGTAGCTCACCAGGTATTGGCTTATCTATGGGGCATTCTTGATTAGGGTATACTACTACTTGAGGAGCAAAAGTGTGACACATGAGATGTATTCAAATGTTGATTTTTCTGCCTACGTGTTTGATGGTCATTTAACTACATGTTATTATGCCTTTATTGAAGGAAGCCTGGTAACTTGGAGTAAGAAACAAGATATAATGTCCCTTTCTAGTGCAGAAGTAGAGTATAGAGAAATGGTGTAAGGAGTATGCAAAGCTATGTGAATTCAAGAAATGCTTGAGGAACTTAATCTTCATTCCAAGAAGTGTATAACTCCTTTTTTGCGAAAAGAAGTTATCTATAACTATAGCACTAAATCCAGTTCAACATGAATGGACCAAGCATATTCGTCTAAATCAGCATTTTGTGAAAGAAAAGTTTGAGGTTGGCATCATCAATCCAGTGGTTGTAGGATCTGCAGTACAGACTGCAGACATCTTCACCAAGGGACTACCAAGAACAGGCATCCATCACATAGTCAACAAGTTGGGCATGATTAACATCCATACCCATTGTGCAGGGTGTATTGATTAGAGGTTCTAATCTTCCTTGTTTTATTTTTATATCTGTGAATGGATTCATGTTATCTGTCCCATATAGCTTGTTTTTTATTTGCTTTAAACTGTTTTATGTGGGCCACATTTAAGTGACCCATATGAGAGTGCCTCATATGGTTCATATGAGTAGGGCCCACATGATGTTTTTACTGGATGGTATTAAACTAGTCTGGATGGATGTAAAATTAACCTTTCTAGCCTATTCAAACCTTAGCCACCAGAGTTCTTCCTGCAGCAAACTAAAGAAGAGCATTAAAGGAATATTCAAGTTTTTATTTAACAAGAATACATTATTTTCTAGGTAGATTTGATAAGTGATTACGATAACGGGAAGGAGACAAATATACATGAACATGAAAAGGGGGAGTGTCATTGAGATGCCAATTGTTATAGCACAGGGGTACTATTGATGTCATGGATAATGAGAGAATATAGGAATGAGAATTGCATCAAGGGACTCATGATATTAGGATTTTAAAATATAATGAAGTACATTGATTAAGTTGTCATTGTGTAAAGGTGCTTCATCACAAGATGTGATATTAGTAGAGATAAATAAATTAATGGGTTAAACTGTGAATGGATTATATTTTAATGGTAAAAACAATGCTCAAGAAAGAATTGGTCAAAATCTTATCCAAAGTTTTCTAGAGTTGATGGTGAAAACATAAATGCATGTTGATAAGCCTAAATTTGGTGTTGTTAAATGCAAGTTTAGAAGTGTCATTTTGATTTAAGCTTATGCAATAAATTTATAGAATTCCCTTTTTAAAAATATAAAAAGCTTAGGATGAGAAAAGGGTCGAACCACAAGGAGGTACTTTTTTTGCCAAAATTGTTATCCTAATTCCAATGAATTAGGATAGAGAATGAATTAATTTTTGGATTTAATGGGCCTTTATTGGGTTAGTTTTTTAATTAATCAATTAAGCAAAAGCTTAATAGTGATCTTAATATTTTTGGTCAAGACACTCTAGATAGGATAACTTTGATTCTTGCATCAGATTAATTCGGACTATCAAGATTTAAATCAATCTGATTTATCAACACAATTTTTATGTATTAAAATTGGGAATTCATAAGCAAGAAAGGGATTTTGAAATCGGGCTTGAAGATGGACAAATTTTTCAATGAAATTTGGTTTTAGGTGTTTTAAATGTTGAATTGAATTTTCAAACAATCAATTTCTAGATCTAGAGAGAGAAAATGGGCGAATTAACCTAGAGAGAGAAAGTAGAAATAGTTAAGGGAAAATGAATTAAAGATGAAATTCGATCCTAATATAGGGATCTAGGATGCAATATGAGATGAAAATCAATGTAGAACTAAGAACAGAAGATCAGATCCTGAATCAGATTGAAATTGTAAAGCTAATCACCATTCAAATCAACTCTAAGGGCATGTACATTTGGCCCATAGCTTGGCATTTTGAAATCATTAAAAAAGAAGTTCAAATAGTGTGGAAGAAACTTTCATCTTTGATGCTAGAACCAAGATCTGTCGACTTCAAAAGCAACACCTGTGTCCTTCCTGGCCAAATTCTTGGGGGAGAGCTTCCTACGTAGTTTTTGCATTCTTCCCAACCTCTGATTTATAATGTGACCATATGGATCGTAGAGGGTGAAAAGACAAGCCCACCGTCAAAACTTGGGTGCAATCGGACCGCTAGATCTCAAGATATCGCCATTTTAATCTCGCTTAATCTCAGCCCTTTGATCATATTTTATCTCTCCTCATGCGGGCGCCAACCAGGCAAAAAATGGTGCTTCCCAATTCGCTGCCGTGTTTTCTCCACCCTCGGACCACGCGGTGCCACATTTTTTTGCATGCTGAAATGGCTTAATCATTGTCGTTAAGAGAGAGACAAAATGATGCTTTTTGCATGGCTAAGATCGTGCCACGTCGCCTTGCTTCAGCTCCTGTATTTTAAAAAAATAAAAAGAAAGAATGTTTACCATTTAAATAAATACACACAATTATGAATTCTAAGGTGCATTCAATGCACACGGCTATCAATTCTCTGCATGCATTTATTGCACAAAAATGCCAAGAAGGTTAGGAAAAATTTATCTTTTTCTAGAGCCCGCCCCATGTAATAACAGAGATAGTGATTGGCTACTTATGGCATCGCGCATCCCAATGTCATCATTAGCCTATGACAAATACGCTGATGGCATCACAAATTACGATGCTATTTTTTCTATGGTGAATGATGTGGACGCCGCGGATTTTAATTAAAATCCTTTTGTTCAAATGTTAAATAATTCATAAAATATATTCAATTAATTATAAAAATTATTTCTTGGCTATATAATGGTCAGAAAATTATAAAGAAATATGGATAATTCCAGAAAATTAGTATAAGCCTTAACAACCTCTATCCAAGTATTTTATGCCCTGAAAAAAATAAATCTTGAATGCACTGAGGTTAAATGTCATGTAAAAAATACTAAAAAATAAAACAATCATAGAAATATAGTGAGAGCTATTTATGTCCATTTAATTATGATAACATGAAATATTCATCAATTTAACAAAATTTGCAAGTTATCACATGTGTGATGGGTTAGACAGGAAATTTTATCCATGGAGCATGAATAATTTAATTTTATTTGGAAGGTAAAATGAAGGAATACAATTGATTACAAGGTTTTTTCTAATGGATAATAACTCCAAAATATCAAGTTAGGTGTAGGTATGAATAAGGAATTTATAATTTTTGTATACAATATGACAAAACATTTCTAATAGACAGGCTCTATTAATTTTTTTGAGTACTTAAAAACTTATTGAAGTGTTTCCCACATCATAGAGCCTCCATGTGAAGATCCTTACTATGGAGTTGGTGGCCCTTATTACTGTAATGTACGAGGACTACTTCACGACAAGTCAAGGTATGACTAATACAATCCATTTCCCTTCCTACTTGGCATGGACAAGTGGCTCCTGCACGTATTAGGAGCATTTAAGCTCATACCATGCATAACCATTATGTAAAAATATATATTTAACATAAGTAAAATTTATTGGGATGCGACCTGGGTTCGGCTGGATTGGACTACTAGTATGGCCATGGTTGGTCACAATCAAAACCAGGATTTGCAATTAAAAAATTTGATGGGAATATTTTATAGTTTAGGTGGCCTCATTGAGGAATTAAACTAATCCCTGGAATTATGGTTGCATAAGGCTTTAGGGCTTTACCAAATAATTGATTCCTGTTTATGAAGAAAGAAAAAAATATAGAGAAGGGCTCATATTGTCCATCAATAAGTTATACCAAAGACAGGAGTAACAATGAATTAATACAACAAAGTAACGAAACCTAAATTTGGAAGTGTTGTCACTCAATCCCCATACTAATTAATGAGGAATATCAAATGAGAGTTATTGAACCACATACAAGGGAACACACTTGGGTTGGGTGTGTTTTCCAATTTGAAACAACAATACCCCACTTGATCACTATTATATTTGTGAGTAAAAAATGGTTTTGAATAAACAGTTTTTTTATGAATGTCTGATGTAATATAGAGGACTGTGCTCAAATACTTTCTTAATTATTTAGTTTTCATACACGAAATGAATCAATAAATAACTTAATCAATGCATAACTATCACAAGTTGGAAAAGTACTGGACATAATATTTCAGAAAAAATAGGTGGATGAAAATAAAGTATAAGTAAATATAGAGACATATCCGATGGATGTTCCTTGGCAAAATTAGTCAGAGAAATACTTGAAATGATAGATAGAAGGACATAGTCTACAAACACAACAAAATATCAGTGATGTTAACCACAAATTTAAAATCCCAAGGTGATGTGTTGTAGGACACAGAAGGGCGTCATCAATCTAACCTCTATGCAATTATTGGATATCTCTATGATGCAGGACAACTAGAGGAATGGGAGCAGACGACTGAGGAGACGGGAAGGACGACGATAGGTGTTGGATGCTGGTATGGTTTAGGAATGGAGGGATAAAACAGACCACAAATTCACATGATCGATTTCAAAAACTTAAATCTGATGAAATAATAGTGGTGCAGCCCCCCTCCTCGTTGAGGGGGGAGTACTGTCTTCAACCCCCGCAACGATGCTCAAGAACCAAATTCAATACTTTCGAATTCACGTTCGCGGGAAATCTAATGAAAAGACCTAATCCACTAGTCGTTGAAGAATTCTCGTGGGATACTGGACGAAGAACACACGACACCAAAGAGTTCAGGCATATCTCGGCACAAGAGTGCATGTTGAGGCTGCGGGGAAATCTGGTCATAACTTGGCTCGATGATCCGGACGTTGCGTGGCCCCACTTGGATGATATAACTTTGCGATTCTGGGCGTTGAGCGGCCCTGGAGAGGGGATGTCCAGACAAAGCCTGGTCGCTTGGTGACTGGGATGCTTGGGCGTGGCAGACGAGCAGTGAAGTTGTTGTCGGAGATTTAGGCGTAGGCGATTTCCCGCGCGCGTAGAGCGCGCGCGTAGGGTGCGCGGAGCGCACGGAGCGCGCGGAGCGCCAACGCACGCGCGGAGAGCGCAGAGGGCGTGCAGCGCACATGAAGCACGTGAAGTGCACGCGGCTCGAAGCTTTGGACGGCGTCGACGACGACCGGTGTTAGTGCCTGATGTGTTGGGTGACCGTGGCGGGCAGTCGGGCGCTAGGGTGCATGGCGCGGGCTGCCCTAGCGGGGTGCTCGGCGCTGGGAGGCCTGGCATGGACGGCCCTGAGTGGGGCGGCCGGCGCTGGGATGCTTGGTGCGGGCGGCCGGTGCTAAGGCACCCGGTGTTGGGTGGCCTTGGCGAGCAGCCAGGCGCTAGGGCACTTGGCGCAGGCAGCCATGGCGGGTGACCGGCGCTAGGATGCCTGCGCGGGCGGCCCAGCAGGGTGCCCGGCGTTGGGATGTTTGGCGCGGGCGGCCCTGAGCGAGGTGGCAGACGCAAAGAAGCCTAGTGCGGGCGGCCCTGGTGCTAGAGCGCTGGTGATGCAACACGTACGGCGGGGATCGACAACGCGCATTGCAACGCAGGGCGGGAAACGGACAACGAGTATAATTTGATGTTTAATGTAATGATGCAACGTTTGTAGGAAAACAACGAGAAGTACAACGGAGCAGCTGAGATAAGACGAGCGCCCTGGAAGTGTTCCTGTACGTCCCACGTACGATCCGACTCCCAATGACCCGTTAGATCAATCGATGGACGCCGACGATGCGGGTATCTGATAACTTGCATTCTTACTTCGAAATGCAGGCCTAAGTTGACCATTTTAAGGCATTCTTATCATGAAATCGATGCACGTTATCATGTTTTGTGGTCATTTTAAGAAAATCATGGCATTTAGACCTGAGTTCCTAAAACTTCATTAAAAGAGCTGTTTTTCTTAATTTTTAATGAGTTCATGCGTCTAATGACTTAGGAAGCATCTTAAGTAAATATTTTTTTATTTTATTTTGTTAAAATTTATTTAAAATGCCATAGAAGTAGAGAAAATTAGATTTCGAAACCAATCAAAAAAATCTGACTCAAAACGCATTTCTATTTGAGGAGATATGATATTTTAAAGGTTTAGGGCTTTTCTGATATATTCAAAATTCTAGGGGGGCATAACCGTAAAAAGGAGCCAACAAGCAGCCCGTCTGACGTGGTGCGCAGGTGGCGCACGCGTGGCGCCGCATAGGGTGACGTGGCATAAGGAGATGCGCTGATAGCAGTCGCCAGTCACCAGAATGGACGGCGCTCGCGCGTGACTGTCCGATATGGCCCATCCAACGGCCAGCTCTTCTCCCGATCTGCGCTGATCGCAGATCCGACGGCGTGCGCATCCAGCGACTCTCCCGCTCTTTTCTACTTTGTTTTTTCTCTTCTCCCCTAAACCTTAAAAAATAGGGTTGATGTGGCGACATCTGAGCCATCGCGCTCCTCATAAGGGAGATCCGACGGCTGATAACCCTTGGGACCTCCCTTAGCACTATGTTCCTTATTTTGGTTGAGACTATCCCATTTTTTGAGCTTGTTCTTGGAGAATCTTGAGACTTCTTGAGAGATCTGTGATTCCATCTCTTGGCGGTGATCCTTGGGGCTTTCGTGACGTGATCAAAGAAGAAAAACTCCTCCGACGAGTCACACAAACCCCGTGTACGTGTATTTCATTGGACAAATTGTCTTTGCCTTCTCTCCTTGCGATTTCTTTGATTACAGCCTTGATCCGGCGTTGAATAGGGTCAAGAATCCGTTGGACAGAGGGTTATCGACGAGAAACCCGACGGGAGCACGTTAGATAGATTTGATTTCTTGTTTTAGATAGGATTAGGACCATAGTCTTCATCAATATTATCGATCGCGCATCTTCTCTTCATTCCACGATTTCTCCGTCGATTCTAGTCCGATTCACGTGATCTTGGGCTCGTCGGAACGTTCGTTTCCTCTATTTTCTATCTATATATATATATATACATTCCTCAATATCATCTCACCTATTCGCTCTCTCTAATCTCATAGAAATTCGATACCGATATCCGAGATTTTTCGATTTCGACACTAATTCCCTGAGGATTCGACCGGTACTCACCGTTATACTGAAATCTTAGTTTCCGTGAGTCAGAATTACAATTTTTTTGACACGTGAGCGCGTGCACTAACGGCGAGTGGCGACGGGCGGTCAGAGGCGAGCGGCGGCGAGAGGATGCGGCAACAGGGAGCAGCGACGGCGGCGGCGGCGGCGGCGGCGGCGGGTGGTGGCGGGTGGTGGCGGCGGCGGCTGCGGCCGGCTGATGCCCTAATGATTCTCCTCTTGACTCTTTTTTTTGTCTTGACAAAAACGCCCCTTCGGATGATAATTTTTACCTGCGAATGCCACTGCTTAAATCCGGGTCACACTAAGTCGGCTCAATGGTGACCCGGCGATACATAATACTGAGTCGCGTTGAGTTGACTTAGCGCCGGAACCGGTCGGTCGCGCTGAGTCAACTCGGCTGCTGACCCGGTCGACCTTTCCCAGTGCCTAGGTCGTCCAATGGCTGCGGCGCCAAACGTGGCGGGTGGGGAAGACGGGGGAAACAGGCGCCGGGCGGCCCATGGTCGGACGCCTAAGCGGGCGTGGCTGGCAGACGAGGGGCACCCTGCTCGGGGCACCGGAGACGGCGAAGCTGGCGGGGCACTTGGGCTCGAGCGCGTTTGGCTGTCCGGGAGGGATCTGTTCAGGGGTCGGTCGGGTCGGCGGCGTTCAGAACGGGAGCCACAGCAGGCCAGAAGCAGGCATCCGGTCTTGGCGAGCGGCGAGCAGGAAAGTTCGTCACAGCGGCAGTAGACAATGGATTCCGGCAATCTCTCTCCTCAGGGAGACGGACGAGGTAGGCGACGGCGACGCGGTGGCGGCACGTTCCGGCGTAGCAAGTTCAGTCTTCAGACCAATGACGGACGGCGGCGGCGGCGTGGCGGCGACATCTTCCTCTTCTCCTTCAAGGGGTCTCCATTCTAACAAACTGCAAAACTTAATCAACTTCAAAAATTATCCTTCTTCGTTAAGGGCTTCACTTTTCCTTTTATAGTGGGAGAGAGGGAACCCTAGGTGAGGCCCGTAATTAGGGAAAACCCCCTAATTGGGTCGTAAAGTGCAGTTCAAAGTATGACGGAAGGGCCAAAACATGGAGGCCCTCCCCAAACAAAAACACAACGAGAAAGTTCAGGAAAACGCAAGGAAAATAAGTTGGGGAAGCCTCCTGATAACATGCATTTTAAGTACCTTATATGATCATATTTACCTATTTATCTGCATTTAATTACTTATATTTGCATGTTATCAATCTTAAAATGATTAAATCTGTTCTTAGAATGATTTGTTGATTTTACTGCATTTTTATGGATTTTCTAACAATATATTCTAAAAGAATATTATTTTTGAGATAGAAAATGATTTTTCTGGAATTTTTTGACATTTTATTTGGAAAGATATGATTTTTCTGAGTCACAAATATATATATACGTATTTTTTGGGCTTTTATTTTATTTAATATGAATTTTTAAATGTTTTTGGTTTTTTTTGGTGCTGGTTGACGTGGCACACTCACAGCCACTCGTTTAAAAGAAAGAAAAAGAAGAAAGAAGAAGGTGACGTGGCGCGCTGTCGTGCCGCCACGTCTCCCTCCGAAAACAAAACGTGTTTTGCTTCTTTTTTCTTTTTCTTTGCTTTGTTTTCTTTGACTTTTCTTCAGGTACACGTGGACTTTGAAAAGCGCACGCACGGAAGACCAAAAAGCACGGAATGCGGAGCGCTTTGACTTCTCAACGGGCACGGAAAATGACGCCGATGATGAGGAGAGAGAAAATATCAATGGCTAGGATTTCTTCAAATTGAAACGGCCATAACTTTTGATCTACAACTCCGATTTAGCTGAAATTTTCAGCGTTGCTTCGTCTCCCCCTCCTCTTTCTATCCATACCCTCAGATCTATAAATAGAGGCTTGGATCATTGTAAAATTCATCTTGAACTTGCTTCCTACTTGTGTAGGCTGATTGAAAGATAGTGAGTTTTGAGATCCATCAAGAGTGTTCTTGGTGTCCTGAGTGTGTGGGAAGAAGCATTGGAGAAGAGGAGGGGCTTACCGGCACTCGTAAATCGCCGTGATCCTGGCGGAACATAAGGATCTAAGGTAAGTGTCCTTGCCTTACGTTGTCTCTTTCCCTTCACTATATTTAACATAATTAGAATTTATCATCCTACTTGCACTCTCATTTCACTCGTGTTTCTCGTCTCTCCATCCGTGCCATCATACCCAACCATTATCCTCAATTTACTTTCGTTCATCTTCGTGTTCGTCACAATCATTTACTCTTTATTTTAGTTGAAATAACATATACATTTAGTACTTCTTAATCAATATCACTAGCTCATATCCTTGAATCGTGCTTTTGTCGATCTTCTCATAAGAACATCACGAGTTAAGAAAGTAATTCCTTAATCTTCGTTCCCTGTGGAGACGATCCGTACTCATCCCTAACTAAATATTTTTAAGTACGGTTAAATATATTTATTGAATAATCTCAATCACTAACGACAAATTTTAACCCTAAAAGTGAGATTATCACCTTCTCGACACGCCTTGTATTTAAACTCCGGGTCCTTCTTGTCAGCTCAGGCTTCGCGACGTGATTGCTGACATGTCGCCGCGGGTTGACCTTGTGCTTCGGCTTGCGGATGGTCTCCCATCAGCTGAACGTACAGTCCGAGAGAGAGAGAGAGAGAGAGAGGGAGAGAGAGAGGAGGGCGGCAGCAACGCGTGACGGCGACGACGGCGGTGGCGGCGGCGATCTGGGGAAGAAGGGCTAGGGCAAGTCCTCAAGAAGAGAAAACTCAATTCTTGATTATAACTTTGCCAAGTGTTTCTTACAACATTGACCTTCATGTAGGCCTTGGAGGAAAGATAAAATACAGGAAATGGCGTAAAAATAAAACGTAGGCGACGTGTAATCATGTCACATCAAAGGGCAGTTCTGGATCTGTCATTGATGATGTGTCATGATGCGGGATGTCTCGGGAGGCGGTGGTGGCACGTCCGAAGTCTGGCGGTTATTTGGTTGATGTCGATGACAAGTCTGCATGCTCGGCGTGTCGGATGACGTTGGTGGCGCATTCGGTGTCGATGCGTTGACGTCGTCACCACCACTCTAATTAACAGAAATTTATGCAGTCCCTATATCAGTTTATTTTTTCATAAGATAAAAGGTATTTCTAAATACTTTCATCCATGAAGGTGTTCTTCGGTATATATTGACTCTCTTTTTCATTTATTGAGGAATCATACATATAATCAAACCAACCATGAAAAAATATCAGATATCTCTAGTTTCCCATCTGAAACAGCAATCTGAACACCCAAGTCTTGAGTGAATAATTTTTCGTCATCTCCAAAACACAACCTATGTGAGAATGCCCTCCACAATTATTACCCATTAATATATCACTAGGTTTAAATTTTCTTATACAAGATTCATGACCCCATAAAGTAGAGAGAATGAGCTATAATAATTAAAACCAGCTTAAGATAATTGATTAATGGCCTTAATTAATGATGGTAAATCCTTACAAAGTTTGGTTGTAATCATTCACATAGAACATGAATAAATGTAAGAATATTTTCTTTCCAGGTATTTATATAAAATTTAATGAAATGAGAAAAATGAAGAATGACTCCTATCCATTTTGAGAGTACCATTGTCCACATTACAATTACCTTGCTAGTGGTTGCCATCCTCATCAGGTTCCTTCTAACAAATCACATTGGTTTTCATGTGGGCCTCAGCTTACTCATCAGTGATCCCGGCCAATCAGAAGCCTACAAAAAAGAATATATGTAAATCAGACCATCTGATCTTACTTAAGAAGATGGGACGGTCAAGATTAGACTGTCACTTATAAACTGGCCCATTATGATAAGGACTTTGGGAAGGGTCGCCTCAAAGTCCAACCATTTTTGTTTCTCCATTCTCAAAGGCCCTGACCCATTGGGTCATTATCTCATTTTCATCTCGTCATCAGCCCCTCCCGCCTGGTGACTGGAAATAGATAAAATTTTAATCCCATATGCAAAAAATCATAAATTTCAGTCACAATATAAATCTTGAAACTGTCATCAATATGAATTAAGAAATAGAGTGCCGTGTGCACTTTGCAATCTCCATTGTTAGTGTGACTACTCTTGGGCCTCGCTAGTTTGCCTAGGCTCATTGTGAACGGGCTATTTCTGGGCATTATTATGTTTCTGCCTTGGCATGCACATAATATGTGCCCATCTCGCTTGCCATACTTGGCTGGAACGCAGCTGCATTTGCTGGCCTACAGCTCCTTCAGTACTACTGGCATATCTAGCTTGATTGTTTGTCACTTCTGCATATCCCATAATATTTTTCTTATCACTTTTTCTTATTTCAACTCACACCTAAAAAAATTAACTCTAGACAAGAATTAAGATTCTTTTTCAAAATAATCATGATTCCACGATCTAAACTATTAGATTTGTAAATCAAAAAAATTCATCATGAAAATGTAAGTTTAACATAATGGTGCAATTAATGATAAAATATAATTTTGATTAATAAGAGAACACATATCAACATAATCATGCCAAAATAGCCTTTAAAGATGCACAATTGCATGCATCATATTAGATTTCTCAAAGATGTAACTAGAAATGCTAAATAGTTGTCATGTGGTGATGTCTGATGACAACATATGAGCACCCCTTAGAAATATTGTTGATTGCATGTGATGGCGAAATAATCATTAAACAAGTTGAGAGACACAAAAAATAAATTCAGGTTTTTGTAGTGGATTATTCAAATATTTCTCCCTTCTTTTCTTTAATTGTTGACCAAAAAATGATTGGAAGGCTTAGCTAACTAATGTTTTAAGATATTGTGGTGAGTTAACCTCATCAGTTTGAATTGAACAAGTGAATTATGATGAGATCATAATACAATGCTCACTATTCTCTAACACATTTTTTAAACACTTATAAGCCACATAAACTTGTCATGGAAAGAAAAATGTCTAGATATAATAGCACTATTAAATCCTACTTATAGCCATTAAGGATAAGTATGGCTGATATTGTGGCCATTAATGTAGAGACACCAAAGATAGCAGTGGAAGATCTATATGAAAAAAGTTCACTGAATTGATCTGCCTAAACTTCTTAATATTATCATACCTTACTTTAATTCGGTGGTTTCAAGTCACGGTCACGTCAATAGTCCTAATGATGGATATTATGGAATATCAAGCTAATAACACTTCCATGTTAGGATTAAGTTCATTGAAATAAATCATTACTAAATATTATCATGTGATATTTATAATCAAGTCTTTTCATAAATGAAATATCTAAGCTAATTATGATGACATCATAATATAATAATCACTAGTCTTTAAACATTTATTTTAAACATTCATATTAAAAAGATACCAAGACAAGCATAAAAATATCAAGAAAGAAGATCCCTATTTGATCTTACTTGTATGATAACTATGGCTGATCTTCTGGACATTACTTTCGACACACTGGGGATGTAAAATGGGTGCTCTCTAGACAAAAAATTTACTTAATCAATCCATATAAATATCAGAATAATATTATATCTAAAAATTAAGCAGTTTGATTCATTCATATTCGTAGAAGTGGTCCTTAGACATGAGACACCAAAGATATCTTGTGTATATACATCTAGGTTTTGGCCGTGACTAAAAAATACCCGGGATTCAAATAAGTACTAGCTTGGATATCGCAATAAGTATAAAAAGGTGATTGAGGAGTCAAGATGAAATAGTTCGTCCTTAGTATAAGAGGAGATGGACTTAACTTAGAAGATGCATTAATTATTTGATACGGTAGTGAAGTTAAAATAGGAGAGGTTCTCTAATGATCACCATTTATGCATAAGTACCACCTAGAATGGCAGGCTAGGGTCTTACAATTAACCAAACCCTAAGTCATGTTGGAGTCTCACACGAATGAATGATTATACATATATGGTAATGAACGATGGTAATGGTTACATGAGAGAGTACATTTGCTACACTTAATCTTCTAGATCAGAAGGTGCTGTTGGGCACCCCATGGGCTGGAAACTTAACTCATAAATTGGGTTTAAATGATCATTAATTATTTAATATATGTATTGCTATAGTTGATTAATGTGGTTAATAAATGTTATTGAGCCATCAAAGTTATATACTAGACTGATATGTGGGACTAGAGTGTCACACACACATAATTTATGCATGTTAGTGGATATAATTAAATCATAAGGGTTTTTATGAGATGTTCTAAATTAAGTATAAATAGAGTCTGCACCCATTTTAGGTGCCTATGACACCTAGATATGGGCAAACCTCCTTATGTTCTCCCCCTTGTAGTGATACTGGATGTTGAGAAGACCAAACACATCTTCAAGGAGGATTAAATAATTTCAAGTTGAGGTCCATCGTTCCAATGATTACGTGGATACGTCTAGAGGATGGATATGTGAGAAGCTAAAAGGTAATATACTAGTGTGCTACGTGATAGTGGAATTAGTTCCACATAAGGTGATGAGATCATCTTGATCTTTATGGTTTAATCTGATCTGATTTCACTGATTTTTGTGGCACAAACCATTTTCAGATATTTATTCAAAACCATAGAGATCAACACATAAGACCTGAGCCACCAAAAGCACCTTGTGGATGGACAATTTTGTGTATAGACTATGACTTACGTGTTTTTAATCATGAGATTCAAATTAGTCTTTGGCCGCATACATCAAGATGTCCACAAAGGTGATTTGATGGTCAAGAGGGCATCATCCCCTTTTTATAAAAAGAGAAGATTGACTCAAGGCAAATGATGATTTTAATTCTTTTGTCAGGGTAGGGAAAATATTGGAGAAAGTTTTCTCAAATTATTTCCTTTATGCATTAGTATTAAATATAATGATGGATTATGGTTTGAAAGTTAACCAAACCCTAAGTTATTTGGGAGTCTCAAACAAATGAAGAATTATGTGTATAGGTTGGCAAACAAATAATTTTGGACCATTAAAGTTCTAAAGCAGACTAATGTTGATGGGTATACTTAAAATTTAATATTTTTTAGAAAAAATGTATCAAGAATAGTATAAATAACGGGCACCTATTTTAAGTACCCATGCTAACCTGGCGCGATCCCCCCATCCTTTTCTCCTCTTCATCACTCAAAACCTATATCTTCTAATGTGACTAGAAGGTGAGAAGAATGCAAGGTTTTCAAGAGGTGGTTCAAGAAGGCTAATATGAGGTATAATGTTTTGAGGACCATGTAGGTACATCTAGAGGTTAAACACGTAAATGACATGAACAAACACATCCAATGAACCAAATTATAGTGTAATCTGTACCATACAAGATGATGTGATCTTTCATGATTATATACCTATGATCAATTGATTTGTACCTTTTCAACATTAAAATGATTTTTTATTTTCAATCAATCCCAATGAACCTTAAAAAATTATCACTCTCCTCATTATATTAGCTCATTGATTCAACATATATGACAAATAGTTTAACCAATGTAAGAAGTGGGAAAGATGAACAATCGAGACATGTACAAATGTCAGCCTAGTCAACTTAGTCACAGTAGACATGACTTGTATATGGTGACCCAACTAATGAAAATAGTTATGGATAAGATATTAGGATATGATACTAACACTAGGTAATGGCTCAACTTGAGAGAACGAAAGATAGGATGGAGGAGTTGGTCTATGATATATATTTGGGTCAAACCTAGTGATGGAAATATATGAGGCGGGCAAGTGATAAGTCCAAATTTAGGCATTTACTATCGGTGTTTCAATCAAGACAACTATATTTATGAAAATTTCCATTTAAATACTCTATGGTTCATAAAGGACAAGTACTTGGTCGATCCACAAAGAGGCAGAAATTTAATTTCAATTTTTCTTAAGCTTGGAACAAAAGAAATGAGTTTAAAAGTGAGAAATAGAATTTTTGAGGTGTCTAGTTAATTTATATAACTTTCTATGATTTAAATTGACATAAAAATACAAAGAAAATACCAAACTTTAATTAACACCGCAAATACAAAATGAATGTTTTTAGATTTTTCTTGAATTTAATTCACAATTAAAAACACTAGAAATAACAAAATGAAAATAGAAATTTTTATATGTTCTTTTTTAAATGCGACTGTGGCTAGAAATGGATTAGATTAATTTAGCGTATCTTTTCTATTTTTTAAAATTTGTTAATGTAGAAATAATTTTTTGGGAATTTTCATTTTTTAGTAATTTTTAAATGCCAAAAATAATTATTTTATTTTTTCCATCGATCGCCGAAGGCAGTTGCTCCATTTTGGGCCTTTGGGACGGCAAGCCTGATTCGGCTTCGTCTAGGCTGGCAGAATCAGTTTGGCCCAAATCAAATTTTGTCATTTGGGTCTGTGTAGGACACCCTTCTGCCCGTCAGGTGTGCACATTGTCCATACGTGGATTAGCTTGCTGAAGGGCATGTTTGCTGCACATGCGCTGCTTTTATGTTTAAATGAGGATATCTTTACACAATTTTTTAAGTACAATTTTCTAAATAAGGGGAGAGATGATGCAGGATCAAGAGAGATGGGATAGACTTTAGAGAGATAAAAACACAGGGTCTACAGAGAGAAAGTGGTCAAAATGAGGAGATAGAGAGAGAAAGTGAAGAAATAGTGTATGAGTAGTTTAGAATGGAATTTTAAGGTGAACATATAGTGGGGGTTTTCAAGAAATTTTGGGGGAACAAATTAGGTTTATGGATGAAGGTCTAGAGAGAAACCATCGATTCTGGAGAGCGAAAGTAGGAAAAATAGATGTTTAGAGTGAATGATGGAGGACCATCTAGAAGATCAAGCCCGAGCGAACGTGAAGGAGCCTAGCTTCAACAATCCAACTTGACGACAGGCCTCCGGAGTTCATTTATTTTCTGCACGTTTATTTTCCTTATGAATTTTATCAAGGACCCCGGTGTTTTGGGCTCTCCATGTCTTTTTTGTGTTTTATTTTATTTTATTTGGGCCATTAGGGGAAGTCCTTGCCACTTTGGACATTCCCCTAATTTGGCCCATTAGGGCAACCTCCCCCTTACCCCATATAAGGGAGGTATGCCCAAGGAGACGGTTGGAATTCCATCAATAAAAAATTTAGTTTTCTTCTCTTTTTGGGGTTCTTGCCCTTCTCCTTCATGGAGAATCATCTTACAGCTTTCTAGAGTAGCCTCAAGGACGACAACGCTGGATGACCACCGTCGCTAATTCACTGCCGAGAAGCCATTACTGCCACCAGAAGAACAGCCGCCACTGCTCGCAGCCGTTGTGTATCCTCGTTCACCTATAGAAGTCTTAGCAGTTCTGGCCTCGGGTCATCCTCGTCACCTTTGGCTCTATTTTCGCCATGCCAATCCTTGCCGCCTGTGGCAACATTTTTGGTGACCTATCGCTGGTATAATCACATTACCCCACTACGATGTTCTGGGTGTCATCTCCAACACTACACGACCACAACCGCGACCGTGCGTGTTCAACTACTGCCACCCCTTTGGTAGGTCGTCGTCCTCACCCTCAGTCTCCATCGGTGACCTCTACATCAGCATTGCCGGACCACCGCTTGCTGCCTCAAGCACCACTCTCCTCGGCCGTTCACACCCTTCCTGTCCATCTTCAGCCATCAACGCAACCGCTCACGTATGGTCTTCCCAGCCCTCGTGCGACATCGCGCCTCGCTGATAGACCCAAAATGTTGCATGTAATCATACACATTTTAAAGTCATTTTGGGATCACTTCATGTGTATTATCTTCAATTTTATAAGAAATTTGCATTTCATGCTCTAAATAGATCAAGTGATAAAAAATGCATTTTAAGGTCCTTTCTATAAATGTTTTACATTATAATTTCTTAGTAAGAATATGTTTAAGACATTGTAATTTTTAATGCTCTATCTAGGATTTCAGTTTATATTTTTTCCGCAGGGAAGAAGTCGAAGTTGAAGAAAGAAATAGAGAGAAAGAAATAGAGGGAATGAAATGAAGATGAAAGAGAAAATGTAAATAAAAAAATGTTTGTTGGGCCGGCTAAGGAGCTGACCAGGCACTTTAGCGCCCAAGCTAGCCACAGGCAAGCGTGCGCGACCGCTCAAGCCAGCCACTGGCAGGCGAGCGCGAGCGCTCAAGCTCAACCGCAGCCGACAAGGGCCAAGGCCCGACAGGCAAGCCCAGCCGGTGAGAGGGAACACAAAGCCCACAGAGAGGTATCATGTGCGTGGTACGGAGGGGAGGTATGGCATTTCAATAGACAATATATGCTGACATCTATATAGCACCGCAATTTTCAGAAATTTTCCATATGGGATTTAGAATCCCACAATGTCTTTTATTTTCGCAGCAGGCCAGGCCACAAATGGGCAAGAATGTGATCGTGGCCCAACGGGCTGCGATCTTAAGAAAACAAGAATAAATTGAGATTGGGCTTCGAACCAACCTGGCCCCGAAGCCCGTATCTTTTTGGGCTTACTTTAAATAGCGTGACATGATCTCAGCCATCCAATCTTCTGATAGAAGATAGAATGGTGAGATCTATCTCATCCTATTTAATCTATTTTTATTTGTTTTTCAAGATTTCCTATTGGATGGCGAGACCCCTCACCAGATGAATAAGAAGAATAGATCGCTGATTGGGTGGCTCACGGGGCAGCTGATAGGGCATGCTAACATGGCGGGTGTGGGTACACCATTTAATATGGGTCCACGGCTGCAATTGAATCACAGCAGTCGGTCCTAGATGAGGCCCATTGAACGGCAAGGGCACTTTGGTCCAACACCGCCCCTGGCCGTTGACGACGTCGGTCATATGGCGGTTGTTCTTGGGGACCGCCAGGCCATCCAACAGAGTGGGAGGACCCCAGGGCCCTCCCCCTCCATCGGATGGCCTGGGAGGCCCGCCCCAAGCCATTAAATGGGGCTCGGAGGCCCAAATTTCAACTATCTGTTGACCTTAAGCCCTCAACAGCGGTAGAGATCCCTTACGCATTTGGAATTAGGCTGCAGTGTTGTGAAAGTGCCTGTGGCTGTGGACAGCGATGAAGGCTTCAGGGAAGAGCAAGGAGTGCTTGGATCTGCATTAGGACGGAGGAGAAGAGCAAGGGAACCCGTAAGCTGATGTTAGGTGGTGGCCATCGGCGTCGCCACTCTCATTCTTCAAATCAGGGTGGATCTGGTAAGTTTGCTGTTCTTTCTTGTTGCAATTTTTTTGATGAACCATTTGGAATTAAATCAATTTAGTTCAACGATCGATTTCATTCATTACGATTACAATTAGTACCGTGATTTGGTTTGGGCATTTCATCGAACACCTCATGTATTTTATGAACATTATTCGAATTACATGAGTTCTATTTTATCAACTTTATACAAATTTCAAAAATATTAATCCCCTGTTACCGACTTCTATTGGGCATTTTGTCGAACACCTCACAGGTTTCCGACAGAAATACCCCTTATCGTCGATTTTTACTTCTTTAGTTTACTTTATTACCCTTATTTGAATATACTTTTACCTATCTATTTAGCTTATCTTCATTTTTCTTCTCCCTAGTTTTATTAAAGTAATTACTTATATTAGGTAGCCCTTTACTTATTCTTTCCTATTATTAAACTACTTACTCTTAGTAAATACTTACCTATCTTTCTACTAACTATATGCATATCATCCTTAAATATAGTATCGAATATCTTACTTCTTTATTGTTATTAGTATCTATAAAATATATACCTATAATGCCATATATTCTCCCTTCTATACTTATCTTATTTAACTAATATTCCCTATACGTACTAATTACTTATCTCTTTTTATATTCATTATCTTTAGTATTATTACTATATTTTATTAACTAAAAACCCACTTATTGAAACATCCCTAGAGGCCAGTCCCTGTGGACACGACCTTACTCACACTATACATGAGTAAGTTTATATATTTCATCAAATTTATTTGATTGTAGGCAAATTAAAAATACAATGACAATTAAAATAAACACACAATTTGCCTCCATCACCTGCCGCCTAGGGCCGCCACCGTCGGAGCCCTAGGCCACCGTTGCCGAAGGCCCCCCTGCTCTCAACCGCCTCCCCCCCCTCACTCTGCCTCCATTGCTGATCACTGGCCACAAATACCTCATGCGCGACCGGACCGCTAGACCCCAAGCATCACCCATGTTGGGTTCGGTGCCTTGGTTCATCCATGGAAAACATGTTCCATGGATGCGGAAGCGTGTCGATTGATTCACAATTGATCTTTAAAATCAACATATTGAATGTACCTTTTCGGGGAACTTATTCCACCCTTGACATGCTTACTTTGAGATCATTCCAAAGCTATTCACGAGTCTGACCGCTAGAAGTATCCACGCGATCAATCGGCGCTTGGATCTCCACCTCTTCGTCTTCAACTCTTCTTGGAGACTCTCTCCTTGGTTGATTTAGAGAATGAAGAAAGGTAGGGGCTCTCATGTCAGGCTTCCATGGGTGCTTAAAATGAGACCCCTTTCCCTCTTTATATTTCACTTAAGGTTTTTCTCAAAAAACACTATAAAGTAAAATATATCCACCAATGCCCTTATGACCTTAAGCGTGTGACCCTCTAGGCCCATGTATCATTCTAGTTAATAACTTTAGTGGCTCAATAACATTTATTGGCCAACCTTATTAATGAACTATATCAACATATAGATTAATTAAGGATCGATTTAACCCAATCGATAGGTTAAGTTTCTAGCTTGTGGGGTGTCAAGCTACATCTTGTGCTCTAGAAGATACCAAGTAGTCTCAAACTCTCTCATGGAACCTTTATTGTCATCGGTTACCGTATATGTATAATCCATCATCCGCATGAGACTCTCGAATGACTTAGGGTATAGTTTATCTTCAAACCCTAATCCTTCATTCGATTAGTACTGATGCGTAACGGGGATCATTGGAGAACGCCTTCTCCAATATCCTCACTACCCTGGCCAGGGATTTTTCTGCATCGTCTTCCTTGAGTAAATCTCCTCTTATACTGAGGGCGGATGATCCCGTCTTGACCACTCAATCATCTCTATAAGCTTCTTACTATAACTTATTTGAATCCCATGATTAGAGGCTTGTAAGTCATAGTCAAAACGTAGTCGTCCACTCACAAGATGTCCTTGGTGTCTCAGGTCAGTGGATCACTTATACAACCGTGACTTAAATCGACCTGATTGATATTTAGGTATAATACTATTCAGGGATTTGTACGGATCAATCAGGGAACTCTTTCTCCAAAGAGAACCCATTATCCATCCTTAGTGTCGCCACACTAATAGCCACATGATCAGCTATACTTATCATATAAGTAGGATCAACTAGTGCTTTCTATCTGGACAATACGATGTCCGTCATCACTGTATTATGATCTCATCATAATTCACTACGTCATTGCACATATTCATGGACTTCATTATAAACATCACACATAATAATAATGAACGTAAATATTTTAATCAATGAACTTAAATAAACATGGTAGTGTGATTGGCTTGATGGCCACATAATATCCATCAGCCCGCATAAGGGGTTCGCAATTGGCTCTACTCGGACATCCACGCAGCTGCCCACATACGGGCACTGGGTCCGTTGCACGACCTCGCGCCCGCCCACCTTGGGCCACCATCGGCGGTGCCCTAGGTCACTGCTGCCCTAGCCCCTGGACACTTGTGACCAATTGACCTGGGATGCACATGGCTGCCACCACGCCCATACGAACGCTGCTCGAGGTTGCAGCCGCCCACGACCCACAAGTTGCCTTAGGCCGTAGTACTAGGTCACCGCCTTGCCCTTCTTTCGACGGCTATTGTCAAGCCCTCAACGCCACCGCTGCCGCCTACCACAGCCGGATCGCTGACGCCAATGACCACACCTCAGTCGGCCAGCCCTAGCCGAGCGTGGATGTTGCACCACCTTGTGCGGCATTGACGAGTCAATTATCATGCCTGCAAAAACTACGTATTAGAAGGGGTTATGAACTCATTTTAATTGAAATGAGCACGCATTTTAGGTTAAAATCCCACTTTTATGCAAAGATCCATTCATTGTGGAAAGTTTCACGTTTTATGCATTTTGCATTTATAAACATATTAAGACGTGATTTTTAAGTGCAAGAATAAAATTATAAAATAGATATATTCTTAACAACATAAAAAAAAGGGGGGTGGCATCGCTGCACACGCTGCCTGCGGCCGCAGTGAAGGCCGCAGCGGCAGGCGGCACGCGCAGCCGCACGCCACACCAATAGCCGCGCCATGACACAAAGGGGGCAGATAGTAGCGCCCAGAGGTAAGTGCTTATTTTCATTTCAAAGGAAGACAAACTGCAACATTTATATACTTGTCCTGTTTTTAGAAACAGACGGTATGGGATTTACCAATCTCATATCTTAACTGCCAGTTGGTTGGACCATAGATAGAAAGAGAGTGCTCTCGACCCATCGGGCCGCGATTTTAGATAAATCTGAAAAGGAAAACCCGACCGAGCTTCGAGCTATCCTGGCCTGAAGCCCACGTTGATTCAGGCTTTTATTAAAGTCCAGGTTATAATCTTGACCGTCGATCTTCCTTCCGAAGATCGAACGGTCAAGATAATCTTTTAATTTCTTTTATTTTATTTTCAGGTTGACAGCTCATCCAAACGCGCTGCAGTGGACGAATCCGAAAATGCCGGGTAGCAGTGGACGCTGACGTAGCAATGCTGACAGAACAAGGGTCCACCAAAGATAAAGGGGTCCATGGCTATGATTTAATCGTAGTCGTTGAACCATCCAACAAAGGATCCAACGGTTCTGGATCAGCGACGACCTATGGCTCCCTTGGCGACCTTTTCGTCGCTGGCAACCGGATTCCGGCGAGATAAAACTGGAAAATCACCGCCGTATCGCCGCCAAAAATGCAGAGGAAAGATCCCATACCGGTCAGGATGGTCTTAGGACCACTCCTGACCTATAAAATAACAAAGAGTTGTAAAGAACGATCTTCGGCCGCCGAATTAAAATCTGCAAATTCACGTTCTTTTTTTTTTTTTTTACGGCGGAGCACCCATCCTCCCTTCTTTCATTCTGGTTCTCTCGGTCGTCAGTGGTGACAGCTCCGCGACCTGAAGGGAGTGCCGAAGGAGGAAGAAATTCAAGGAAGATAACCCGTTCTTACCTGAAGGAAGACGCGACTGGAGCAGAGATCTGAAGCCGTTGGCGACCTTCGTCCCTCGCCAAATCCGGTAAGATCGACGCTTTTACATTGTTTTGGATTGGTAGATCATCTCGTAATTAGACACACTAAAAAGTTAAATTCAATCAAGTACTCGAAATCGATCCTAATCGATTTCGAGCAAAAATAAAACAGGAAAAAGAAAACAACCTCAGTCAAGCATTTCGTCGAGCACTTTGCAGTCCATGTTGAACTCGATTCTCTTTAAAGCCAATTAAATTCTCTTAAAACAATTAAAATCGTCTCTAAAAATTACCACAAATTAAAGGATATATAAGTCATAAATTCGTCCATCTCCCTATAAAGCAATTTAAATTCCCTCTCATTCCTTGTAAGAACAGAATTTTCTTTTAGACATTTCAACAAACACCTTGCAACCGTGAAATAACCTTTCTCATTTCCCTATTATATGATCTCTAAAAATTCCGTAAAAATATTCAAAAATCATTAACCTACTTCTTGCTCTCGTTTATAAAGTTTGAGGTCAATATAAAATCTGTAGCAAGGATTTTCCTTACAATCATCCTTAACAAACTTCTCTCTATCCTTTCTTCACAATTCTACTCATTAGTCAAAGTCCATCTCTAAGTGCCAATCCCTGTGGAGACGACCTTACTCACCTCTATACATATCTGAGTAAGCCTACTATTACAAATTTTTATTTGGTTGAAAGCGAAAATATCAACGACACTATTCCACCCCATTTTCACCTTCATCAGGCATCCCACAACTGGTGTGCAGGCCCGCCGCCACCATAGTTGTTTTACCCATGCTGCTGGAGGTCTACTATTGTTCGTTGGCAATTATCTCCGAAGTCGTCTACATGTACACTCTAACAAAAATGATTACGATCGTCCTCGAGCATCCGACCCCCTCAGGCCCGTAGGTCCCTATTCCTTACCCTTTATTTCCATTATTCTTATTACCTTTGTTAGAGTCGTCCTCATTTGATTTTTTGATGGGATTTTCAAGTCATAGGTTTTAGCCACCAAATTGAGAGATAGGGAATTTTATTCTCGGTGTCAGATTGGTATCACTCTCGATGACAGTCGTGGACACCCATGGACAATGATTGTCATCCATTCGAGGTGATTATTCGGGTCAATGGGAGCTTGCCTACAACCGTAGACCCCTCGTGTCACTACTCTAGTCTTACGCTCAAGGTCTGCAGCTTCCATTGTATATTTTCATTACTTTCACTAAACATGCATCATCCATCCTGCATCGTTGCATCTTGATTATCACCCCCCTCCGTGTGGTGTAACACGAGCCATTTGATCCCAGCACATTGTGTTACATCTGTGACAAAGTGATAGATTCAAAGGGAAAATGGACAGAGTGATGGAAAATTGGAAATCTAAGTTCCTAAATCCTCAATGCAAGTTTATTGAGCCCTCAATGCTTCCTCTCAAGTTTGAATCCTTATATTTTGCCAGGATCCGGTGTTTTTCAATGCAAACAAGAGATGAGATTACGAGAAAACTTCAACAAACTTAAATTAAGTAGGTTGAACAACATGCATTCTGAAAATGCCTTATCCTGTTGTCCAGCCACTTGCTAGAGCACGCCCAGAATGAGGCAAAATGAGGGAGAAAAAGAGCATTTATACGTAGGAAGAATTACTAAAATAACCCTTTGGGCATTTTCTATTCTCTTGTCCTGCCATTTTACCTCTTTTTCTCCGCCGGTTGAGAGCTTTGCCTTGTAATTTTCAGCTTCTTTTTTTGTCAGGTATTTGAAAGCCTAATGGGCAGGTTGACGAAGGCGAGAATGGGGTGTTAAATTTGTCGTTGTATTGGTTTCACCTTGGTCAAATGAAAATTTTAATTGTAATCTTACTCCAAATTGTATAGTGTAGAGTAAGGTCGTCTCCACAGGGACTGGCCTTTAGGGTTGTTTCGATAAGTGAATTGTTAGTTAGTAAGATATAGTAATTATACTAAAGATAGTAAGTACAAGAAGAGATAAGCAGAGGGAATATTAGCTTAATAAGAGATCTAGAGAAGGGAAAATATCCTATATTATACCCACTTACTTACTCATAGATACTAAGTATAATCATGGAGTCAGATGTTAGACAATATAGTTAAGGATGATATTATTATAGTTAGTGAAGAGATAGATAAGTATTCAATAAGAGTAAGTAGTTTAATAAGAGGACATAAGAAAGAAGAAGAAGAAGAAGAAGAATAGAGTAGAGGTTTGAGAGCTAGTAAGAATTTAAGCAATTATCTAGGTATAATATGATTAAGTGTCTAGATAGATACATAGATATTAAGAAAGGGGATATTAGTATTTAAGAAGTATTTATCTGACTATAAGATAGCCTATAATTATAAAATACTACTTATATGAGTAAAATATTTACTAAAAAGTTAATATATATATATATTTGTATGTTTTTATTTGTTGTGATATGTTTTTATATCTTCCATAAGTATATTCATGGTTGATTTTAAGTTTGGGGGGGTATATGAAAAATACCCACTTAGTATAAATAGGGGACGGCCTTGAATGAAATTTATCCATGCCAGAATTGTTCAAGTGCCTTCTCCTTCTTCTACCTTCTCCGCACACCTTCTCTCCACCCCCGATGTGATCGGGACAGCGTAACAACGACGATGGAGGGTGAAAAAATCTCGTCAAGGTGAATAAGGAGAATTGACGTGCCAAGGATCATGTGGATACGTCTAGAGGTTGCACACATGATCAACTTGATTTGTCTCGCTCTAGGATCGAAGAAATCATGGATGTGATCTGTGCACATGTTCTTCATTTCAATGATTTGTTGATGTCATTATGATTCCGTTTAAGTCTTCTGTTTCAGATCATTTGAGTTCATCCAAATCAAGGCCTTGAGAACCCAACACCTAGTACATCACAATATCATCACAAGATAATCTAGTACTTTATAGATTACCTGAATAAATATTTCCAAATTAACTTTATGGTGACATAAAACCAAATTATGCCCAAGGTACCCAAAGTTGCGTTCATTCATTAGTTTTTTTCAGGTTTTATTTTATCTCATAGATTACCCAATGTTTATTGGATTTTTTCTTGTTAACAATGTTAAGTTTAATACTATCTAATTTTTAAGCTTCACCTCCTTAACTATGTAGTTTTCTTCAAGGGATAAAAATGTTCAAGATTTATAAATAGAAAATTTATACTCCAAAAAATCTGGATATAAGTGGCTTCCTCATGAGGGTGTTTAAGTTTTTAAATGGAAAGACATGAAAGCTTCCTTATCAAGTCATGGTTTTCAGTATTCTTTTAGGTTTTACTCTCTATACCTGCTTCAATGAAGCAAGAAGTGGAAGTACTGCATGCACCCAAAAGAGTCCTATATGATAGTCAAGATGTATATCATGTAACTAGATTTTTCCCCTGACAACATGCATCACCAATAATTGTGCATGGCTGCATCAAGCTCGTGTTTGGGACAATTTGTCATGCAATGTCAGGCAAAAAAGCTCATGTAACTACCATTTCATAATAATAAAACAACCATGGTAAAGTAGATGATGGCCCTATGCAATGAGATTAGACAAACTTGTTGAACAAAATTTTGTTTCAGATATGAAGAAGTACATTTTATTCTTTTACCTTCATCTCTTCATCGCATCTCTTCATTTCATATTATTGTCTTAACTAATATATTAAATTATTATTTCATTTTATTCTATCTTCATCTCCGCAACTATGAAGTCACTTCAAGAGATAAAAAAATATTTGAGAAATCATGAATGGAAAATTTATAATCCTAAAAAATATGGATAAAAGTAGGAGCCTAAAAAATGTTTTATTTTATGAAAGAAAAAGTAGAAATTTTCCCTAACCAAGTCTTATTAAAGACACAATATGATTTATGTTTCCTCCCTATAACTGTTTCAAAAAATCCAGATATATCCATAGTTTTTGTACTTTCTTTTTTCTTTCCCATTATTTTATCCCCCTTGGGCATACTCCGTTTTCTTCTCAATACCATACAAATAACAAAAAATGAAAAAGATCAGTTTTATTAAATTAAATGCCCCTTTCATCCATCTTGACAACATTTCCGGCCGTAATCATCATCAGTCATCTGTCCTCATCTTGTGTCGGACCATAACTGTCATTAGTCATTCATCATCTGTTGTGATATCTTCTCCAACCATAAGCATCATCAGCCATTCGTCATCCGTCTAGACATCGTCTCTAGCCATTCGTCATCCGTCTAGACATCGTCTCCAGCCTGAACTGTCATCAGTTATCCGTCCAGACATTGTCTCCAGCCATAACTGTCATCCATCATCCGTCTCAACATCGTCTCCAGAGACAACCATCATCCATCCTGATATCACCTCTCACCGTAACCTTCATCAGTCATCCATCATCCATCCTGACATCATCTCTCACCATAACCCTCATCAGTCATCCACCGTCCATCGTGATATTATCTCCAACCATAACCGTCATCCATCATCCGCCCCAACATCATCTCCAACCATATAACCATCATCCCCGACGTCGTCTCCAACCATAACCATCATCCATCAGCTACCCCGACATCGTCTCCAACCAAAACCATCATCCATCATCCCTCCCGATATCATCTCCAATAACGACCATCATCCATCATCTGTTACGACATCATCTCCAACCATAACCATCACCCATTGGCCACCCGGCATAGTCTCCACCCATAATCACCATCCATCATCTGTCCCGACATCTCTAAACGAATTATCGTCCCATCGTCCATCGCGTCCTATGAAAGAAAGAGACGGACATCAGATAAACTCAATTTTGGGGTAGTTTTTACTGGTTATTTATCCGTTAAATCGTGTGAGGATTGAGCTTATGCAACAATACTTATAACCTCACAGCCTTAGGGCAAGTAAGGGTCGATCCTCAAAGAGCAAATAAAACAGCAGATATTTTCTTTTCAATGCAGTTCACTTATCAGATGTATGTCAATATTGAAATTAGAGGAGTTATCTTCAAGAATGCCCAATTAATTTCCTTAGAGAAGGAGTCTGAGAGAATCTCTAATAAAATCACGCAACTCCTCTCCAAGACTAATGACTCGAAGCCTGTAGACAAGGGAATATTTCCTTGTCTACAGGTGCACACCCGCTGCTTTGGCAATATGCCAAACACCAGGTGTGCGCCCGTGCAGGCTAACCTGCCCGCGGCCTCAACTGCGTGTAGGAGTGCCCGTGGGGGTGCCCGCACGCAGCTGGTGCCTGCGCAGCTCAGCTACGTGCGGCCTGGCCGCGTGTGGCTGCTGCTGCGCGGTGCTTGGCCGCGGCAAGAGCTGCCGCGCTGCGCAGCAGCGCGAGCAGCTCGCGGTGCAGCGGAGCGCTGCCCTGCTGCGCGCGGGCGACGCTCGCTCGCGCTGCAGCTAGGCACAGCCCTGCTGCCCAACCAGCTGCCTGGCCGGTCGGCGACCTAGGCCGAGGCCTTGGTCGCTGGCGGCGCTGGTTGCTGGCAGCTCTTGCTGCTGGCGGCTTAGCCTGCTGACTACCAAGGATGAGGCCTTGGTTGCTGGTAGGTTGGGCTGCGGGCAGCTTCTGTTGCTGGTTGCCTGAACTGCTGGCGACTTAGCCTGCTGGCTACCAAGGATGAGGCCTTGGTTGCTGGTAGGTTGGGCTGCGGGCAGCTTCTGCTGCTGGTTGCCTGAACTGCTGGCGACCTAGGCTGAAGCCTTGGTCGCTGGCTGATCTGGCTGTAGACGGCTTGGCTGCTGCAAAGAGGGATTTCAAACTGGATTGTGGGGAAGAGCAATGGATTTTTGGGGAAGATGAGTAGACGAACGGTTCGATCAATTGAAACTCCAAATCAAATTAAAAACGAAAAACAATCTCTGTTGGAAACGTTGGAAGATCACTGGAGGGAATCTCCAACCCAACCTAGCTTGTCTGAAATGGAGAGAATCACACCACTGAAGCTTGAGAAATCGCTCCAACCACGTGTCACGTCCTTGCGGCGAGGCGGAGGTCTTCAATCCCAAGCTAATCTTCAGCTCGTTCCTTCTCTCCAACTCCAAAGCTCATCAGCTCCTGGAGGGTCTGCAGAACACCTTCTTCTCCAAGCCCTAGCCTCTTTGGAGAGAAATTCTGGACAACCTACAATGAGCCCTTAAGAGGCTATTTATAGGTTTCTCTTAAACATGCTTAATGGAGAAATTAGGGCTTTTCTTCTTCTTGATTTTCGCCAGCTCCTCTTGATCAACTTCATTTCCCTTTGAATGCTTAATCCATATCTGAACTTATTAATCAAACACTTGAGTTCTAATCCACTTGATTCAAAGAATCAAGTGGGGTTAGTAAGTTGGAAAATAATGCATATGAACGATAACCAATATGGATTAAGTGGATGCAATTGATGCTTTTATGCTCAAGAAACTCTTAATATTTGATGACATATTGAGAGTCATCAACATCTCTAAAAGAATTCCTGTCCCGTCGTCCGTCCCGTCCCACGAAAGAACAAGACGATCATCGCTAAAAGAATTCCTGTCCCGTCGTCCGTCCCATCCTATGAAAGAAAGAGACGAACATCTCTAAAAGAATTCCTGTCCCGTCGTCTGTCCCGTCCCATGAAAGAAAGAGACGAACATCTCCAAAAGAATTCCTGTCCCGTCGTCCGTCCCGTCCCATGAAAGAAATAGACGAACATATCTAAACGAATTATCGTCCCGTCCTCATGACAGAACGAGACGAACAGGACTAAACGAATTCCCGTCCCGTCGTCCGTCTCGCCTTACGAAAGAACGAATTCCCGTCCCGTCTTCCGTCTTGCCTTACGAAAGAACGAATTCCCGTCCCGTCTTCCGTCCCGCCGCACGAAAGAACGAGACGAACAAGACTAAGCGAAATCCCGTCCGTCCCGTTCCATCCCATCTAGAAGGCGCGGTACGCTCACCGCGAGTGACGATACCTTGGGGCTATAAATACCCCCTCCCCTTCAGATTCATACTTCATTTTCTCCATCTCTTTCTCTCTCTATGGGCGTATCTCTCTTCGGAGCGCCGAGAAGAAGAAGAGAGATGTGCGAGAGGCCAGGCTCCAGCCCTAACCCTAGCAGCAGCGCCAGCAGCGGCGGTGGCAGCAACAGTAGCCCGGACTACGCCGCTGACGGCCCGCTGAGCAGAGAAGTGGCGGTGCGAGATCTCAAGAGGCAGGCCCTTCTGAGAGATCTGTCGCGGCAGCTGGCTTACGGTGATCTTCCGGCCAGAGTGCAAGCCGCGAGGGAGATCAGGAAGATGGCGCGGGCGTCGGTCAAGGCTCGGTCGGCGTTCGCCGTCGATGCCGTCGTCGGGCCGCTTGTGGGCATGCTTCCCTCCCCGGAAAGGGAGGAGAGGGAGGCGGCGCTCCTCGCCCTGCTTAATCTGGCTGTCCGGAATGAGAGGTCTGTTGGGGTTTCTGTTTTTTTTTTTTGTATTTTTGTGGAATTTCCCCTTGTTTGGCGTGTTTTGGCGGTAATTGGGTTCTGAAAGGCGTTGATTTTTTAGGAAATCGTGTTTTTTTGTTGGATGCGTCTTCCGTGCCGTGAAATGCGTTTTTGATGGGTGTTTTGGTTTCAATTGATGATCTTTCGTGGTGGGTTGGTTTTATTTTGCTGATTTGAATGAATTCTAGTTAACTGGAAATTTTATCTACCGATGCGCTCCAAATTTATTGCTTGGAACCGTGTGTTATGTTTTTTGGGAAAAAACTGCTGCATGATGGTTAACTTTCGATCAACTTGAGCATATTATTCCATACCAGCACCAATTTCCTCGAACTCTTAGTAATTTCTAAACAGTTCATGTATATCTGGTGTTCATTCATTTTTTCCCTTGAAAGAGTAGCCGACGGTGTTTAGCTTTCCTTTGACTTGAGCACTTAATTTTCCATTACCGGCTCCATTTCCCTTGAGCTACTCGAACTTCTGGATTGTAAACCCAATGGGCTGATGTCTGAATGTTCTTTTATTGTTTCATCGTATTATCTTGGATTCATAGAACCAGCTCCAATTTCTTTGTGCTACTCTAGCTTCCATTTTCCTTGAAGATGTATTATTTTACAACTCAAAACATCACCGTAGAAGTCAACCATCGACCTTACGTGAATGAACTATATGAAAAAAATGGCGGCCATAAACAATTATTACTGTAAGCGTACTCAATGGGCAGATGCCATAATGTTCTTTAATATTTTCATATTATTATTTTGGACTTGAACATCGACATAACTGGCTCTTTTCATACTGAGCTCTCATGTATACGAGGAACTTAAATCAGCAAATCTCCTCTCAAAAATGAAATTAGAACATTTGTTTTTCCTAGAAATACAAATCATAATGCAATCAATCAATGGATACCCTAATTCTCTCTCTAGAATAAAACAGTTCCATATGTTATTTTCTTCATCTTTCAAAAAAAACAACTATCTTCATTAGAGTAATCTGGATTGGTTGTACCACCATATTTTTTAAGATCAAATTCTGAAGATTCCTTTGATTTTATGAAATTTTTGTAAACTTACAAGCCATAGACAGATTTTGACTGCGGTCTCCGTGTTTTTTGCCCCCTCTCCAGAAACAAGATCACGATTGTGGAGTCGGGCGCTGTGCCTCCTCTCGTACAACTCCTAAAGACTGAAGGCTGTGGCTTGAGGGAACTGGCCGGCGCAGCCATCTTAACGCTCTCTGCAGCAGAATCAAACAGATCAGTCATCACAGCATTGGGCGCGGCCCCGCCCCTAGTCCAAGTCCTCATCAGTGGAACCATCCAAGGCAAGGTCGACGCTGTCACGGCTCTATACAACCTTTCTTCTAGCAAAGAAAGCCTGAGACCCAGTCTCTATGTCGAAGCCGTGGGCCCGCTATTCGCCCTTCTCAAGGATTCCAAGAAATACTCAAAGTTCGCTGAGAAAGCGTGCTCGCTCCTTGAGACCCTGTCAAGCACCGAGGAGGGGAAGTCCGCCATCTCGGAAGTCGACGGCGGGATTCTGACGATGGTGGAGACTGTAGAGGATGGCTCTTATCTCAGCATGGAGTACGCGGCTGGAATTCTACTCGCGTTATGCCAGAGCTGCCGCGAGAAGTACAGAGAGAGGATTCTCAAGGAGGGAGCCATCCCAGGCCTCTTGAGACTAACTGTTTACGGCACGAAAAAGGGGCAGGAGCGAGCCCGAGAGCTTTTAGATATTCTTCGGGACGATCGGCCCAAGAGATTGACATCAAAGATGTTGGAGACCATCGCCTTTGATATCGCCTCGAGGGTCGACGGCCCGTCTCAGGCAATGGAAACAGCGAGACGACTTCTAAAGGACATGGTAAGAAGGGAGAGGGAGTTGAGCGGTAGCCGACGTCATCTTGAACTGGCGGTGCCACCTGCGGCCATGGTGCCTAGTTGATGTGGAAGAAGAAGACAGTTAGAGAAGCAGTTGCATGTCTGAGGTTTCTATTTTTAAGTTCCTGGCCTTGGAGGGTATAATTGCTTTGGCTTCACTTCAGTGTTCTTCTCAGCATCGCCGGCTTTACCGTATGATCGTAGCGGTTTTAAGCTGCACTCTGTATATCCTGTCCAGATGTTATTCCTCCGAATGTTACTCGACGCATGAACCGAGAAGGGAATAATCCCCAGGTATCTCTCTGACCTGTTAATGTTGTTTACCGCTTAATTTAAAATTTGAGATTTAAATAGAGCTTATTCATTTCTTGAGGTGTTAATGAGTTAGTTATTTAGTAGTCATGTCCAAGGGAAGATTACATAATTTCTTTTTTTAAAAGATTTTTCGGTTTCAAAATGTTTCGAAACCTTTGGTGAAAAATGGGATTAATCACTTTCCAGGGTTGTATTCTAATAAAGTGGATCTTTTGTTAGCCTTGTAAAAAAATTAATGTTGCTTCTTAGAGGATCCCCTCCAAGAATTTTAGATCAGTTTAGGAATTCAAAAAAAATGCTAGTTTTCATTTAAACAGCTTTGATTGAATAGTAGTTAAAAAAAAACAGCTTTGATTGAATAGCGACTTGAATGAGCATCAGCTTTAAACATTAATCATATGACCATACGGTCCATTTATCCAATCGTACCTGTTGAAATGAAAAATATCAATTTTTTTAAAACTTGGTTCAGGTACTCGAGCCTGATGAGATTTTAACTGATGTCACATTCTTGAGGGGGTCCCTCTCAGAACCAACGTTAATTTTTCTCAAGGACTATAGAACGCGCGGTTTATTTAAATACAACCCTGGAAAGAGAAACCCATTTTTCTCCAAAAGTTTGGAATATAACCTAGAGCAGGACTATTATATATCTTACTCAGTTTTATTTTAAATCTATGTCATATAATTCAGAGATGATGGGTCCACCATAGAATAATGAGAATATAGTAAACTCCAAAGAAGGGACATTTGAACTATGTAAATTTGGTGAACGAGTCACGTAGAGAACGTTTAGTCCATTAACAAGATAGCTCAAGTCATATAAATATCAGAGCACATTAGATTTTTACATTCTATATTAAGTTCTTCAAGATGATTGGGATCACTCTTTCTTAAAAAAACTGATTGGTAGATTTTCTGGTGTTGTTATCTTCTCTGGGACAACCAAATTGTATTATTTAAAGTAAATTATTAAGCTTGATTCCACATTATGCCAGGAACACAAAAAAAGGGAGATCTCAATTCTTAATATCTTAATGTCATATTTAATCCTCCATTAAATTTTATATTCAATTTATTGGAAAGCATTTCTATAACAAAAAAACATTTTAATGCACCATGCTAATATTTTTTTTGATGCTACAACCATACTGACATTCCATTCAATATATGGGTAACTTTTATGACCAGACTGCTCATTAGATAAGAATCGAATCTGTTCGTTACACACTGTAAATTAATAGAAACTGTACCTCTGTTTTTAACAATATATATTTTTCTGACTAATGTGATGTATTTAGTTAATAAATCTGTATAGTGCATTCTTGGCTAAGCACTACAAGGAGACTTAAGAATTAAAATATTGCTTTGTACCTATTGTAAGAGGTTTGTTTAAGAATTATAACCTGTAATTGTTTTCACTCCCACTCTGTCAAAGAAATATGATATCAGGAGGATAAGTTTATGTAACTAGGTGAGACACATTAATATCACAGTTGAAGTGATGTACAACATGATGTGGACTTCTTAATGAAATGATTGATTGAATAAAGAGAATGTCACAACCTTTCAATATATAAAATTAATATCACAATGTATGTATCTTTCAAAATTGAAGTGATATGCAACTAGCTGTGAACCTGGTGAAATAATACTGATCCAATAATTACAATGTCACAACCTTGGAGTCTTGCTTCTCTTCCTCATTTCTTTGATCAATGAATTATTGTTAAAGAGTTAACTCAGGCACAAAGAGGAAATCACAAAAAAACTATCAAATACGGGTTAATGACATTAGGCAAACTTTTAAAGTGAAGCATAGAGAGTAGTTTCATGATCCAGAAAATTAATCATAACAAGGAAGTCATCAAGTATAATTGTTTCAACAAATCATACCAGGAATGAATTCTCTCCCCATAGTCAAATTATAATCCACATATCCATTTAATGGTTTAATGACAGTTAGGCCACAAATTGGAAAAAAATACTCAACCTTAGAGTCAAACATAGAGAATAGTTGTATGATCAGGAATATTTAATCATAATAAATGGGTCATCAGGTATAACTGCTTCAAGCCTTAAACAAATCGTATAAGGAATGTATTCTCTCCAAATAATCAAATCCTTTAAAAAATTATGCATTTTTTTTGGCATTTTTTCTGTGGCAATGTAGCAGATTCAGCAGCATTTCTGAAGATAATTTTAGAAAGAATGCAATTTGATCAACGGCACGAACTCCCATCCAATCGTTCTCGCGTTGAACCCAATTGGAGAATCACCGATGGCTCCGACGCCCCAATTCTCTGCATCCAGTCGCTTCCTCTGCCCGCGATCTGCTAAAGATCTTCTGGAATCCGTCGATGTTTTCCTATTCGATTGCGATGGTAAATCTTCAATTTTTTCCATCTTCGATCCAAACCCACTTAATTATTTCATGCATTTAGGCGTAATCTGGAAGGGAGACAAGCTTATTGACGGCGTACCTGACGCATTGCAGTCTCTGCGTTCATGGGTCTGTGATCGATCCGATAGAACATCTGATTTGACTGCTTTGGTTTACTGCGTTGAACTTTGCGTTCGAAACGTTTTTTTCAGGGAAAGAAACTCGCTTTTGTCACTAATAATTCTTCAAAGTCCCGGAAGCAGTATGTTAAGAAGTTTCAAGAGTTGGGTTTAGAAGTGGGCGAGGTAAATTACTCCTCTGTCGTTGAGGAAATCTTTCGGAAATTGTGAGAGAATTATTCAGGAACTTGTTTGGTCGCAGGATGAAATTTTTTCTTCGTCTTTTGCGGCGGCGATGTTCTTGAAAATGAATGATTTTCCTCGCGATAAGAAGGTTTGGGCTTATTTCTTTATACTCTGTACCCCGTTTGATCAGTAAAATAGAAGATTTCATTAAGATTTTTGGTGATGTTTACACGAATTTTTTTAGATTTTATAAAACTCTCCTCTACTTCTGACGACTTTACAAGGTCTATGCTGTTGGGGAAGATGGAATACTTGAAGAAATGGCTCTCGCGGGGTATGAATGCCTCGGTGGCACTGTAAGATTCCATTATTCAGTTTAAATCCATGCTGAAAACAGCAGAAAATCACGTTTCCTCTACGTACATCTCTGAGGCCGTAATTACACTAATTGTGTCTGGTAGTACAAATTTCTGATTGATTCCCAGATAAATACCATTTTTTTGGAAAATTCACGTATTTGATACAGCACTTCTAATTTATGGGCGATTTGAATGACCTTTCCCTCGGTTTTTCTGCAGCAAGATGGGTTAAAGCAAGTAGACTTCAAAGCAAATATCAAATTTGAGCACGATGAAAATGTTTGTCAATCCTTCTCTTCGAATGATGCCAGATTTAAAAAATAATAATATTTATCTCTTTTGAAGATAAATCTCTTTTCTTGCGCAGGTTGGAGCTGTCATCGTTGGTCTTGACAAGTACATCAATTATTACAAGATGCAGTAAGATCTAAACATATCTGCCTTGTGAAATTTAAACTATGAAGTTGTTAAATCCTGCATTTTTGGAAGCTCCTCGAATTTTTGCGCTGAAAACAAATAATTTTCCTTGATGGTTAATTTGTGTCCTGATTATGCTGACATCGTCACCATCAGCCATTCATACTTTATGTAAAGATTAATGCTGATGACGACGACGACGACGTTGAAGTTTATGGGGTTGGGCATTGGCGACATCCATCCCACCAACCTCCATCTCCTTCTTGTTTAGCAATAACGACGGTGGTTTATATCAAATATTACTTTCTTTCAAAAAAAAAATCAAATATTACTACGTTGACAGCTGACATCTATATCAACTGCCAATGCTAACCTCATCAATATCCTCATAATAGTAAACAACCGTAAAATGTATCAATGTCAACATCATCATCAATGTCAACAAGGTTCATTGATATTGACATTGACAAGTAGAAAACTCTCCTTCTGGTCGGCTTTGTGTACTTTCCACTTGTTATTTCCTTTTCTTATCCCAAAAGATATCTCCAAAGCATATGAATGAAAGCAACGTGGAAAACTGAGAATGGCAGGTATGCAACTCTTTGCATCCGAGAAAACAGGGGATGCCTTTTCATTGCTACAAACCGTGATTCCGTTGGAAACTTAACAGATTTACAGGAATGGCCAGGTCGCTCACAAGACATATATTTCCTCTTTAATAAATTTAATTTTATGTATTGAAAATTTAGAACTCCTTACATCCTGATGATGCTACAGGCGCTGGTGCAATGGTTAGTGCCATATGTGGTGCAACACAGAAGGAGCCTATCGTTGTTGGAAAACCCTCCACTTTTCTCATGGATTTCATGCAGGACAGGTATTTTGTTGTGAGATCATCGATTTTAAAGTATCCATAATTTATTGGTATTTCCGTTTGTTCACATTTGATCTCATGTGGTCGAAAACTGGCCATCTTGTGTAATATACAGGAGAAAATTTTTATCTCTTTTTTAGACAGATAAAACTACGGATGAAGACAATAACCGGGTTCCATGTAGACTGAAAAGATCCCAAACTGCTGTTTGATTATTTGTCTTTTATCATTTGGGTAGTTTCCCTTTAAACATTTATTGCCCTTCCATAGGGGGGGGGGAGGAAAGAAGTTTAAGCTCAATGGGATGGTTTAAAGAAGAAGGAAGATATCCCAAGGATCCACAAGTGTTGGACCGGGGTCTGTAGCCCTCTCATCCTCTCTCTTCCAAGTGTTCGATCGGGGTTTGTAGAAACCTTTATCATTGTTCTTATCATATTTTTTAATTGTAGTTTACTTAAATATTTTATATCACCGCTTTAATTGGCAAAATTCCTAATTTTACTGGGATGTATTGTTCTTGCAGAGTACGTGTGAATTTTCTTTGTCTTCATGTAGTCTTTGTTTTGTTCAGATTCAAGGTCCCAACTTCAAGAATGTGCATGGTAGGTGATAGATTGGACACTGACATACTCTTTGGGCTGAATGCTGGCTGCAAGACACTACTTGTTCTTTCTGGTACATAAATTTTTATTTAACCCACAATTTTACTCCATTCCTAGATTTCATTATATTAACAATTAACGCTTTTTAGGAGTGACCAACTTACACACCCTTCATGATCCTGCCAACACCATACATCCGGATTACTACACAAGTACTGTTTCAAATATCATTGACGTCATGGAGATATAACTCCAGTGAGTATTTATCCTCAATCTGAACATGTGGAAATAATAATTTTTATTGATTCAGTCATAGAATATATCATCACATTTGGGCTCATTTCAACATTGATAAATTCCTGTAAACAAATTATTGTGCCTTTTGTTGTAATTAAATCTCAATGAACTGGGCATATGGTATTGCATTAGTATAAGGAAAGTGGGATTTTATTAATATAAACATGGAGGCATGCGGTGATGATTGGAAGATGGATGGTGAGTGGTGAGTGAATAGATCGTTGATAGTAGGATGAACATTACAATTGTCAGACTTTGAAACCAACCAGTCTTATTTAAAGCTGCGTTATTTTTAGTCACTTTCGTGTACCTTCTGTTGGATTCCAGCGCTTACTGACTGTATCAAATGCTATAGCTGATAGCAAGGGTGCTACTTTTCATCTTTAAGCAGGGTGTTGTTCTTCAACAGTCCATCGGCCTCTCTTGCCTTCAATGAAAAGCTGCAGTCGCATAGAGCGCTTCATATCTGGGCACCAAAGCCTTCATTAGGATTCCTGATGAAATTTGAAATGCCCTAGGCCATGCACCCCTTTTATTACTACTTAAAAGTGATGTGTTGGTCATGCCTCAATTTAGACATGGTCGTGCGGTGCGGTGCGAAAATTCGCACCGGGGTTGCGAATTTTCGCACGCACAAATGGGGCTGTGCAGTGGGCGGTGCGATTTTGTGTGCATAAACGCACCGCACACCACACCAAAGCGCACATTGTCCTTGTCTTTTTTTTTAAAGCCGCACCAAATCTTCTTTCATTGATCCCTCTTCTTCTTGCCAGAATCGTAATTGCTGTTCTGAAATCTTCTGGCCATTGCGAACGCAATCTCCAAAAAGCCAAATATTTTGAGAGCACTCTCCAAAACGAATTCATCTTAAAAATTCTGAGAAAATAAGAGAAAAGTAAAATATTCAAAATCGTACAATGAGTGAGAATAGAACAGCCATCCTCATCAAATATTCTTATTTTTCATCCCTCTTCTTCTTGTCAGAATCGTAATTGCTGTTCTGGAATCTACTGGCTAATGCAAAAGTTTCTAAAGACAGTTAATCAACGCCCAAATAATTTGTAAAACAGTATCCAAAATAACTGATCTTCAGAAATTCGGAAAAAAAGAAAAATAATAGAATTGAAAATTCTACAATTGGAGAGAATGAGAACAGCCACGATCATCAAATCTTCTTTCTCTGATCCCTCTTCTTCTAATCAGTGCAACTGGTGCCTTGTGATGCCGGACATCCTCAAGTTGTCGTTCGGTCCTCACCGAGTGTGTCGGCTTGGTGCCTTAAAGGGGTCAGTTTTGGACTTTGACTGAGTCGCCATCTGAAGATGTTGCCCGGCAGGTAAGACGTGCGAAAGAAATGCTGTGAATGTGTAGATGTAATACGTGAGCGTGCCGACTTTCGGAGAATGCTGCCTCAGGAGTGAGTAGTCCATGCCTCCTGAACCCGTCCAAGGGGTCGACGATGCCTACGCAGCCGAACGGGGAGTCCCCGCAGGACGTGCTCACACGGGACGGGCGCACCCGACTCGTACCGAACAGGTACGACTCTCGAATAATTCTAAGTCATTGTCTCAATCTGTGCCTCTCACCTACGTCTAACGCGAGCGTGGTGGAGGCAATTCGAAAACGTACTGAAAAAGATAAGAGACAAAAGAGCAGGTTGGGGGTACCTCTCGTCGCGTCGGGCGACAGCTATTTCGGTAGCACCGTTGCAATTTCGTCGACGATGGGGCGGTCGTGACCAGTGGTAGGGTAGGCGACAGTAGCCGCGGGCGGTGGAGACAGGCCGAGGGAGAAAAGGACGGGCACCTAAGGGCAGTATTGGAGGGCGGCGGCAACGCGACGGGCCGGGCTGGCCACGGGGAAGAGATGACGAGCATGGGCGGCGTTCACAGTGGCACAGGGACGGCAACACCAGCGTGGCAGTGCGGGGCACGGCGACGCAGGGCAGCGCTGAGGGGCCGCAGCGGAGCAGATGCAGCATTGGCGCAAGGCAGGGTGCAACAGCATGGGCGCGGGCGCAGAAGCAGGGTGCAGCGACATGGGCGCGGCGACACGGTGTGCAGCCTGCGCGGGCGCAGCAGCGCTGGGCACACAGGCGTGGTGTGCGACCGGCGGGAGCAGCAGGGCAAGGCGCGGCGGCGTGGAGCGCGACGGCCTGGGCACGACATTGGGACTAGGGACGGGTGCTCACGACGGAGAGCGGCGTCCGATGACGCGGCTAGCGGCGGCGGCTTTGGCGATGTTCAGGGACGCAGGCTAGCGGTGGCGGCATTTGGCGACGCAGGCGAGCAGCGGCGGTGCCCTTTTGGCGACACAGGCCTGCCGCGGCGGGGACGTTCAGCATCGCAGGCTAGCGGCGGCGGCGTTCGGCGACGCAAGCGAGCAGCGGCGGCGGGGTCGGCTACGCAGGCCAGCAGCGGCTGCGGCGTTCGGCAACGCAGGTTCCTTCCTCTCTTCTTCCTTTTCTTCTTCCTTGTTCTTTCTCCTTCTTCTTCCGCCTTCTTCCTCTTCCTTCCTCAACGAGGGACTCTTCAACTTCTGAACGTTATAACTTTTCAACAAAAATTCAAGAGTGTTTTTTCAAGGACGCCCACCCATTCCCTTTATATGGGAGAGGTGGATGGGCCCTCTTTGAGACTACAAAGAAAATGAAAGGGAAAATGTTTTGGGCCCAACAAAAGGGAGGGAGGGGAAAGTATCCTCATATGGGAATTTCCCCTCTCTACAACGGGATTATGAGGAAGGGAAGTACGAGAGAAAACAAGAAATGTAAAACGCAAAATGGATAAAAGCGGTAATCAAGACTGAAGATGGCGTGACATTACCAGGAGTATTTGAATCCGGGTGTGCGCGTCGTCACCTTGGCTTGCCATGCGGGCTGGACACAAATTGCTGGTGGAGTCGATGATGATGCCGACTCCTTGAGCAATGATCCTACGGTCTCGAGCTGTGTCGCGCCATCAATCCCCCCGGGGTTGGAAGGACTCGACTCCGGCGAGTTAGGGTAGATGGGTGGCAACGGCTGGAGCAGGTCTGGCCGAAGGCGGTGGAGCTCGTCTTCCGATATCCAGGTGTCATCCACACATGTTTGTCCCGCCCAACGCACCAGGAACCTCCTTGATACCCCTTACCCTGCATAGTCAATTATCTCCTGCAGTACACAATCGATTGCCTCATGCCAATCGGGTGAAACAACTGGGGGAGTGGTCGCGGAAAACTCACTCACATTGATGGGATCTAGAGAGGCTGGGGCTAAGGGATGAGATGGGGCCCGATACGGAGCCAGGTCCACCACGTTGAACGTGGAGCTTATTCCCCACGTAGGAGAAATCTCGACGATGTAGGCGTTGTCGCCCACTCTTTGGAGGATCGGGAACGGGCCGGCGCAACGAGCGTGTAGCTTGGTAGCCATCCCCGGAGAGTACCCCTTCAGCCTGAGTCTAACCATCACTAAGTCTCCCACGTCAAAGTCTCAACGTCGGCGATGCAAGTCGACAGCTTGCTTGTCCAATGCATTTTGATGTGTGATCCTATCATGGATGCCTCGATGCAATGCAGAAATATGTTGGGCGAATGCAAGACCATCTTCTGACACCCTAACATGAGGATCTACGGGAGCTAAGTCTAGAGGGCAACGGGGGGCCTGGCCATAGGCGATATTAAAGGGGCTCAACCCGATGGTATGGTTCACCGAGGAGTTATAAGTGAACTCTGTGTGAGGGATGATCAAGTCCCAAGTCGCGAGGTGTTCACCAACCAAGGAACGGAGCAGGTTGCCCAAACTTCAGTTGATGACCTCCGTCTGACCGTCGATCTGCTGATGGTAGGCAGTCGAAAATTTGAGCTTCGTGCCGAGGAGGCTCTACAACATCTTCCAGAAGTAGCTTGTGAAGCTTACATCCTGATCGGACACGATCAAAGCTGGCAAGCCGTGGAGGGCCACAATTTCTTTGAATAATTGTGCGACCTTCGTGGCGTCAGAAGTCTTCGCGCAAGGCACGAAGTGCGCCATCTTTGAAAATGTATCGACGACTACCCTAATAGAGTCGTGTCGTCTCGCCGTCCGGGGTAATCCCAAGACGAAATCCATGCTCACGTCGTCCCAAGGGCGCTTGGGCGTCGGTAGATAGGTGTACAACACGGCGCTCTTCTTGACCTGTTTGGCCAAGGCACAAACGCGGCATTGGGCAACTATGTTGCCGACATCGCATTTTATCGATGGCCAGTAGAATTGATATTCTACGGCCGCAATGGTCTTGTCACGACCGAAGTGGCCGCTAAGACCTCCGGCATGACATTCCCAATTGAGGAAGTCACAGAGAGACGTGCGTGGCACGCATAACCTGTTCCAATAGAACAGGTAGCCATCGGTGATAACATAGTCCCGGTGTTCGCAGGACAGGCCTCGTCGACTTTGGCAATGATGGGGCCAAATTTGGGGCAGCTATCGTATCCTTGTCGAATGGTCTCAAATCCGAGGACTGTCACCTTCATGACGTTTAGCACATGGGCTCTCCGACTGAGTGCATCGGCGACGACGTTGTCCTTGCCCTTCTTGTGCTTGATGAAGAATGTGTAGTCCTGCAAATACTCGACCCACCTCGCGTGTCGGTCACTCAACTTCTGTTGCGAGTGCAAGTACTTGAGCATCTCGTGGTCCAAGAAGAGTACGAACTCCATGGATAGGAGGTAGTGTCACCAATGTCTTAGGGGCTGGAAACAGCGTAGAACTCCATGTCGTAAGTGGAGTAGCGAAGCTTGGCGTCATTCAGCTTTTCACTAAAGAACTCGACGGGGTGGCCTTCTTGACTGAGGACGCCACCAATCCCGACACCCGAAGCATCAAAAGTAACCTCAAACACCTTCCCGAAGTCGCGTAGGCAGAGTATAGGTGCCAGAGTCATAATGAGCTTAACCTGATGAAAAGCTCGTTCTGCGGCTGGCGTCCAAGTGAACGGCTCCACCTTGAGACAGTCGGTGATGGGAGCTGTGACGGAACTAAAGTCCCGTATGAATCGTCGGTAGAAAGTCATGAGACCAACGAAGCTCCGAACCTCATGGAGATTGGCCAGTGATGGCCACGACGTGATAGCCCGGACCTTCTCTGGCTCTTCGGCAACGCCCTGGGCGGAAACAATAAACCCCATAAAAGCAACCTCCGAAGTGAGGAAGCTACATTTCTGAGGGTGCGCATATAGTTGTTCGCGCTGAAGGACAGTGCAAACCTATCGGAGGTGGTCGAGATTCTCCTCTCTCGAGCGAATGTAGATGAGGATGTCATTGAAGTAGACGACGACAAACCTCCCAATGAATGCACGAAGTACCTCATTCATGAGGCGCTGAAAGGTACTCGGTGCGTTAGAGAGACCGAATGACATAACTCTCCACTCATATAACCCGTCCTTTATTTTAAAACTGGTCTTCAACTCGTTGCCAGGGTGAATCCGAACCTGATGGTATCCACTCCGTCGATCTATCTTTGAAAAGATAGTGGATCCAGCCATCATGTCGAATAGGTCTTGCAAGTGCGGAATGGGAAAACGGTACGTGATCGTTATCTTATTGATGGCATGACTGTCGCAGCACATGTTGGTAACTTGGTAACAACTCGTCCAGTGCTTCACTGAAGAACGTGCTAGATGTCCATTCTGGTCGAAAGCAGGCCGAGGAATCTGAATGAATGGTATTGCACGTAGATGACAGTTTCACCCCGTTGGTTGCAGTCTAGCAAACGCAACTTCATGGACGGATCAACGAGGCCAGCAACAGTGAAGGCTGTGTTGCGAGTGAGAGCTGATGCATACCTACTCATCTTACCTTTCATCACCTCGCAAGCCTTGTACACTGATGTCCGTTGCTTGGTGGACATAACACTGTTCACTTGTAAAATATTTCCCCCTCTAATTCCTGACAGTACATCGTTGAGGCGTCTGATCACTGCTTTGATAATGATAATTGCTTCATTCGCTGTGGGCAATTTTGAACGACATGCGACGGTAACAGCCAACTAAAGGGGTTGCAATATACCTGCAAACTCTTTGACCATTTCCCATTCCTCGTCGCATAAGACCTATTTTCGTAACAGATTCAATGCCATGATATCTATACCATCCTTCTTCTCGACAGCAGCCACTAACATGGCATACGTAGAATTCTATCTTGTTGGGCAGTCCAATGGAATTTTTCTTTGATCAGGAAGTCCAAACTACATATCGTTCTTGACGCTGAGTTGAGCCACATATGCCTGCTACTATCTCACAAAGTCAGTTTATGACATCGCCCAAATTAGACGCACAGAACGCAAGAAGTATGGATCCTTGGTCAACATCGGGCGTACCGGCCATGTCATCCTCGCAGATAATCAGTGAGTCTGATGCCGAATCTGACACTCGTAGTGAGTTCATCTTAGCCTGGACAACAAGGTTCAGCACGTGCGCTACGCAAAGCACGTGCCAGTTTGCACTAAACTGAGGGTTTTCTAACTTCAGATGTTCCTCTAAAATAGTCATCATCTTCCTGTTGTTCGACGCAGTCTGTAGTAATTGCACACACTTGCGTATATTGGATTCATCAATGTAGGAAAACACAGGAAAGAAATAGTAAAAGTTTTTATGTTGTAACCCATACCTTTTTCCTCAAGTCAAATTCCTCCAATAGTTCAAGGACACGTGCACTCATATTTTCACTGGAGTGGGCGCCAGTCAACTGGCATATTCCTAGAACACACTCGCACAATGTCCACTCAGAGTCAACCCAATGATTTGTGACACCGAGGAAAGCAATGTTGTTCTCGGATG
>NC_135845.1:5257500-5412500 GCF_029677425.1 Wolffia australiana
TGTGCGGTGGGCGGTGCGGTGTGCGAAAATCTCGTGCGAATTACCACACAAATGCACCGCACATGCGCCCAACCGCACGAGTGGGATTCGCTCGCACGGTTTGGACCATGTCTACCTCAATTCACATTGAAATGACCTTAATAGCCTTCTATTGAGAATGAAGGAAATTGAATCAAGCACTATAAATTTATATTAGGTATCAAGAAGATTGAACCCTAGGACTTCACCATCTTAAGAATCAAGATGATTGTGGAGAAATAAAATGAGGCATTTCAGACGATAATGTCACTATACACCCACGTCAAAATGAAACAATATTTTAATCGGAGATTGCAAAAAAGTCAATGCACTGAGCATACCATTTTTTTAAAATGATATTTAAAATATTTGAATTTGGAGGAAAATTTGATTGCCAAAATCCTTCAAATATCGCCAAAAATGGGATGTAGACATTGGGTGAAGCCATCGTGGAGAAGTGGTATCATGTGATAATTAGAGAGTTATTGGAGCAAATAAATTTCATTAGTTTTTCGAGAATCACAATTTATTAACAAAATATGAGAATCTAATAGCTCAAAATGATTGAACGTGTGTATTGCATATAATCAGGAATTGATATGATAGAAAATTTTAAAAGTACATAGAGGGGTGATAACAGCCTAAATGCGGTCTTAATTTCAAGCAATTAGCACAATGTTATGCATTTATAGAGTTTACAATGGGGATTTTACCATAAATTTACGTGTAATTAATGTTTCCAAGTGATTTTTGATTTTTCCCTAATTTTCTGAATTTTCTGGGATTTATTTTAGCTTGAAATAATTATTTTTAAATGAAAATGGAAGGTTTAAAATTTTATTTTGAGGTTGATTAGTGTAGGGATGAATTAGTGAGTATTCCAGAACTTTCTGGTATTTTCTAGGTTTTTTTAGGATTTGATTGGATTTTCTGGGATTTATTTGAGAAAGAAATGCTATTTTAAAGAGGAAAATGATATATTTATAAAGGGAAAATGAGTTTTAAAGTAATTTTGAAACTTCCAGGGGCTTTTCGTAAATACGTGTTGCAGTTATACCCCTAAAAATGGCTCTCTGTCGTTTCGACAAGGGCCTAGATACAATTATGAAAAGTTTGCAGGGATTTAAATGAAAATTGCCATGGTATTTTTGTGATTTCAGGAAAAATTGATTTTTTTTGGGGGGGTGTGAAGCGGCAAAGGCGTGTTTTAGAAAGGACTTTATGGCAAAATGACAAATTGATTTTTCGGGCGACCTACGTGGCCTCATCTCAGTGGTCGGATGAGAATCTGATGGCACTTGATGAAGGGGGCCACCAGGCAGTAATTTCAGCGACCGCACGACGAATACAACGCGCACGTTCGGGTGGTGATGTGTCATTTTTTGATTCATGCGCGCTATGAAATACACATTCCTAGATGCATGTTAAAATATATCACTAACTTTTTTGGACCTTTTTTCATTCTTCTCATTTTCGCCAGGGGGTACGTGGCGCTATCAGATTCAACCCAAAAAAATAAATTTAAGCTGCGCCAACCAATCAAAAGTTGACACATCGTTGAGTGTGAAACAAAGAAATAAATAAATAGATTTAAATCCAATTGGTTTAAATTCATTTATTCATAACTTTTGATCCTGAAGTCAGATTGAGATGATTGTTTTATGGATTTGCTCGTCTTGACCTCCTCTATCTACGTGTATAGATCAAGCCTATATTGGTAATTTTTAATTAATTATTAAAGAGGGGTAAAATGGTAATTTTTACTCAGTAACCTAAGTATTAAAGGCAAATTCCAACAAGAGGAATCCATTCTGGATGATGCTCTATCATAGCAACAAGACAGAGAGGAGCTCCAGCTTGGATCAACCTATTTGGTACCTTTTTTCTTCTTTGTATTTGAACTTTTAGTGTATTTTGGATGATGTTTTGGTTAAATTTCTTCTTCGTTCTTCTTGATCTTGGTCTAAATCGCTAGGCTTGAGCAAAATGTACAAGCCCTTACTGAGATTGAGAGGAGAGATTAAGAGATTTACCTAGCTATTCCAAGCGCACATTAAAAAAACTATAAAAAGCTTCAATTTTTAGGATATTAAATTTCCCTTTTTTATTATCTAATAGTGTAGTCATTTCTGAATTATCAAACCTACAAAACCAACCAAACCAAATCAACATTTCCCTCTCAACCTCTTTAATAGGCCCTTTTGAACCTTCTCTTTGGATCAAAGAATCCAATCTAGAGCCCCTTATTTCTTCTATTCCTCTCATATCTTGTACCCCCCTTTCTAACTTCCTTGTCTAATTAGGTTGATTTGATCTTCATTGAAGATCCAATTAACTCTAATTAGGGTTTCGCTCAAGCAAAGCATCAAATTGTTTTCCTTACTAGCTTCCCTCGGATGATTCCTTTTATTATTACTACACATGTTAAGTAGGGTTTTTAAAATTTTTATTGTATAAGCTGAAATTGACAGCGACAAGGGATTAAAATTTTGTAAAATTCATCCCTATTTGTGGCTTATCAAGGGGTTTCTCGCTGAAACGTCATGTCAAGAATCATCATGGAGATATCGTACTTCAGTCATTAACTGGATTTCACACTCCACTATTATAATGATTTTTTTTTACGGTGACAAAAGACAAACCTACAGGAGGGCATGACCAATTAGAACCATGGGTGGTTACTCGAGCGCCTGTCCTTAATACAAACTATCACATTTTAGGAAATTTAAGACATCCAGGCTGCTAGATGTCACGAGAGTTGCTCTTAGTGAACATCCTTAGGGTGAAATTCATGTATACATGAGAGTTAGGCCCCTAACTAGGTGGCATTCCTTTTCCAGAGGCCTGCGCGCTTATTGGGAGGCAGTGTTCGAGTATTTTGGCTCACGACATTTTAAGGACTGAGTCATTATAGGTAGCGATGCCCAAATACCTGATCTATTAGGCCATTGCCATTGTACGTGGTGATACACTACAGACTGTGCACGTGCCCGTCCATGCCCAAGGTGGGACGGATCAGGTACGGTCCGCGCGTGTTGGGCGCACGGACTGAACGATGTGTGCGCGTGCGTGTCAAGCGCCACACGCCAATGCCAAGTGCCATGCGCGGGCGCCAACACCATGCACTAGCACTGAGCATTGCGCGCGGTAGTGGGACGCGCAGGCCGGGCGACGTGCCACGGGTGCAACGCGCGGAGTTGTGCGGGGTACTGCACAGCAGCCGCGCGGGCAGCACGCGCATTGCGTGTGCGAGGCGCGGGGCCGGGAGACATCCCGCTAGGAGAGTAAGGCATGTGGCGCGTAGAGTGCGCCGAGATGGCACAACGGGCGCGTAGCGCTCCTACGGGTAGTGTTGGGTGCGCAGCGCCCAGCTCAGGGGCGCCGAATGCAGTAGCGTCGCGCGGGCTGCGCACTAGGGTGTTGACACAGATGCTGGTGGCATGTGTGATCATCAAGGCTGGGGTGGTGTGTGTGATCACCAGGCCCCCGGGCGCACGACGCCCGACCTGGCGCACTTGTGTAGCGGCAGAGCGAGCGTGCGCCCGCGGTGGTGTGGCGACATTACCTCAGCGCAAAGCGCCTCGTCTCGTTCGTTGTATCACCCCTCGTCTTCCCCCATGTAATTATCCCCAATGACGATGTACTCTTTATGATATAAATGCAATGACCCTATTCACTGACGGTGCCTAGCACCACCATCTCCTCTAACCCTTCTATGCGATCTTAAGCAATTGCAAAAGCTTTCGCTGCAAGAGATCAAGGCTACTTAGTGTTCTGCTCCAAGCGTTGAGGCCAATTCCGAGAAAGAAATCTAGCTCGAGATTTGACCGTGTGAACACTGGTATCAGAGCCAGGTTGGATCGCCTCCCCATGTGCTTATGAATTCTGGTTAGGGAGATGGAGTCTTTCCGCGTACAATTGCGCGAGGAGAGACGACAGAAGGAGAAGGAGCAGAGGATGACTAATCACTTGTTGTACAAGATTAATGGTGAGGACGCCAACACATCACCATCAGACGCGTCACCACGGTCAATCGAAGTCAATGTCTCCGCCACGAATATGCCGCCACAGTCAACCGACGTCATCACTCTCGCTACGGACATGCCACAACCGTCTCCGCTACGCATGTCTCCACGCACGCATGTCAACACTCCTGCTATGGACATGCCACAACCATCTCCGCTACGCACGTCTCCACGCACGCACGTTCCTTCGCGCATCATGACATGTCGCCAACGGCAGATCAACAACTTCCCCTTGGCGTGACATGAAGCATGTCTCGTCTTTAATTTCTCGTCTTTAAGTTGTATTTTCTCTTTCCTCCAAGGCCTATATGTATAGGGAATTATTTCAAGAAATAGGTAGGCAGTCATATTTCAAGAATTGAGTTTTGTTTAACTCTTCTTGGAGGACTGCCCAAGCCTCCCTATCTCTCTAGCCCTAGCGCCACCAGCGTCGCCGCTACCGCCGCTGCAGCCTCACGTCATCGGCCTTCCACCCCTCGTCCTTCCTCTATATCTCTCTCACTCTCCCTCTCTCTCTCTCTCTTACTCTCCCGCTCTCTCTCTCTACTGCCCTCCCAGGACTGCCGCACAAGGCCGCCCAGGCCGCCCCTGCCAGGGCCACCCAAGGCCAGCCCTTGGCCGCCCCAATAGGGCAGCCCCAGACCGTCCCAGGCCGCCCGTGCCAGGGCCGCCCAAGGTCAACCCTAGACCGCCCCAACAGGGCAGCCCCAGGCCGTCCCAGGTCGCTCCTGCCAGGGCCGCCCAAGGCTACCCTAGGCTGCCCCAACAAGGCAGCCCCAAGCCGTCCCAGGCCGCCCTTGCTAGGGCCGCCCAAGACCAGCCCTAGGCCGCCCCAACAGGACAGACCCTGGCCGTCCCAGGCCGCCCCTGCCAGGGCTGCCCAAGGCCAGCGCCAGGCCGCCTCAATAGGGCAGCCCTAGGCCTCCTCAGCCAGGGTCGCCCAAGTCTGCCCACAGGCCGCCTGCTTGGGCTGCCCAAAGGCCGCCCAGGCCGCCCCGCCAGAACCGCCCAAGATCGCCCTGGCGCACGCTTGTGCCCCCGATGCCGGCCATCGTCAATGCCGTCTGACGCTTCAAGTCGCGCGCGCTCTGCGCGCTCCAGGTGCACTGCACGCCCTCCGCGCCCTCCGCGCGCGCGTAGGCGCTCCGTGCGCTTCGCGCACCCTACGCGCGCTTTGCGCGCGGGTATCCGCCTATGACTGAATCTGCGACCACGACATCAACTCACTACCAGGGCCGTTCAATGCCCGGAACGCCCTGACTCCTTCGTTCAGTGGGCCGCTCAACGCCCATATTCATCTAGTCTTCTCACGACCAGAATTCCCCGCAGCCTCTTCACGCACTACGGTGCCGAGGTACGCCTGAATTCTTTGGTGTCGAAGTGTTCCTCGTCCAGTATTTCACGTGACTTCTCCATCGCCATCAGATTTGATTTGGTTTTGAATTCTCAAATTCTCTCTATTCGTGAGTTCTCTCGTGATGTGAATTCGGATATTGATTTTGGTGCTTCAGCATCGTCGCGGTGGATGAAGACAGTACTCACGCCCTCGACGAGGATCGGAGCTGCACCACCAGCTTTCTTTGGTTTTTAAGTTCCAAATTCGATCGCGTGATTTCTGTGGTCTGTTTATCCCTCCCAAACCCAGTCCATTCACTGCCTTGCACCCATCCTTATCATTTCCCCGTCCCTCCAGTCGTCCATTTCCTAGTCGTCCTATGTCAAATTGGTATCAGAGCCTAACCTGTCAGCCCAGTCATTTCCGCCATCGTAGACATCTTCATTTGTCAGTCCCATTGCATGCATCTGCGTTCAGGCAAATGAGTCTCCGCTCCGATGATAGACCAACCCCAAGATGGTCGTGAGGTGTCCGTCCCCGTCCATGAGTTGTCATCGTTCGTCCCACCGACCTCCTCTCGAGGAGACATTGATCGTGCGTTAGACGCTGTCCAGAATGGCTTTCATGATGTGAATACACGAATTACCAATATGGAAAATGGTCTAACCAATTCGATCAATGCGGTGAGCGAACTGACTTACCAACTCGAGAATAGAGGTCTGGATCGACATTGTCGTGATCACGAAGACCATTACCCACCTGATCCTAGATCTCGGGATCGTGATAGGAATCATCGTGATCTTGATGATCCTATACGACCCAAGGATAGATCTTGAAGCCAAAATCAGAATCGTCCCAAACGAGACGATCTGATTCCTCTGGAGATTTGCACTCCGGTCCGTGATAGGAATCGTCGAGACGATTACTATCCGCATGAGCCTAGGACCCCAGGTCAGGATAGGAATCGTCCCCCACGGAACGATCCCTATCCACCTGTGGATAGAGCCCCGGTGCATGATGGAAATCATCTACCACGAGACGATTACCATCCACCAGAGGAGAGGATCCTAGAGCGCGATAGGAATCATCCCCCACGGAATGATCCTTATCCTCTTGATGATAGACATCGTGGATGGAACGGGAATCGTCCGAACAGGAACGATCCTTTTCCACCCGAGGATGTGGTTCCCCCTCGCGATCACCGCAGTGCAGATCATGACAACCAGTGGCAGCAAATTCAGTGTAGCATCAAAGTCGATGTTCCATACTATGAGGGATCCAGGGATCCTAAGGAACATCTTGATTGGGAATCCAAATTGAATAGTTATTTCAAGTGGTACAATATGCTACAGTGGCAGAAAGTCCAATACGCCGAGATGAGATTAGGAGGACAAGCGAAAATCTTTTAGGAGAATCTTGAATTTTTGATTTATAACCGTCGTGAGGCACCCATAGATACTTGGCCCCAGATGAAGGAAAAACTGCATGAGAAATACGTCCCACTTGCCTATCTAGATAACCTTCTTGACCAATGGCACAAACTGCCGCACGGTAGACGCCCCGTCTTCGAGTATATCACTCAATTTGAGGAATTCTATATGAGGTGTCGAGTTGAAGAGAATCCTCGAGTCGTTATTTCTCATTTTAGGACTGGTCTTAACCATTATTTAGAGACGGAACTGCTAATCCACAAAGCCGCCACCCTAGAGCAGGCCTATCAGATTGTTGAAGACCTAGAGCTATGCCAGAATTTATACCATACTCCCGTGTACAATCACCCTGCTCTCACAGATTGGTCGCACTTATCTAATCCCTCTTATTCTAATCGTGTGGCCTAGCGCAATCCGCCCTTAGCCCTTCCGGCACCACCACCATCAGTTCCTACTTCCACTCGCACTCCGATCGAACATCGTCCACCAGCTCCGACATCATCCTCTACTACGCCAAATGCTCGTACATCGTCTTCCCTTGATTCCACAACTAGGGCCCCTCCTCCTCAATCCAACCCCGCACATATCGGTCCCTCCGGCTTGACCTATTTTTAATGCCAGGGTCATGGTCATCGAGCTTCCCAATGTCCATCACGAGCCCTACATATAGGTCAGGAGTCCTCCGATAGCACTCCTATCATAGATGATCAGCCCATCGACGAGGAAGAGTACATGATAGATAGCGACGTTGAAGACAAATTCGTGCACGAGGAAGATTTAGTGGGCTTCATCGGTGTCACCGACTGCCCACCAACCCTTCCTCGTCAGGATCCATCTACGCACGTTAGGGGAGTCATCCGATGCACCCTTACCCAGCCTTCGACTGATACTTCTGCTTTGAGGACTTCCATATTCTATACTTATTTCAAAATTTGTGACAAGATGTGTAAATCAATTGTAGACAGGGGCAGTTGTATCAACGCCGTGTCCGATGTCATAACGTCACGCTTGGGATTGCCTTTAATCGACCATCCTAACCCGTATTTTGTATCCTAGATTGATGCTACTTTGATTCTCGTAAAGAATCAATGACGTCTTCCTTTGAAAGTTCAATAATACGAGGAAGACGTATTGTGCGATGTGCTACCCATGAAGGTGGGCAGCGTTTTCCTCGGCCACCCTTGGCTGTATGATAATGATGTACACCATTTCGGTAGAAGCAACACATGTTCATTCATCCACCAGGGAAAGAAAATCACGTGGCATCCTTATACCCAAAGTCCACAAAAGCCTTCGCCGAAATCTCCATCCTTAGGCTTGTGTATCCTTAGCGGTCAACAATTTTAGAAGGAGTTAGATAGTGAAATGACTATGTGTTTAGCTATGATTCCTGATCACTCCTCCGAGGATTCCTCCGCTCCACCCCCTGAGGTTTCTCAGCTAATCGAAGAATTTGCAAGCGTCTTCCCCAACGACTTACCCGACGACCTACCTCAGATGTGTGACATCCAGCATGCCATCGATCTCATTCCGGGTTCATCTTTACCCAACCTCCCTCATTATCGGATGGATCCCACGAAGTACAAGGAGTTACAGCGTCAAGTCCAAGAACTCTTGGACAAGGGGTTCATCCAAGAGAGCCTCACACGTGCGCCATACCCGCACTGCTGGCCCCCAAAAAGGATGGGAGTTGGCGCATGTGCATCGATAGTAGAGCTATAAATAAGATTACGGTCAAGTATAGGTTTCCTATTCCCCGCATCGACGACATGTTTGATATGATGGCAGGTTCTAAAATCTTCTCCAAAATTGACCTTAAAAGCGGTTATCACCAAGTTCGTATCTGTTGGAAGCTAAGAGGGGAGGTGAATTACCTTCCCTTCTTTTTATTTACCTAGTTAGCTTTTAAGATTCCTTGATTTGACACTCACCTTCTTTCTCTCGAACACTTAGATTTACTTGGTTCCTCGATCCGCTTAGTGATCGAGTCAATCCAAGGCCCCCCTTCGAGTCCAAATTAGGACTCAGGATAATCTTACTAAGGATCCTCCCTTGTAAGGTACCCTAACCCAACTTACAGAGTTGCTTCTGCAGAGGAGTCTTCCGATGGCACGTCACGTTCTTTGGTGCACGAGCTTCAACCCCGAACCGCCTTCGGGTAGACCGTCACGAACTCTTCCTCGTACGTCCACTTCCCTCGTCACCGTCACATCCTTGGTGCCATGAACGTCACCTCCCTGCCTTCTTGATCTTCGTCACCTGTTCAGATTAGTGGAAGAAACGATATACCGCTCCCCGTGATTGATCAAAGGTCAATCACCGCTCTCAATGATGTATGAATGATCAAACAAACTAAGATTCAAATGTAATATCAAGATAAATTCTGAAAACCTGTTTCATAAGTACTTTCAAGATCAACAAATCAATTCCTCTTAATCACTTTCAAAAATAATATCAATCCCTTCACTATCCTTCACAAAATCTCATAAAAATCACCACTAACTCAATGATTGTGGAGGAAACTATCACCCTATTCAGTAAATAAATGAATGATGAAAATTAAAAACTTCCCTTATCAATGGAGAAGCACAGCCACACTGATTTCAGGGGAGAAACTTCACAAGAAGCAGCACTTTCTTCTTCAAGAGTAGCACAAGAGAGATGTTTTCAAAAGGGATACCTCAACTCTTGTCTGAAGGGGTATTTATAGGGGTAGAGGGGTAGATTGTAATTTTCTGAGAATTTCAAAAAAGATTCGAGCTCAAAAGGAGCTGTAATTAATTTTTTATGATTTTTCAAAGTTTTATAGAAAGTTTCCTTAATTAAAGAATTAATTATAGTAATTAATGCTAATTAAAGTAGTTAGGTTTAATATAGGAATTTCAAAAGTCGGAAAAAATACGATTTTTAGAAATAAGAAATGATTTTGGAAAGTCAACCGTCGGACCCTACCTTTGGAATAAATCGAATTTCCTAATTCGATTTTTTGGGTCCAAAGTACATTATATATAAATAATTTATTTCTACACTAAGAGATGACTTCTGGCGCAGTGGTAAATCGCTTCATTACTGAGGCGGAGGTCTTGGGTTCAAATCTCGTTCTCCCCATATATATATAAATATTTTTAATTCAATCTATAGTTGCGGATCCGACCTCGGATTTAACTGGTTAAATCCGCCCGTCGGGTCCGCCACTAAGGCTAATGGGCTCCGCCCATTTAGGCCTTATTGGGCCCTTCTTAAATGAACTAAAATGCCAGAAATTTATTTAGAAGTCAATTTTGCACTATCTAAAATACTTTTAATTGTTTAAAAATTCAGAAAAATATTTATAATATTTTTAAAGTATTTAAAAATATTTCTAAGGCTTCTGAAAATAATTTCAACATACGTTAAATATGAAATGACTTTTTAAAATATTTTAAAGTATTAAAATGACATTTTAATACTCTAAAACTATTTTCAGAAATTTTAAAAAACATTTTTCATTCTCCCAAGTACTTTATGATTATTCTAGTTTATTTTATAGTTTTAACACATTTAAAAAACATAATCTTAAAATATTTTAAGCTCTAATTATAAATTAGTTTCTTAATTATAAATTCATGATATTAATGTAATTTAGTGTACATTAAAACACAAAAACCTCAACAGTATCCGTCCAGGAGACGAATGGAAAACTGCTTTTAAGATCAAGGATGGATTATATGAGTGGAAAGTCATGCCCTTTGGTTTATCGAACGTGCCTAGCACTTCCAACGTTTGATGAATCATATACTTAGACCATTCATTGGGAATTTTGTTGTCGTTTACTTTGACGATATTCTTATCTATAGTAAATCGACACCCGATCATCTCCATCACTTACGTTTAGTTTGCGAAGTATTGAAAACCGGGCAGTTGTACGCTCACCCAAATAAATGTTCCTTTCTTGTTAGTCACATCTCATTCTTAGGTTTTATCCTCTCTGACCAAGGTGTATCCGTTGTCCCGGCCAAAATTACCGCAATTATCCAATGGCCAACTCCCAGGAATGCCCATGATGTTCGTAGCTTCCACGGATTAGCCACATTCTATAGATGATTCATTTCCAATTTTAGTACCATCATGGCCCCGATTACAGAATGTCTTAAAGGAAGCCATTTTGAGTGGACTACCGCAGCACAGAAATCCGTCGATGATATCAAGACTAGAATGACCCAAGCCCCCATCCTCTGACTACCTGATTTTGATAAAGTCTTTGAAGTTTCTTGTGACGCGTCGGGATTAGGGATTGGTGGAGTATTGAGCCTGGAGAATCACCCCATCGCATTCTTCAGTGAGAAATTAAACGATGCCAAACTGAAGTACTCCACCTATGATAAAGAATTCTATGCCATTATCCAATCCTTGCGTCATTGGCGTCACTACTTATTGTCTAAGGAGTTCGTTCTGTACTCTGACCATGAAGCCTTAAAATATCTCCACTCCCAACAGAAACTTAACCCCAGACACGTTAGATGGGTCGAATATATCCAATCCTACACTTTCGTGCTCAAACATAAGAGAGGAGTTGAAAATAGGGTCGCTGATGCCTTGAGTAGACGAGTCCACTTGCTGAATGTTATGAAGGTTGAGGTTATTGGCTTTGATCAGATGAAGGACCTATATCTTGAATGCCCAGATTTTTCTCCCATTTTACAGACTATAGGCAATTACGCGGATCCTGAAAACCAAATTACATCCTAGAAGATGGATTCTTATTTTATGATCGTCGCCTATGCATCCCACAGTCATCCCTTGAGAACTTTCTTGTGTGGGAGACGCATGCCAGAGGCCTTAGTTGTCATTTCGGAAGAGATAAAACCATCGCTATGGTCGAGCACAGGTTTTTTTGGCCATCTCTCAAATGTGACGTAGCTAATATAGTTTCCCAATGTCACGTATGTGCTCTCGCTAAGCAGGTCAAACAGAAGACCGGCCTATATACCCCACTACCTGTCCCTTAGAAACCTTGGGAGGATGTGGGCATCGACTGTGTTAGGGCTTCCGAGGATGAACAAACGCTATGATTCCATCATGGTGGTTGTGGATCGTTTTTCGAAAACAGCCCTTTTCATTCCTTGCTTTAAAACTTCTGACGCCTCTCATGTCGCTCAACTGTATTTCAACGAAGTTGTCCGTCTCCATGGACTTCCAAAAAGCATAGTATCGGACAGAGATGTCCGATTCACTAGCTACTTTTGGAAGACTCTTTGGCATCTTTTGGGGAGGAAGCTCAAGTTTTCCACGGCTTTTCACCCCCAAACTGATGGACAGACCGAGGTCGTTAATAGGAGCCTCGACAACCTATTACGATCGCTGGTGGGAGACAACCTTAAGTCTTGGGATTCTGTTATTCCGCGTGCCAAATTTGCCTACAACGCGTCAGTCAACCGTATCACTGGTTTGAGTCCATTTGAGATAGTGCATGGTCATCTACCTCGTACCCGTACCGACCTCATACCTATGTTACCACATGCTAGAGTCTCAGATGGCGGTCATGAGTTCGTTGATCATATTAGAAGTCTGCATGGGGAAATCCATACACATATCATAAATAATAATGCCTCATATAAACAGGCCGCAGATCTACACCGTTGTTTTCGCGAATTTAAAGAAGGTGAAATGGTGATGGTGAGGGTTAGGCCGGAGAGATTTTCCTCCAAACGGGCTACTATGCTTCATGCTCGTTGTGCCGGGCCGTTTCCGATCCTCAAACGAGTTGGGAAAAATGCCTATGCCGTCGACATACCTTCCTCGTGGGGAATAAGCACCACTTTCAATATCTCGGATTTAGTGGCATTTAAAGCCCCACCTCCGTCATCGAAAGGCCCTGTTCTACCTTCGGACTTTCTGGTGAGCGAGTTTGACTTGTCCACTCCCCCATCACTACCTTTTGACTGGCAAGAGATCATCAAGGAAATACTGGACGAGGTAATCACCTTCACCAAAGGTGGGACGGTGCGGAAGTTTCTTGTTCGTTGGCAGGGCAAAGCATCAACAGACGACACGTGGATCACAGAGGAGGATCTAGCTCGCCTGTGACCAGATTTGGTGACCCCGCTGGAGCTTTCTGCCGCTTACTCCACCGAGTCGAGTTCTTTGCACCTCGGGTGAATTGATGGCGAGGACGCCAACACATCACCATCGGACGAGTCGCCACGGTCAACCGAAGTCATCGTCTCCGCCACGGATACACCGCCACAGTCAACCAACGTCATCACTCTCCCTACGGACATGCCGCAACCGTCTCTGCTACGCATGTCTCCATGCACGCACATCAACACTCCCGCTACGGACATGCCGCAACCGTCTCCGCTACGCACATCTCCACGCACGCACGTCAACACTCCCGCTATGGACATGCCGCAACCGTCTCCGCTATGCACCTCTCCACGCACGCACGTTGGCCGCCCCAACAGGGCAGCCCAAGGCCAGCCCAAGGCCGCCCCTGCCACGGCCGCCCAAGGCCAGCCCTAGACCGCCCCAACAGGGCAGACCCAGGCCGTCCCAGGCCGCTCTTGCCAGGGCCGCCCAAGGCCAGCCCTAGGCCGCCCCAACAGGGCAGCCCAAGGCCAGCCCAAGGCCGCCCCTGCCACGGCCGCCCAAGGCCAGCCCTAGACCGCCCCAACAGGGCAGACCCAGGCCGTCCCAGGCCGCTCTTGCCAGGGCCGCCCAAGGCCAGCCCTAGGCCGCCCCAACAGGGCAGCCCAAGGCCAGCCCAAGGCCGCCCCTGCCACGGCCGCCCAAGGCCAGCCCTAGACCGCCCCAACAGGGCAGACCCAGGCCGTCCCAGGCCGCTCTTGCCAGGGCCACCCAAGGCCAGCCCTAGGCCGGCCCAATAGGGCAGCCCCAGGCCGTCCTAGGCGGCACCTATTAGGGCCGCCCACGGCTAGCCCCAGGCCGCCCCAATAGGGTAGCCCCAGGCCTCCCCAGCCAGGGTCGCCTAGGTCTGCCGCCAGGCCGCCCCGCAAGAACTGCCCAGGATCGCCCCAGCGCACACTTATGCCCCTGACGCGGGCCATCATCAATGCCGTCTGACTCTTCGAGTCGCGTGCGCTCTGCGCGCTCCAGGTGCGCTGCACGCCCTCCGCGCGCGCGTAGGCACTCCGTGCGCTCAGCGCCCACGCGCGTTGCTCCGCGCGCTCCGTGCGCTTCGCGCATCCTACGTGCACTTCGCGCGCGCGGGTATCTGCCTACGCCTGAATCTGCGACCACGACATCAACTCATTACCAGGGCCTTTTAACGCCCGGAACGCCTAGACTCCTTCGTCCAGTCGGCCGCTCAATGCCCGGATTCATCCAGTCTTCTCACGACCAGAATTCCCCACAGCCTCTTCACGCACTACGGTGCCGAGGTACGCCTGAATTCGTTGGTGTCGAAGTTTTCCTCGTCTAGTATTCCGCGTGACTTCTCCACCGCCATCAGATTTGATTTGGTTTTGAATTCTCAAATTCTCTCTATTCGTGAGTTCTCTCGTGATGTGAATTCGGATATTGATTTTGGTGCTTCAGCATCGTCGCGGTGGATGAAGACAGTACTCACGCCCTCGACGAGGATCGGAGCTGCACCACCAGCTTTCTTTGGTTTTTAAGTTCCAAATTCGATCGCGTGATTTCTGTGGTCTGTTTATCCCTCCCAAACCCAGTCCATTCACTGCCTTGCACCCATCCTTATCATTTCCCCGTCCCTCCAGTCGTCCATTTCCTAGTCATCCTACATCAGAATGTATGGGTCTGAAGACCCACGTCGATAAGAACTGCGACAAACTGAAGTCACACATAAAAGACTAGCGGGTGGAGACCCGCCATAGGTAAGACGTCCTCAAAGAAACAATCAGACAACGCGATGACACTATCCGGCAGCTGATCGAGATGGTCCTGACCTTAAAGGTCTAGATGGAAAGGCTGGAAGAAGGCACCAGCAGTCGTCCTAACAACGACGATGGAAGCACTCACTCCCCGAACCGCGATTCGACGGTTCTCGCCGGGAAGACGCTGTGGCAGATTTTTTGTACGACTGCGACCGGTATTTTGGCAAAGGACAACACTCGGATGAAAATAAAATCCTACAGGCTAGATACTTCCTCACTGATGAGGCAAAATCGTGGTGGAGACAGAGGGAAGAGTGTGGAAATTGGCCACACCCAACTTACGAACAGTTTGTGCGGGAGATAAAGGAGAGCTTCATGCCGTACAACACAGCGTGGATTGCGAGGGGAGAGCTGGAAAAACTCAAGATGACAGGCAATCCAAGGGAATATGTGGGCCAATTCGTGTCCATAATCCGAAGGATAACCGACATGTCTAAGGTAGACAAGCTCTACCGCTTCGCAAAGGGCCTTCCCACTAGCTCCAGACAAAGCTGGAGAGGAGAGAGTGCAGAGATTTAAACTCGGCCTACAAGGTTGTGGAAAGCACAGAGCTCCGCCCCTCTAGACCCACCAAGACGGAGGACAGACCCGTGAAGGGGAACAAGCCGCACCAAGAGCACGCCGAATCACCAGCAGTGTCAAGCAGTCAGGGCTTGAAGAGAAAGTTTAAACAGGCCACGGCAAGAGCGTGAGACTGTGGAAACAGAGTCCAGGTGGTGGGGGCAACAAGTTAACTTGTTTCTCTTGCGGAGGACCCCATTTCATGAAGGATTGCCCAAGAGGGACGGCGGCGGGCACTAATGTTAATGCGATGGTCGTGCTGCCGGCCCAACCGGATGTTCCCGGGGGAAGCAGTACGGTGACCCTAAACCCCTTGCAGTGCTTAGCGGCACTATAGGGGGGCGCCCCAGTCTAGTATGAGGGTCCGAACCTCTTGCACATTCCGGTACTGATCAACGGCAAGCCCTCCACGGCCATGGTTGACACGGGGGCGACGTACAACGTCCTCGCCGAGAAGGAAGCCAAGAAGCCCGGCTTGAAGCTGCCCCCAAGTGCGGGGAAGATCAAGGCCGTCAACTCGGAGGCGCGAGACATCATCGGTGTGGCCAAGGGGGTGCTGCTGCAAGTGGTAACGTGGGAGGGCCGGACCAACTTCATGGTGTCCCCCATGGACAACTTTGCAGTTGTCCTGGGTGTCGACCTTTTGATGGGTTCACGTGCTGTCGTGTTCCCCTAGTACCATGGTGTATTGTTCCCGGAGGGATCTCACCCATGTTTCGTGAGGGACAAGTGGTCCAGAAGCCGCGGAACACCGCCCTCCTATCCGCCATGCAGATCAAGGATTGATTGAGGAAGGGGGAAGAGACCTTCCTCGTCACCTTACGAGGGCCGACACCCCAAAAAAAGGGTGAAAGGCAGGGTTGTGCACCAGCCCATTTGGCGGCACTTAGTTGGGGTGACGATGACGACAACAACCCCGGTGCAGCCACGGGTGGACTACCGGGGCCAATTGTGGACGTACTGCAGGATTTTGCCGGGGTGATGCCTGCGCAACTCCCTGCGAAGCTGCCGCCCAGGTGGGATGTGAACCACAAGATCAAATTACTCCCCGGTATACGTCCCCCTACGCGGGCACCATACAAGATGCCCCCCGCTTACCTGGAGGAGCTAAGGAAACAACTCCAAGAACTGCTAGAGAGCAAGCTCATCCGGCTGTCCAAGGCTCACTTCGGCGCCCCAGTTCTTTTCTAGAAGAAGAAGGATGGGTCACTCCGTCTTTGCGTGGACTACCGAGCGTTGAATAAGGTAACAATGAAAAATAAATATCCTGTACCGAATGCTGAAGAGCTATTTGACAGGCTCGGCGAGGCTCGCTACTTCTCACGGATGGACTTGAAGAGCGGGTACCACCAAGTGCGGATCAAGGAGGGGGATGAACCGAAGACGGTGCGTGTGACTCGCTACGGATCATTCAAATTTTGGGCTCACGAACGCTCCTGTTACTTTTGCTGCCTGATGAACAATATTTTTCGGGATTATATCGATGATTTTGTTGTTGTGTACTTGGATGATATTCTCGTATACAGCCAGAGCTTGGATGACCATGTGAGGCACCTAAGGAAGGTGATGGCTAAGCTGAAGGAGCACGAGCTCTACCTCAACCCAAAAAAGTGTGAGTTTGCCTTGCAGGAGATTGAGTTTCTTGGACACCTAGTCGGGAAGGGAAGTGTGCGCATGGATCCCTCGAAGGTGAAGGCCATCAGAAATTGGACGGAGCTGAAGGGTGTGCCGCAGCTAAGGTCTTTCCTTGGGTTGGCAAATTACTATCGGAAGTTTATCAAAGGTTTCTCTTGACTAGCTGCCCCTCTGACGGACTTGTTGAAGAAAGTTGTAAAGTGGCAGTGGACAGACCGGTGTCAAAGAGCATTTGACAAGCTGAAGAGTGTAGTCTCTAGTGAACAGGTGCTCAAATTGCCCAAGTTCAACAAGCCATACGAGGTACACACCGATGCTTCTGATTTCGCCCATGGTGGTGTTTTGATGTAGGACGGACACCATGTGGCCTACGAGAGCTGCAATCTGAACGACGCGGAAAGGAGGTACTCGGTACACGAGAAGGAGATGACAGCGGTGGTATATTGCCTGAGAGTCTGGCACCACTATCTCCTCGGAGGGAAATTCGTGGTCTACACCGATAATGTGGCCACCAGTTGCTTCGAATCCCAGAAGAAGGTGACCCTAAAGCAAGCGAGATGGCAAGACTTCTTGAGGGAGTTCGACTTCAACTTGAAGTACAAGCCGGGGTGCGCCAACCAAGTGGCCGACGCCCTAAGCCGCAAGGAACCAGAACTGTTTGTGGCCGCACTTTCTGCAGTCCAAGGAAGCATTCTTGATGAAATCAAGTTGGCACTGAAAGATGATCTGGAAGTTGTTCGCTTGATGAAGCACATTACTGCAGGCAAGGCAAGGAGATTCTGGAGTGAGAATGGCATCATATACACAAATGGGAACAGGCCTTATGTGCCGTGCGCGGGTGGGTTGCTCCGGAAGCTCCTTTATGAAGCACACAACGCACCCCACGCCGGACACCTAGGGTAGGCCTGGACACTTGCACTCCTGTCTAGTAGCTATCACTGGTCGGGAATGGAACGAGATGTGGAAGACTATGTTCGTTCATGCCTGGTGTGTCAACAAGACAAGATAGAGAAGGCCAAGGCAGCTGGAACGCTAGAACCTCTCCTGAGGGCGAGCAGACCGTGGGAGTCTATTTCAATGGATTTCATCACTTGCCTTCCAGGCGTGGGTGGGCACGATGCCATCCTAGTTGTCGTGGATTGTTTCTCAAAATATGCGACGTTCATCTCCACCACGTCGGAGGTGCACGCTGATGGCGTGGATCGTCTGTTCATGTCCTATGTGGCGAAGTACTAGGGTCTTCCACTAGACATTATTAGCGACCGTGATAAAACATTCACCCCAAGCTCAAACATTCACATTTCTGGGAGTTACTGTTCAAGTACATGGGCTCCAAGCTCAAATTGTCTACGAGCTTCCACCCCCAGATAGATGGTCAGACGGAACGTGTGAACTCCATGATCGAAGAATACCTCCGGCATTACGTTTCGGTCAATCAAGAGAATTGGGTGGAGCTACTGGAAGCAGCACAATTTGCGCACCACATCAATCAGAGCTCGACTACGGGTCACTCGCCGTTTGAGATTGCAACTTGAAGACAGCCACTGACTACTCCAGAAGTTGTGAAAAGGAAAGGGAATGGACATTTCCCTGCGGCCTTGCGCTTTGCGTGCGACTATCATGCTCGCATCGAGGAAGCCCGTGAGGCATTGGAGCGTGCTGCTCAAAGAATGAAGAAGGCCACAAAGAGCATAGACGGGACATAGAGTTCCAAGTTGAAGACCAATGCTCAAATGTTGAAGACGAAGCAGGCAAAGCGGTGTCACAAGGCTTCGGTTCCCCACTATGATGGACCTTTCGAAGTGGTGGCTAAAATCGGACGGGTTGCCTACCGACTCAATATTCCCCGTCGGTTGGGGTCCATCTAGTCTTTCATGTGTCGGTTCTGAAGAAATATATACCAGATCCCGAAGACGCACCGAGGAACCAGCCCCAGCATGCGCTGCCAAATGGGGGGCCACACTTTGATCAGGAAGCAGAAGCTATCCTCGCAAAGCGGGAAATTGATCGGGGAGGACGTCACGGTTGCTATCACAAGATTGAGTACCTAATCAAGTGGAAGAATAAAACAGAGGAATTAGCCACCTGGGAGCGCGACTCGGACTTACGGCAGTTCGAGGACCTACTGCGAGCATATGAAGTGGAGCTGCAGGCGTCGACGAGGGCGTCGACAAATTCAGGCGGCGAGCGCGTGTTAGGTACCTAATCGGGCGGCATTCCTTTTCCAGAGGCCTGCGCGCTTATTGGGAGGTAGTGTCTGTGTATTTTGGCTCACGACATTTTAAGAACTAAGTCATTATGGGTAGCGATGCTCAAATATCTGATCTATTAGGCCATTGCCACTGTACGTGGTGATACACTACAGACTGTGCACGTGCCCGTCCACGCCCAAGGTGGGACGGATCAGGTACGGTCCACGCGCGCTGGGGCGTGTAGGCTAAACGGTGTGTGCGCGCGTGCGTCAAGCGCGGCACGCCAACGCCAAGCGCCACGCGCGGGCGCCAACACCATGTGCCAGGGCCGAGCACTACGCGGAGCAGTGGGACGCGCTGCGCGCGGGTGCGGGACGCACAGGCCAGGCGGCGTGCTACGGGTTCAGCGCGCGGAGTTGTGCGGGGTGCCCCGCAGCGGCCGCGCGGGCAGTGCGCGCATTGCGTGTGCAGGGCGCGGGGTCGAGAGACATCCCACCAGGAGACTAAGGCATGTGGCGCGTAGAGAGCGCCGAGACGGCACAGCGGGCGCGTAGCGCACCTGTGGGTAGTGCTGGGTGCGCAGCGCCCAGCTGGGGGGCGCCGAATGCGTGATCGTCAAGGCCGAGGTGGCGCGTGTGATCACTAGGCCCGCGGGCGCGCGGCGCCCAGCCCGAGGCACTTGTGTAGCAGCAGAGCGAGCGTGGCGCGCGCGGAGCGGTGGCCCTGAGGCGGTGTGGTGACATTACCTCGGCGCAAAGCACCTCGTCTCGTTCATTGTATCACCCCTCGTCTTCCCCCATGTAATTATCCCCAATGACGATGTACTCTTTATGATATGAATGCAATGACCCTATTCATTGACGGTGCCTAGCACCACCATTTCCTCTAACCCTTCTATGCGATCTTAAGCAATTGCAAAAGCTTCCGCTGCAAGAGATCAAGGTTGCTTAGTGTTCTGCTCCAAGCGTTGAGGCCAGCACATGCCAATTCCAAGCAAGAAATCTAGCTCGAGATTTGACTGTGTGACGATGAGATATAGGTGAGGACTGAGGCCTGGAAGTGAATGACTTAAGTGAGCAAATTTCAGTAGATGATAATTTTTTGGTACAAAAAAAATATTTTTCTTGAAGTTATGACTTAGCTTCAATATTCATTCTTATCATAATTGGATAAGTATTATTCGAGATAAGAGGACAAATATTATGAATCATCTAAATGCCTTCTTTGAGATCCTTCCAATGTCCAAAACATGGGCCATGAATTCCAACATCACATTTCAGATTTTTTTCATAATAAGAATGTATCAGAAACTTGAAATTTATTAGCATTTAAAGACAGAAATAAAAATATAAAAATTTATCAGACAAGTCTATTTCTAAAATTTCTACACATACACGAGAATGTATTTTTAAGTCATCCATCCTACTTAACACTCATGCGTTTTAAAAACATTAGAGAACTATTTCTCGAATATTTCCAATGATGATAAATTTTACATTTTAAATTAATTAATTATAAATCGTATCAATATTAAATCCAATTTTGAATTATATTCGGAATTTCTATATATATTGGTATGTTATGAAATCATTTTTGAAAAGAATTGAATCAGAATAATATTATTTTGGAATCTTATGCCATTTAATTTAAACATATATTAATTTTCTAATCAGAATACAATTTAAATTGCTTTTTGACTTCCAAATCATGCCTGCCATGTGTCAATAAACATGAAAGGCAAACGGCAACCATGGCTGTCAGAAGAAGAGCTTCTCTGGCGGAGGCTTCCGATGGAGCAACTCAAGCTCAGAACGATGTTCGTTCTGCTCCAGCGGACGAGCTTCCTGCGCTCGATCCTCCAAGGCTTTCTCTGGTTCTCTCTTTGTCGGCCGTGTTCTTCGTGCCGTTCTTTTACGCGGTGTTCTATGTTTACGACATCGAATCCGAGCTTCGGCGATCGATTGTGATCAATGCTGCTATGAGCTTTGGAGGGTTTCTTGTAGCTCTGCGATCTATTCCGGTGGCGGCTAGGTATCTTCTGAAGCGCAACCTCTTCGGTTACGACATCAACAAAAAGGGCACTCCCCGGGGCAGTATCAAAGTGCCCGAGTCTCTAGGCATTGTGATTGGGATCGTTTTCTTGGTCGTGACAATACTTTTCCAGCAATTCAACATTACTGCAGACTCCAATTGGCTTGTTAAATTCAACGCGGCATTAGCATCCGTTTGCTTCATGATTCTTCTGGGCTTTGTGGATGATGTCCTTGATGTTCCATGGAGAATAAAACTGCTGCTGCCCTCGTTTGCAGCACTTCCTTTGCTGATGGCATATGCTGGACATACAGGTATTATCATTCCAAAACCTCTTATTCCGTACATCGGAGTGAAAATTCTCGACCTGGGGGTGATCTACAAAGTTTACATGGGCATGTTGGCAGTCTTTTGCACGAATTCAATCGACATTCACGCTGGGTTAAATGGCCTGGAAGTTGGACAGACAATTGTCATTTCGGCTGCTGTGTTGGTTCATAACGTTATGCAAATCGGCGCCTCGAATGATCCAGAGTATAAGCAAGCGCATGGATTCTCAATCTATTTGGTGCAGCCATTACTGGCCATGTCTCTGGCTCTATTTTCTTTCAACTGGTACCCATCATCCGTTTTTGTAGGGGATACATACACCTATTTTGCGGGTATGGCATTGGCTGTTGTCGGAATCCTAGGCCATTTCAGTGATACGCTTTTGTTGTTTTTCTTGCCACAGGTCTTGAATTTTCTCTATTCGTGCCCGCAGCTTTTTAAAATAATTCCATGTCCCCGGCACCGCCTCCCCAAGTTTGATCCAAAGACTGGGTTGTTGACCAGTACGAAGGATGGCACCCTTGTAAACCTGTTCCTCAGACTGTTTGGTCGGTGCTCAGAGCGAGCGCTGTGCATCAGGCTTCTGGTCTTCCAGGCCCTATCATGTCTATTCTGTTTCTGGCAGAGGCACATTCTATCAGGCTGGTACAAGTAGCACTGTCAACCGCACCGTCGGATCCTTTTCCCGTCTTCTCTCAAATGCAATTATTATTTTCGACGCATCCTCACAAAATGAGCCATTTCGTGAATCAATGGAATGTCTGTCAATCGAAAAAAAAAAAAAAAAACATGAAAGGCCGCCCATATGCGTTTCTTGTGAATGATTAATGTCGATAATCACTAAAAATTATTTCATGAAGTAATAAAAAATTGTGATGCCATAATGCCCAATCGTGAGATAATGTATTTTTTAATTATGTGTGGGGATATGAGTCCTAGTGAAAAGTAGACATAATAAAAATAACAATAAATGTGGTTTGAAGGGAAGGACATATGGAAGCATTTAATAATTCATTGAAATTTCATTTGATTTTCTAAAATTCCATAAATGGTGTTCACAGGCTTGTCACATCATCAGCTGAAATGAGAAAATGTATGAATGAAGCACTCACAAAAACATGTCGCCACATCACACGCTAAATGCACAATATTTTATTATTTTGTGTTCTGGCATGAGACATATGGATTCACTATTGACACATAAGAATATGGTCAATGACAATCTTCAAAAATTTTATGAATCTGAAACCCTAAAGCAATTAGATGGCGATGATGCTAAGGAGAGAGAAAATAAGGAAAATGAATTTTGAACGATCCAAAAGGCAAACCGAATTGAAAATTTATATGGTAGATTAATCTTTCTAAGGAGTTAAACTATAAAAATCATACTTGAACATTATTTCAACATTTGCAATTGATATTATGTGGCTGCCAAGCCTATCACACCACCATGTTTTTTAAGTTCATTGAAAGAGACATTTGTTCATTATTATCCATGTGTGATGTTTATAATAAAGTCCATGCTTACATGCAATGACCTGGTGAATCATGATGATATCATAATAAATTTATAACTAGTCTTTAAAGACATATTATTAATATTCAAATTCGATGGATAGTCAAGATTGGTATCCAATTATCCGTAAAAGAATATCATTGCTTGATCCTACATACACGAATAGTATGGATGATCTTGTGACCGTTACTATGGAGACAATAAGAATAAATGGTGGGTGCTCTTTGGAGATAGAGTTTACTGAACTGATTGTATGAATCCCAAAATGACATTATTGAAAAATGTTAATCAAGTTGATTAGTGTCACAATAGCACAAGGCATCTATTTAACGGAAGCCAAGGACATCTCATAGATGGAAGACTATGTTTTGACCACGGCCTATGACTCTCTAAGCATGGGATTCAAATAAGTCTTAGCTTGGATATACTAAGATGTACACGGAGGTGATAGAGTGGTCGAGAAAGAATTATTTCCCTCTGTATAAGAGGAGATTGACACAAGGAAGACAATGCAGCTAAATCCCTATTCAAGAAATCATCCTCCAATGATCCCTTATAGACGTCAGTACCAACCAAATGATGGATTAGAGTTTAACGATTAACCATACCCTAAGTTTTTCAGGCATATGACGTTGACAAAGGATTATACATGTACAATAAGCAATAACAAACAAGGTTTGATAACAGATTTTAAAGGCTACTCTATATGTTCTATATCATGAGGTGTGTCTTGGCATCCCGCAGCCTGGAAACTTATCAAATGGATTGGGCTTCAATCAATCCTTGATTAATTAATATATGTACTGATAAAATAGTTTAATAAGATTTGTCAATAAAAGTTATTGGGTCTTTAAAGATATTATATAAATTGATATTTTAGCTTAGATGGTCACATGTTTAAGACTAAAGGACATTAGAAGATATATTTTATTACAAAGGATTTTTATGAATAATTCATAATAAGTACAAATAAGGTGGGTACACATATTAGTAGCCTATGCCATCTAGATCTGGGTGCCTCCCCCTTTCTTATTTCTCTATTTTCTCCACTCATTACATAAGTACTCCTTCATGGTCACAAGATCTACAAGGTGTTAAAGAAGCGGTGATGAAGAAGGAGAGGAGATCGGCACATCTCCTAGTTGTGTGAATATCTTGAAGAAGCTCTCCCAGGAAGCAAGTCAAGTATATGTCCTACAGGTAAGTTTTGAGTTGATATTTAGCTTACTCTGAATTGAATATGTTTTTCATGCACCAACCATATCCCATAACCCAACCATTAGTAGACGCTGAACCTTGTAAAAATCATCTTTGAGCTTGTTTCCTACATTTTTAGGCTTATTGAAAGAGATTGAGTCACAGATCTATCAAGGTGTCTTGGTCATTCTTGGTTAATTGAAGGGAGGGAACATAGAAGGGGATGAACACACCTGAATCTTCAAATCATTGAGATCCGAGAAGAATATACGGACCTAAGGTTTCCTTCCTTGTCTTACACTGGTACTTTCTTCATCAAAATCATCTATCTTATATCCATTCATTTATTCCTTCAGATAAAGTACCAAAAAATTATCCACTTCCTAAACCCTTCCATATCACATTTCGGTATCGTTCCGTATTTTCCAAAAATTACACATGCCTTTAAAATTATATGTATCAATTTAGATACCTATCCATATCTCTGTATCCCCCTTCTCATTTCTTCATCATCCCTAAATTCAATTCTTCATATCTATGTTTTCTCTGTCTCTCTCAACATCTGTATCTTCTATCTTCCATCTTTCACATTAATCTTCATAGTTTCTATAAATATGAAGTAGTACTTTATCACCTCACCATACCCCTCGCCTATATATGTCTTATCTTACAAGTATCGCTTCATACCTCCTTAATCCTCATTTAGAGAATATTAAATTCTGAATCTCCATTCATTGTGTATATCACCTTTAATCATCATTGAATATCATATGTCAGTGCTTAAAAAATATGAATATTATTATTACACTTAAATAACAAGTTCATATTATTTGAAACCATAAATTTTCATTTATTGATTGGCTTGGCCATGGAGATTATCACATTTACCATGATCCAAACTAGATTATCTAGCAAAATATCTAATAAAAAATGGATCTCAAAATTAAGAACATAGAAAAACCAAAACCATCAACTTTTCAAGGATCCAACCTATGACTTCTAGGTTTCTCAATTGAAAATCTTCTAGTCATAAGTTCTTCAACCTATAGACGTATCCACACAATCTTTAGAACTATGGATCTCCTCTTCTTTCTTGAACTCTACATCTGGAAAGCTAATTTTCTCTCTATCCAGTCTCCAATGGAAGAAGAATTTGAGGAAGACGAAGAGAATGACTCACATCAAATGAGGGTACCCCTCTATTTATACTATATGGGAAAACAATTAATAAAATTCCTGATCCTCTGCTAAAATTAATAAAATTTTATGAACTTAAATGTATATCCACCAATGTCTAGAAACCTTGTGTGTGACCCTCAAGTTCCATTTTCTAGCATAGTTAATAACTTCAATGGCCCAATAACCACGACTGTGATGACCTTATTAATTAACAATATTAAGAGTTGATCTAGTCCAATTGATTAGTTTCATTTTTGGCGTGTGGGGTGCCAAGCTATGACTCATTCCCTATCATCTAAAAAAGTAGTGTGTCAACTCTCCTAGAAACAGTAAATTTAAACATTAGTTACTGTATATGCATAATGTCTCATTGAAATGCAACTCCCAAATGACTTACGACACAATTAATCAATCAATCAATCTAGTTTGTATAGATGTGTGTTGAAATGATCAGAGAATGCCTTCTCAGATCTTTTAATTACCATGGATAGTGATTTAAGTGCATCATCTTTATTGATTCAATCTCCTCTATTCTCGAGGGTTGACAATCCCAATATTGACCATACAACATTTGTGGAATTTGCTGCATCTGAGCTTGGACACTTTGGAATTTGCTGATTCGAGACTCACAAGTCATAGTCAAAACACAATCATCAATCTACTAAATGTCTTTGGTATATCATGTGAACTCTTTTTTTATGGGTTCACCCAAAAGGAGATCCATTCAGTGAACTCTTTACCAAAAGAGGCCCAATATTTGGCCTTCATATCTTCACCATAGTCATAGTCATCCTATGGGTGACCAACCATAATCATCCTACAGGTGGTATTACATAGAGTCATTCTATCTAGATATTTCAATCTGCTTCTTGAGTATCCTTTGAATACAAAAGTTTAAAAAACACATGTTTAAAGACTTTGATCTCTGTATTATGATATCATCCTAGTTTTCTTAGTCACTGCATGTATTCACAACTAAAATTATAAGCATCACATGTGCATTATAATGAATATATATCATACTAATGAATATGAGATGAGATGTGGAATGTGTGATTGTCTTGTCGGACACATATTTCCAACAAACATTGTCTATTTTATCTTATACCTAGGGTGGATGATCCCATATTGACCACACCATTAGTATCGTGGACTTGTTGTGACATCCAAACTATGACTTTTTGTAATATGGTGATCAAGTCTCATAGATCATAGTCAATTTTTTTTTCAATTCACAAGATGTCTTGTGTCTCAGTTAACAGGTATTAAACCATCCAAGGATTCATACAAATCAACCATTATCATCATATGATTAGGATTACATATTTATGTCTCTCCTCAAATATCCTATGAATATGAGTGCTCAGGATACACTGTAAAATATAATTAATCACTTAAGTATTATATCATCATAAATTATTTATCAATGCACATATCCTTTGAGTTAACTAAAATCATCTCACATGAATACTAATCTTTTGTAGTTATGCATGGTCAACAAGATTGGCTTGCACACCACATATTCCATTAAACTAAAGATAAAAACAAGATATAATTGAATTAAACGTTGAAAACTTGGAATTTATTTCTTAAATAATGATGCGGAATGACTAACAATTTGAATAAAGAAACACATAAATTGGAAAAAAGGATACGGGGTTTGGTCCATGAATTTAAATTCCAAAATAGTGCATCTTTTATTATGTATCTTCAATTTTACCATGATGAATGTGAGCCACCTTTTGGTTTTGTATTTGAAAATTTTATTCTTATCCTTTATTTTATAGTTTTTTAAGTTCAGAACCACTGATTCTTTGAGAGAGAAAAGGGACAATAAAAATGAGATTTAGAGAGAAAGAGACAAATTCATTTTTGGCTTTTTGGAAAGAGTAAACAAATTTTTGTAGAGAAAATCTCTTCGGAACCCTATTTTATAGGTTAATAATTCAAGAATGGAAATTCAGCTTTCTAATAATATATAAGTCAAATAGTTGAAACGTGAGCCAAACACAATGTTAAATAAATACATTAATATGCCATTTTACTTGCTAACAAAATGTATCTTCAGCCCATATGTTATATTTATTCTGAGATATGTGTACCTGAAATAAAAAATGATACTGTACATTTTAAGCTCGCAAAAACAGGAAAAAATAGACAACATATGCCCTATAAACTAAATCTTCGTTCATATTATATTATGTATATGTAGTAATTATAAGTAGGGATAAATGTACTGATGCAGAGAGGAGTTGGTATTAATAGAAAAACAATCAGGTAAACCTCTAGAATTGGAAAAATAAGATTTCAGCCCTGTTCTTGGCTTCCCTCTTAAGTCGGGGACTGTTAAAATACCTAACTCAGAATCTTCTAATTCCCCAGAATACTACAATGTCCCCCTAACAACCCTATATGACTGCTACACTCTACCTAATTTTCTCATCATGTTTTGCTTTTTAGGTTGTCTAATTCATATTTTAGAATTTAAAGTAAATGAAATTTACTTTTCAAAGAGCAATTCAAAGGTGTAAATTTTTTGACTCAAGATTTTTGAGGCTGCTCAGTGCGTGTCGGCATCTGCAGCACAAGAATGTTTATTTTTTCATTTTATATCCTTTTAAACATTAATTTCACAGCAACTTCAAGGACCAAATTTTAGGTTTTGATTTGGGGACTGGGCAGGGCCCTAGGCCAGCATAAGAAACAAGTTTTAGGTTTTCACAAAAAAATGAACCCAGGACACATTTATATAGACGTAAGGAAATAATTTACAAAAACCATAGTTGATAAATGGCTAACACCACATATATATAATGAAAATGATAAAAAATATATTAATAAAAAATTGAAATAAAAAATATCATAAATCTTGGAGGCAATAATTATTCTTCATCCATCGAACTAGCAATGGTTAACATATTAAGAGGGTGAGTTATAATAATGGGTAAGCCATCGTGATGGAGCAAGCAGTCCCGCTCCATCGGAGACGTCAACAGAGCCATCACTCACGTCATCGACGGCCCCACCGGTTCGTGTCCAACCTGACCAGCACACCAAGGCGAAGGTGAAGACACCGAGGTCCAAATACCATGGGTAAAATGTTGGGTTCTAGAGGCCTAGATTTGGATGAACACGAAAATTCCATGCAGCGGACACATAACAGAATCAAAATGGCATCGATAAAACCATTAAATGGAGAACCTTTGCATGAATTGCATCCGTGATTTCATGGATCCGAGAGCTAGACGAGATGAGATGTTCAAGTGTGCATCCTCTAGATGTATCCAGTCGGTCCTTAGCACATCAGATATCCTCCTTCTCGTTGACGAGCCCCGCTCAACCTCCGTCGCCATCGTTGCTCCGTCTCGATCACATCAGGAGTGGAGAGGAGACATAGAGAGAAGGGAGAAGAAGGGGAAGGGCCCTGAACAATTCTGGCTTGGGTGAATTTTGTTCAGGGCCTTCCCATATTTACACTAAGTGGATACTTTTCATAAAACCCCTAAAACTTAAGTATATCATCTGACGTCCAAAAGACCATTTGTGTGTGACCCTCTAGGCCGATGAATCAATCTAGTTAATGACTCTAGTGGTCCAATAAACTTTATTGGCCTTCCAAATTAATTAACTATACCATAATATAGATTAATTGATGTCTGATTGATTTAACCCTATAGATAGGTCGAATCTCCAACATCGGGGTTGCCAAGCTACACCTCATGTTCTAAAAGATACAAAGGAGTGTTTATCGACTCACTCATGGAACCTGTACGTCATTGGTTACTGTGTACGTATAATTCCTCATCCACTTGATGCTCCTTGGACGACTTAGGGTATGATCAGTTTTCAAACCCTAATCGGTCATCGGAGTTAGTACTGATGCATTCGAAAATCATCAAGGAACTCTTCTCTGATATTTCACTACCTTGACCGCTCAACCGTCTTCATGAACTTCTAGATACACCTGAGCTATGACTGTTTAGAATCCCATCAGTAGAGACCCTTTGGTCAATCCACACTAATGGCTACGAGACCAGCTATACTCATCATACGATTGAGTCTAGATAGTGTTATTCTATCTGGATACTTCGATGTCCTTCTCACATATCCTTTGAATAGGAAGGTTTATAAAACATACTTAAAGACTACTGATATCCATATTACGACCTCATCACAATTCACTAAGTACTATTACGTATGCATGGACTTCATGATAAGCATCACACGTACACTATAATGAATATGTTCTATTAATGAACATGGAACGAGATGTGGAATGTGTGATTAGCTTGTCGGCCACATATATTTTCATCATAAAGCACGTCCGCATATTCAAGTGTTTTGCCCCAGCACGTGCTTGTTATTTTCGTCGTGTTTGTCTGTGTTTGTTGTGTTTGCCGTGTTTGTCATGTTCGTGTGTTTGCCATTTGTCATGTTTTCATGTTGTCATGTTTCTTGACATCGTGTGTTTTGGTGTTGTGTTTCGTCTTTAAAAAGGGCGTCACAATGTTATCCCCTTATTGGACGCCTTTAAGGAGCCCATCATGACCCCTATATAAGGGATGATGGGCGCCCAACTAAGAGTTAGACCCAATTGTTTTGCATGTTGGAAGTTCTTCATTCAGTCTTGGTCTCTCGAGGAGAAAGAAGGAGAGGAAGAAGAGGAGAAGGAAGGGTGAGAGAAGAAAAATGCCGCCCCGCCTCCGCTGCGCACTATCGCCGAACTGCCATGCGTCCAGAGCATTTACACGCATCCATCGCCCAACGGCTGTGCATCCGTGCTGCTCTCCCGCGCTCTACTGCCGTGCCAACCGCGTGTTTCCGTAAAGACACTGCCCACTCGGCCTCTTGCGCCTGCACCGCTGCCTGGCCACCCGCGTTGCTTGCTATGCCGGTTGTGCCTGTACCACCGTGTGGCTGCCCACGTGGGCCATTTGGCCACCCACACCTTCTATCTCGTTGCTCGCGCTGCTCACTTGGCTGCCCACGCCCCCCCCCCCCTCGGTTGCCGCACTATCCACCGGGTCAGTCGCTTGAACCACCTACTGTGCTGCCGTGTGCTGCAGTCATCGCACGTAGGGTTGGTCTTTTTGTGCATCTGGTGCGAAAAGAGTCTGATGTGCAGTCCGATTAAATTTTCCGAACCACACATCAAACAGTTCTCTAGTACTTCACACCTCATATCGACCATGCTCGTGTGCGGTGTGAATGCGAGATTGCATGATATTTTTTTTAAGGCTCTTCTATCTCTCTCTCTTGTAAGCACAAAGGGCTCTCAAGGAACGATTTGCTGCTAGCCTAGCACTCAAGAACGAGGAGAGAACCAAAAACGGAAACACTAGAAGAAGAGAAGAGCCACAAAGTTTACACACACCGCTTACGAACAGCGCCCTACAGTCGGGCATTTAAACAAACAGAAAGTAAAAAATAGCAGTTGTAACCGTTGTGGCTTCATGGATGCCGTTATAACTCGGCAGATCCGACGGCTACGATTTAACGCCTGCACTTAAGTAAAACAAAGCGTTAGATCATGATCCTACGGTGAGGATCACTCCTTCAGTCTCCTTGATCCGAATCTTCTTTCACCGGCGAGAGACCAATTCGCCGGCGGAGGTCTGCAAATCTTGTTACACTGAGAGATTTGGTGAATAAATCCGCGAGCTGATTGTCTGTGCTCACATACTTTAGATCCATCTTCCTTTCTTCTACCAGATTTCTGATAAAATGGTAACGCACGTCATTGTGCTTCGTTCGCCCATGATGAACAGGATTTCGGCTGATTTCAATTGCCGATTTGTTGTCAATGCATAGATCAAAGTTCTGCTGATGTTCTCCAAGCAATTCATCTATGAACCGACTGATCCAGATGCCTTGACACGCTGCTGTGGTGACAGCTATGTATTCAGCCTCACAGGACGAAAGAGCTATTACCTGTTGCTTGCAACAGTTCCAAACAATTGGCTTGGATCCGTAGAAAAAGATAAGTCCTGAGGTGCTCTTGCGGTCATCCACATCTCCTGCGTAATCACTATCACAAAAATCAATCACCTTGCACACTTTCTCATGCTTGTACACCAGTCCGTAGTTGATGGACCCCTTCACATATCTTAAAATTCTTTTTGCAGCCGCCATATGAGTTGAGCTTGGTTTATTCATGAACCTGCTCAGATAACTTAGAGAAAAAGCTAAATCAGGTCGAGTGAGTGTTAGATACCTCCGACACCCGATTAATTTTCTGAACATGGTGGGATCCACCTCGACCCCTTCTCCTTCTCTGCTTAATTTCAGACGATGCTCCATTGGTGACTTGGATAAGTTACAATCCCTCATGTTGAATTCTTCAAGAATCTTCAGAGCATAGAGGCTTTGAGATAATCTGATCTCGGAGTTCTTTTGCATCACTTCAATGCCCACATAGGAGTTGAGTAAACCGAAATCAGTCATGTCAAATAATGTCTTCATGGATTGTTTAAATTTCTCTATGTCTTCAGCACTTGAGCCAGTGATGATTAAATCATCTACATACACTCCCACCAGTAATCTATGTTGATTTACTGATGAGATGTACACGGCCTGATCACTAGCACTTCTCTTGAACCCAATTCTGGTCAAAGCCTCTTCCAGTTTTGAGTTCCATGCCCTTGGTGCCTCTTTGAGCCCATATAAAGCCTTTTTTAGCTTTAGGACATAATCTTCTTTGCCTTTCATCACAAATCCTTCTGGTTGGGCCACATAGATTTCCTCCTTAAGTTCACCATTCAAGAAGGCCGACTTGACATCCAGATGATGTAACAGCCACTACGACTGAGCTGCTAGGGCCGTAAGAATTCTAATGGACTCTAGTCTTGCCACAGGTGAGAAAATTTCATCGAAATCAACTCCTTTTCTCTGGCTGTAGCCTTTTGCAACTAACCAAGCTTTGTATCTTGTCACTTCTCCCTCGAAACTTCTCTTGACTCTGTATACCCACTTCACCCCAATCGGCTTGCATTTCTGAGTTGGCTGTACTAATTCCCATGTGGAATTCTTCTCAATTGCCGCAATCTCTTCATGCATTGCTTGCCTCCACACTTCATCTTTTACTGCTGCTGCATAAGACGAGGGCTCTTCACCTGAGATGAAACAAATTTCATCATCACCAACTTCTTGTGTTGCCTCATAGATTGACTGAATTGATCTCAGTCTTTCAGGTCTCTCTTCTTCATCAGAAAACTGATTTTGGTCGACATGGTCATATGGAGTCTCGTCTACTGTTGAGTCTTCTTTAGTTGATGAGGCTCCAAATGTCAAGCTGTTGGCCGAGGTTGGGGTAAGATCAAGGTTCTGACCCACCTGTTGACCAAAATCCCAACTCTTAGTTTCTTCAAAGATAACATCCCGACTTATGATTACCTTGAAATTTTCTGGATCAAGACACCTGTACGCTTTTGTGCCCAATTCATAACCAATAAAAATCATAGCATGGCTTCTGTCCTCAAGCTTGCTCCTCTTCTTTGTGGTCTTTACATGGGCCACTAATCCAAACACTCGTAGATGCTCCAGATTTGGCTTTCTTCCACACCATTTCTCATAAGGAGTTACGCCCTGGAGACTTTTGGTTGATGATCAGTTGAGGACATACACGCAGGTGTTCACAGCTTCTGCCCACAGCTCCAGAGGCAGTTTCTTCTCCTTTAGCATGCTTCTGACAAGGGACATGATTGTCCTATTTCTCCTCTCCACGACTCCATTTTGCTGTGGTGAGTACGGGGCAGTAAGCTGGCGCTTGATTCCACTCTCATCACAATAACACTTGAATTCTGCAGAAGTAAATTCTCCCCCACGATCTGTTCTGAGACATTTGATTTTTTCTCCACACTCTGATTCAGCCAGAGTTCTGAACCTTTTGAAGGCACTGAATGCCTCTGATTTCTCCTTCAGGAAAGTCACCCACATTAGTCTAGAGAAATCATCAACAATTAATAGGAAGTACCTGCTGCCACTGATTGTTGATGGCTGGATTGGCCCACACAGGTCACCATGAATTAGCTCTAATCTCTTGGAGGCTCGAAATTCTGAGGCACTTGGAAAGGATTTTCGAGTCTGTTTCCCAGCAATACAATTCCTGCAGAGCTTGTCAGAAAAACGTATTTGAGGAAGGTCCATCACCATGTTATTCCTCCTCATATCATCTATGTTCCGAAAGTTTTGATGACATAGCCGAGAATGCCACAACCACACTTGCTTTTCTTCTTCTTGCGTGATCTGACAAATTTCAGACACAAATAGCTTGAGAGTATACATACTGCCACCAGTCTTCTTCACTTTTGCAAATACCCTGCCCACATCATCAGTAATGGTGAGAAAACCTCCACTTAATGAGGATTTGAAGCCAGCATCATCTAATTTCCCAAGGCTGAGTATGTTTGCCCTGAGATCGGGAACATATAGTACTCCTTCCAGCTTTAATTCAGCACCATCTGAGCAGTGAACATATACAGAGCCTTTTCCCTCCACAATGATCCATCACCGAATTTCACCACTCCACAATGATCTTCATCCAAAGAATGAAAGTATGATTTCTTGCAGGTCATATGAGAGCTTGCACCTGTATCAAGATACCACACTTCATCTTCAGGAATTTGTCCATTAACTCCTTGGAGCAAAGCAGTCTCCGTGAGGGCCATGAGCAACCTCGATTCTTCAACTGTAATGTTGGCAGCTTCCTCTCGAGCTCTTGGCTTTTTCTCATTAGTGCACTCATCTGCAAAATGTCCAAAATTTTGACAGTTATAGCATCGCACCTTTGATTTGTCAAACGGTTTCCTATCTCCATCTTGCTTGTAATCTTCATCTGGTTGATTTTTGCTTCTGCTTCGACCTCTACCTCTGCCCCTTCCTCTTCCTCTGCCTCGTCCACGGGAGGACTGCCCTTCTTCTGATTTGGTCTTCTTCATTCGATTCAATGCACGAGTCAACAGTGCCTGCTCCTCTTCTCTAGCATCTCTTTCCGCAAGACGCATCTCATGGATCTTAAGAGACCCAATGGCTTCCACTAGAGACATGGTCTCCATGTCACCAAACTGTTCAAGGGTGAGCGTCAGAGAGTCGTACCTCGGAGGCATCGAGCGAAATAGCTTCCGAACTACTTCACGGTCTTCAAGGTTGTCACCACACTGTCTTAAATCAAACACTGTCCTTGTAAACTTATATGTGAAATCACTGAGTTTATCTTCCTTCTTCATGGTGAGATTTTTGAACTCTCGCCGCAAGCTTTGAGCTCCAGACTGGGCGAGATGATCTATCCCCGCATGGAACGATCAGATGATCCCCCAGTTCTCCTTTGCAGTCTTCTTAATATCCAGCTGAACTCCTTACGTTTCTGGAATCGCAGCTAGCATGGCAGAGAGAGCTAACCTGTCTTTCTGCCGATTCGTCTCGGTTTCGGCCACCACATCCCACAGATTCTGGGCTTTGAGATGCACTTCCATTCTCATTGCCCAGTGCCGGTAGTTCGTCGCTGATAGCTGCGTCAGCGGCGTCGGCACCACGACTTCGAGCTTTCTCATCGAGTCGTTAGGCGTGGTCTTCTCTCCTTGTGTTGATGATTCTCCCCGCTTCGGCATCGCGACAGATCCTTGGAATCAGAAGGCTCTGATACCACTTGTAAGCACAAAGGGCTCTCAAGGAACGATTTGCTGCTAGCCTAGCACTCAAGAACGAGGAGAGAACCAAAAACGGAAACACTAGAAGAAGAGAAGAGCCACAAAGTTTACACACACCGCTTACGAACAACGCCCTACAATCGGGCATTTAAACAAACAGAAAGTAAAAAATAGCAGTTGTAACCGTCGGGCCCCACTTCCTCCATCGTGGCTTCATGGATGCCGTTATAACTCGGCAGATCCGACGGCTACGATTTAACGCCTACATTAGATCGTGATCCTATAGTGAGGATCACTCCTTCATCTCTCTCCTCGTTCCTCTCTCTCCCTCATTCTCTCTCCCGCTCTTCACTCTTGTTGCTCGCTCTTGTTTCTCACTCTCGTTCCTTTCTCTCAATCATTCTCTCTAGCAGTCTTCTCTCTCATTCCTTGCTCTCATGTCTCTGTCTTTCCTCTCTCTCTCGTTCTCTCTCACGCTCGTCTCTCCCTCATTCCTCTCTCTCTTTGTCTCTCGTGCTCGTGTCTCTCTCACGTTCCTCTCTCTCTCTTTTTCTCTCGTGCTCGTGTCTCTCTCTCGTTCCTAGCCCTTTAGTCCCTCTTTCTCTATTGCAGCCTCCTCTCTCTCTCTCTCTCGCGTTCCTCGCTCTTCTGTCTCTCTTTCTCTCTCGCGCTCGTCTCTCTATGTCCTTCCTCTCTATCTATGTTGCTCTTATATCTCTCTCTTATGCTCATGATGAGAGGTCGGGCTACGATTGGAGAGACTGCACAGAGGCAGCATGTTCATAACGCTGTTGAAGATAGTGGAAAGGAAGAGGAATGGGAACACTCTAACAAAGAGAAACATGTAGCTCCAAGCGCGATGATGAGGACGCTTGAGTTTTGGCTCTTCTTTGTTGGGTGTCTGTGTGGGGCGACTGTGGGGCTTGTCGATTTGAATAATTTCGGGTAGATTGTGGAGTATCGGGGCCATTACAAGACTTTGGCGGTGGTTTTCTTGGCCTTTGCCTTCGACTTCTTTGGACGATGCATGGTGTCCCTCTTGGACTTTGCCTGTTTACAGTAATTATCTCTTAATCCTTGGTAAGTTATCCCATGTGTTGGAATCAATTGTAAGCCATCATATCAATCCCACTAAAGTTATTTCAGTAAACTAAAATGGGAGCATGGAATTCCAATTTTTATGGGGGTAACTTTAAGGATTGGCAAGATGCGAATAAATATTGGCTTGTCCTTTGGTCACTTGTTAGGTTGTGCTTCTCTGATTGAGCAAGTTCATGACTGTTCATTCAAGTTATGAACTGATTCATGCACATATTTTCTGATTCATCGTTTAACTTAACTTTTGGGTAAGTTCCACATTCTGTTAATTAACTTATGCTTGTTAGGGTGAGTTCCACATTCGGTTAATTAACTTACACTTGTTAGGGTGAGTTCCACATACAACTTGGTCTCCTCGTTACCTCGTACTTGTCATTTATAAATATTTAAATAATATAAAAAAACCATAGTTGATAAATGGCCAATACCGCATGTATAGGGAAAATGATAAAAAGTACATTAATACAAAAATTTAAAAGAAAGGATCTTAAATCTTGGAGATAATAATTACTCTTCATCTGTCGAACTAACAATGGTGAACATATTAAGAGGGTCAGCTATAATAATGGATAAGCCATCGCCACATTTATATATGTTGGGACTGGGCAGGGCAAAAAGCCAGCATTAGAAACAAGTTTTAGGTTTTTCAGAAAAAATGAACCTAGGACACATTTATATATACTTAACGAAATAAGAGACAAAAACCATACTTGATAAATGGCCGATAATTCAGATTTTGGGGTAATTAGTGACGAGCTAACTTCACTAATTGGTGTCGTTGGTTTATCCGAATTAAAACAACAAAAATTTATAATAACCTAACTAGCGCAAGGAGAGTAAGGGTCGATCCACAGGGAGAAAGGGTTTTTCCTTAACAATTTGTGCTTTAATTATATATTTTTTAATAATTTTAGAAGTAGGTTTACTACATATGAAGATAAATAACTAATTAAATAAAAATATAAAACAAAGAAAGTTAAAATATTATTATAATATTATAATAATATTAGTAGGCAGAAAATAATTTTTTGGGATTTTTAGGAGTATTTTAAAGCCAAAACAACATAGGAAATGAAACAGTCCGGCGCTCTAGACTTAGTCAAAATTTGGCCAAGTCCGAATGCCAAATGGGGAAAGTGGCTTGGTGGAGGAGAGAGAAATAATGGACTGCACTAAATTCACTCTAGAATGAGTTCTAGAATGAATTATAGAGCGTGTTCGATGCATTGGAACCGTCTGGATATTGGCTAGCTGATCCAAGACTAACCAAAAGGCAAACAGAAAAGAGTGAAAAAGGAGAAATACGAAGGTAACCTCTATGTCACACCCTCCAAGGCCCAAGGGACTTCTTCTTCTCCTTTCCACCAGCTTCTTCAGCCCTGGATGCTTCCTGCTCAGCCTGGCACTCACTAAGGTGAATGGATCTATGACTCAATTGCACTTAGGCCACCAAACATTACTTTGGATTGAATCACAAGATGAATATTACAATATGGTGAAGGGGTTTATATAGGGAGAGAGAGCAAATGAGAGCCATTGGATTTTTAATACAATGGATGGCCAGATCTTCTTTTCAGGGTCATGATCCATGCCATTATGGTCCTCCAATCAGCACTGAGACCTTTGAAATACCCCATGAACGTTCAAGACTTCTTGCCTTAATTAGCATTAAAGGTGTTATCTTTAAGTCTCCACCCTTGGATGTTTTATGGATTGAATGGCCAGATCTTCTTCTCTGGCTTGGATCCACGTCCAAGGGTGTCCTCCAATCAATACTCAAGCACCTAAAATGGTCATAAATAATCATGACTTGACCTTCCCCCTGCCATCCTATCTTTGGCCCAAGATGCCTCTCATAATGGGCTTAGTGGAGCTTCCTTAGTGGGCGTTTAGAGTGGAGCAAGCTGTCTTAATTTGGGCCTCCTTTCATTCCCAGGGTTGTGGTTGAGCCTGCTCCTTTGGTCCAAATAGCTTCTTCTTCATTTAATTATGCCTTTTATTCATGAAAGTTTCACCGAATTCCTGCATATTCCGCATAAACTAAGAAGAGAGTGAGATTCATTCCACTTAACTCAATGAGTTAAGTGGGGTTAGTCGCACAAATGACAATAATTAACTCCAAATTAAAAAAGGTGATTCTATTTCATGATTTTTCACAACTTAACATAAATGTTGATAATATATCCAGATAAAGATAAAGAAGTAGATAAATTAGCTATAATTGCACATAGATATTACTATCATTTTCGATTCATCAATGGCCAATACCACATATATACGGAAAATGATAAGAAATACATTAATAAAAAAATAAAATAAAATGGGGATAATAAAATATATCATGGATAGTTTTTCACATTTATCATTTATATCAAGAAAAAGTCTCTCTCCTCCTCTGAAATCGACAACTTCGCCGTAAATCTCACGTCAGAGCTCAGGTTAAACTAAAACCTCCATTAGATTTGGAAGGCTGAAATTCATCAGAATCGACTCCAAAAATGTCTCAAACAGAGTAGAATAGCTAATTTTCAAAGAGATTAAAGATCCAAGGGGAGTATTCATTTTCAAAATTTGTTTTGCAAAAATAATTTGATGTGGGAGCCCAAACTTTGCCATATTTGGGGTTAAACCAATAGTCTTAGTGTGATGAAACGCAAGATACCATTCTCTTCCCTTAATTTTAATTTTTTGAACATGAACTTTATGTTTTACATTATACATTACGGTCAAATTTCTGGTGGCCCGCAATCCAATGCGAGCCGTAGAGATTTGAAGGACCTTTCAGCTGGCCGTCCAATAGGGCGGACACATCAGATGGCCAGCTCAACGCCTCGGAAGCTCTAGGAGAATACGAGTAGAGTTTATCTGACATGTTGCACATGTAAGATGAACTCCAGATACCCGAGCTGGTACCTTGATCCATCCAAACTGCCAGATCTGATAGTCTGGATGCATCGGATGCACTTTTCAACAAGGCTTCCAACTTGGCTGAGTCAAGTCATGCTGACTTTGCTGAGTAGAGCCGAGTCGATTCAGCTGATTGAGACTAAGTCGACTCGGCTAAACTCGGCCAAGTCAAACTGATCGTATTGGCCGACTCAGCCTAAGTCGACTAGGTCGAACCGTCCGATGCATCTAGACTGATCGGGGTCGAACTGGTCAAACTGGCTGATTTTGACTCGTCAATTTGGTCAACTCGACCGAAATCAAACTGGTCAACTGGACCAATTTTAATCAGGTTGACCTAGTCAACCCTATTGGGTCCAAGTCTATTGACCTGGTTGATTCAAACTAGGTCATTTTGGTAGACCTGGTTGGGTCCGACTCGATTGATCTGGTTGATACCAAACGGGCCGACTCGGTCGGCCCAGCTAATCTGGATTGGGCTGCCCTAGGCAATCCAGTAGTTTTTGACAATACCTAATCTATCGATCAAGATGGTCCGTACCGGTCAAACCCCCCGATTTCGACCTAGTGAACTTGGACAGGCCTGACTTGGTAGCTAAGACCGACACACCTAGGGTTGACCTTGTTGAAATGGTCACATCTGGCCTGATCAAACCAGACGTCCTAGGCCAATTCACCAGGTTGAATTTTTCAAGACCGACCCAACTGACCACACCAACCTAGTCTAGGACAACCATGCCGCCCATATGGGACCCACACATCATGGAAAGAGAGGGACTGCGCCAAAAGAGCACTCATCCAGATCTTCCCCATAGATGATCTAGGCAGCGAAAGTGGCTGGATCTTCACAAAAGGCTGCCACCCCATCACCCTTGAAGATCACACTTTTGCCCCTTTATGATGAAAGGATTTCGCACCCTAGTTTCACCGTACCCGAGGGAATGCGGCTCATTGCATTCTCCAAAGAGGAGGTCTCAAGAATGGCAGTGCCATTCTCTTACACTCTAGTGCACCAATTCGCTACTAAGCGCCCCCTTATCGATGACATCACCCGGACATACCTTGCACCAACCACAAGAGTGTATTCATCTGCTTCCAACTAGAAGCTGACTTTCAAAAGGTTTGGAGCTGAACCACTTGGATGATCAATGGCTCCATTATGCACACCTATCGATGGATCACCGAGCAGACGAGCAGCTCACACGATTATTGCCCCCACTCTTTCCTGGTGTGGATAGGTTTCCCTAGACTATGACCAACCCTCTACACGCCTATTGCTTTAGAATCCTTAGCTAGTGTTGTTGGAATATTTATATGTCTTGATAGAGACGTACATCTGTTCAACTGCCCATGATATGCTTAGGTATGTGTAGATATAGATCTACTCGAGCCCATTCATCATATGATACTCATTTGTAATTGCGATGAGTTGATATGCCAGCCTATTGTGTATAAGAACCTCTTATAGTTTTGTACACACTGTATCCTGATGGCACAGCACCACCCGCAGCCCCAGTTACATCTTCGGAGACGTCATCGTCGCCCCCGACACTGCCAGCCGTACGTGTTCAACCCGCTCGGCAAGTCAAGGCGACGGTACGCACACCCGTATTTAAATATCTCGGGTAACAGACACTTTATCATCGTCCTTACATCATTGTTTCGTTCGTTGTTTTGATTTTGGTCTTCGTCGTTCGTCGTTTTAAAACACGTTAGGGTCATGTGTAAGGAGGGAGGTTCATCCTATAAGGATCTCCCCTCCCCCCTTCCTCATCGTTCCTTGTTCTTCTCCTTCGTTTTCTTTTGCTTAAGGTCGTAGGTCCTAGGTCATTGTCGTTGTTTCTTTATGTTTTCTTTGGTCTAAGGGCCACCCCTTCCCCCCCCCCCCATATACGGGAAGAAGGGATGCCCTAAACGATCATCCCTTTATTAATTTCGAAGAAGAAACTTTCACGTTGAAGAACTAGGGTCACGATACCAGAAGGGAGACAGGAAGAGGAAGAAAGGTGAAGGAGAAGAAGAGGAGAGGAGGAGAGGGAGAATCCACGCCGCCGCTGCACCTTGCCGCTGCCGCCGGACCTGCCCGACCTGCCTGCACCAAGGACAGCTGCCACGCTTGACCGCCGCGTCACGTGGTCCAGCGCCCTCGCACCGCTGCGACGCCGCACCGCGTTCGCCACTCGAGTCGCGGCCACGAACGCGCCCGTGAGCGCCGCCCTGTTTACGCTTGTGGTGACGCCTCGCCATGTCAAACTGCCTCCGCGTCACGCCACGCCCTACAGCTGCCTGCCGTGCCAACTGCACCGTGATACGCTTCTGTCGGTGTTGCACCAGCCGCCGACGATCCTCCGACTTGCCGCAGGATACCCGCGCCGTACACGCGTGCCCGCAAGCCGTTGCCCCATCGCTTGGGCGACGCACGGACCTTCGATCCCCCGTTCCGCACCTCTCTGTCCAACGCCTTCCGTGTTACACCCTGTCTTGGGCCGGAGCATCGTCACCAACGTCCCCGAGCTACCGTCACGACTACTGCTCAGTCCATCAACGATGTGCCTTCCCAGTCTTGGCTTGCGAGAGACGCTCGCAGTACCTTGCCTACACCGCCGCCCATCCGTCTAGTGTGGGCTGACGTTGTCGACCATTGCGGGTGCCCTGTCCATGACCGCCACTACTCCGTGTTGTGCGCCATCGCTATGCTGCACTGCCTACTCTGGTTGCGCACGTCTGCTGAGCCCTACGCACCCACTGTGTTGTGCACGCTCGCCGCGCCACGCGCCCTTGTTGTGCGGCGCCCACCGCCCGGCCGCGCCTTGGCCGCTTAGCTGAGCGGCCCACGCCGTGCCTACCGTGCAGCACCCACCGTGTCCGGGGCCACCAACGGCCACCATCACGCCCGGTCGTAGATACATCCCCGAGCCTCTCCGAGAACGAGGATACAACCCCTCGGATGACAACGAGGTACGCCGTTCTGACCCGTCTCTTATCTTTTGCAGTATACTTCTGGTTGCCTCCACCGCACTCGGGTTAGACGTAGGTGAGCGTGTAAGGTTGAGTGAACATCTATTTATCTTGAGCGTCTTACCTGTTTGGTAAGAGTCGGGTCCGCCCGTCCCGTGCATGCGCCACCCGGCGGGAGTCATCCTGTTTGGCGCCGTAGCATCCTTGTCCACCCGGACAAGGGTCAGGAGGTCTACCCCCGTCTCTAGGCGACCCCTTCGACGTCCCAGAGGTTGGCAACTCCTTGTCAGCAGCTTTACGTACTAGACACCCTACACCCATGCACCTCATCGTAGTACTCCCCCGTAGGAAACCCGCGTCGAATGACTTTCCAAGAGTTGATGTCCGTCCACGTCACACTTGACACCAAGTCCACACCTCGGTGACAGCAGGACCGCGTCCTCGACGTTGTCCTGCGTCATGTCCTTTTGGGTCACACTCTCCATACGTGTAGCCAAAACGTGTCGTAGGCCACCTTGCCCTCCACAGAGTACCTTTCCGCTTTTCCCTATGATGAATACATAGTAGCAGCAAAGTTTACCCACAAGGGCGTCGCCCTAACTAGAAACTACCTCCACCTACACAGCCCATCCCCACACCGCTAGGTACGTGGTGTAATACGATGGAGTGCCGGGATCGATCGGCTCATATTACGTCACAGGAAAACGTAGAGTGGGTTCGTAATTTAATATGAATGAATGCCAAGAGAAAGGAATCCCCGTAATGAGCAATAGTCAGACAACCACGAAATAGGGTGGGAAATCAATGCCAATCAATAAACGAGATATTGATCTGATTAAACTCCCAATGACCCTTAGGACCGATTAAGACATCTAAGGAGTGAGGGGCATTTTACGGCTCAAAGGAGTTCGACGCCTAAGTCGAGGACTAAACCCTTTACCGCAAGAGAAAACCTATCACTCGACAAGGTGCTATCCTATATTCAATGTCGTGGGAAATCCGGTAGTGGAAGCGATAGGGAACGATGGCACTGAAGACAGGTAATAATACTGGAATTGATGGAGAGGAGACGAATAAGTACCTGATTGTCGTTAATCCATGGCCCCGTAAGAGGTTGATGACGACAAGAGACGAAGGAGATTCAGCAGGCAAGTTCATGGGCTGGTCGAGCGCGGACGAGGGTTCCCGAGTGACAGCAGACGGGTGGCAGCGATGGGGCGCGAGCAAGGAGCCCCGCGATTGTTGGAGGGGCGGGCGCATACGAGCAAGGGCTCTCGCACGGCGCTTGTCGGGCGGACAGGTTTCGAGCACGACCAAGGGGGGGGCGGCGCGCAGGAGAGGCGACGCGCATGCACGGATGTGTCTCCGGCGTGCGTCAGAAGTTGGGCGCGGCAGCTGGCCCGCGGACGGGCACTTGCACGCACGGCGGCGAGGCCAAGCGTGACCAGGGGCGGCCTGCATGCGGTAGGCGGAAGGATCAGCCGGGACCGCGCGCGCGGATGGGTTTCTGCGTGCAGTAATCAGTGGGCGAGGCGACGGGCGCGCAGTGGGTGAGCCGGCGTGCGCACCGGCGGTGAGGCAGGGCGCGGGATGGTGATGGCTTGCTCGCGGCTGGCGGGCGTGCAAGCGAGGCGAGCGTGCGGGCGGAGGCACGGAGACGGCGGTGCGCGGTGCAAAAGCTTCCAAGAAAGAGGCTTCTTATGAATGTACCACACCAAGAACCTCAAGATGTGGCGTTCTTGATCTAAAAATGGGTTCTTGCTGGCGGTTGGCCGGTTCTTGGGAGAGAACGTGGTCGACACGTACCCGGAGTGGTCTCAACGAGAATGGCTGGCGACGCTTTCTCCCTGGTGGACGCTTTCTTAAATCCTTGAGAGTCCTTTGGAGTGATCTCGACGGAGGGTTCCTTGGCTCCAAGAAAGGGACGACTTCTTGAATCTTTAGGCGTCTTCAAAGTAATCTCGACGAAGACAATTGAACGCGTTCCCACGGAGTGGTCTCGACGTGAGGGACGTGGGCTCTACTCCACGGAGTGGTCTCGACGTGGGCGAGGGTAGCCACTCCTCTCTACACTCTAACTACGATAAGGTGGAGACACAAGTTGGAAATTTTGTTCAACAAATGACTCAGCCTTTCACTTGGGCATGCTATCCCCTTATATAATGAGGATAGGTGCCAAGTGAGAACATGGGGAGGACGAACCATCGCGAGACGTGGTTCGGCCTCTCTTAAATGGTTACAATTGAAAATAAAAATATGACAAGGACGAGGCCCAACACCGGCCCAGTCCATAAAATCAAAGAACGAAAATAACGAGAAGATAAAACAAATAAAAGGGAAGATAAGATGCTCACGTAGAGTACTTAAACTCCGGGTCACGAGCATCGGCACGAGCAGCTCATCGTGGCTGGAGGCGTCCATCTTGGCTGCAACTGGATGGTCCCCCATCAGCACGACAGGTATACCACCTCTCCCACCTCGAGACTCTTTGTCGGCTAAGCCTATCCTGGCCAAGCCCACACCTACAGCTTCACAGTGGGTGAAGAAGGGCGCTGATAAGCCACCTCATATCATGACCCAGGCTAAGGATCCTTCTCTTAGCAACCGGTTGCGCAAGGGTAAAAAGGTTGGGCAAGGGTAAACTGATTGCCCTTTTGGATGTACTTGAATGACCTGACATACAGGATTGCATGGAGGTCGGGCGTCCCACTAGATCTACCCCCACCCCTCCCGCTCCATCCCCTCAACCTACACCCCCCTCCCCCCTTCATCTTCCTATCAGCCTACACCCTCTTGCGCCATATCATCCCCTACGCTTGCATCATCCCACCCCTCACCATCTCCCCCTGTTCTTCCATCACCCCGATGACCATCCCTTCCCTCCTCCCCCCCCCCCCCCCCACCCCCCCCCCCCCCCCCTTCCCCTACATCATCCCCCTCCCCCCCCCCTTTGGAAACTCCATCTCCATCCCCTTCCCCTCCTTCAACCTCCCATAGCCCTACCCACCGTCTCATCCTAACCATATACCAACCCCACCTGATATACTCATCTCCCTGCCTGACCTCCATCCATCCCATATCTCGTTCGATCGAGAGGAATGCTTGACTTACCGTCAAGCTTTGCTCACCAGTTATAGGGACACTTGTGGGGATACTAGAAGTCATGCTTCCACAAGAGAGGAGGAAGATGCCTCCATCTCTGAGGACTCAGACCTGGACACCTCCTTTCCTTCAGAATATTATTCGGATGCCCCTCATACATGTTGCATATATAAACCCGATCGAGGGTGCGTCACGCGAGCCGATAGCTTTATGACCCCAAGTTGTGCTTGGAATTATGGAGGAATCGACAACCCTCTAACCCATTCACATCTCCTTTCTCTAATTAATAAGCACAACCTAGGGATAGTTGGGCTTATTGAGCCGATGACTACATCGGATCACTCTCATTCCGCTACGCGGAAAGTCAAAATGTACCATATTTATTGTCATCCTTTAAATAAGCTCTAGCTTTTTTGGAAGTGATATTATTCATTGGAATTTACTTGCTGAAGGGACACAGTACACTACTTTTACCGTATGGTACTTCCCGAAGCCCTACGCGCTCATGGTAGTCTTGCCTCTCATAGTCATCTAGTGTGGGAGGCCCTCTAGGGGGTTCAACATATCCAGGCTTGCCAGTGGCTTGTTGATCTCCCCTGGTTTATAGCCAGGGATTTCAACTACATGTGGGCATTTAGTGAACGCCAGAGAGGTCGTCCTCCCAGGTCACGATCCATACTGGCATTTAATTACTTTATTCACCAAGCCTCACTTGTGAACGTCCCACTACAGGTGAGAAGTGGACATGGTGCAATGAGTGCCATACAGATGCACACATGTATGAACTGCTCAACCATTGTTTTACTAATAGCACTGCACTGATGCACTATACTATCACAATTGAGATCCTACCGGGATACTACTCGGACCACTCACCAATTCTCCTTCTCCCGAACTCGACTACTAGAGTTTAGTGCCCCCCATTCTAATTCCAAGCTATGTGGCTAGAGCATGAAGACTTTCATAGCTTTGTGCACAGTCATTGGCATGGAACGATCTTTACATCGCCTATGGAGAAATTCAGTTACAGATTGAGGAACCTCAAGTTTCATCTCAAATGGTGGAATCGACATGTATTCAGAAACAAGCATACACCAGTTCAAGTGCTCAAGATAGAGCTCGCTGCTATCCGGCGACAACTACAAGATGCTCGGACAGATGAAGCGGGGGAGCGCAAGCTTAGGCTTAGTGAACAGCTTGAGGATGCCATGCAATAACATGATATTTTCTATCTCCAGGAATCATGTATCCAATGGCAGCAAGAAGATGATAGAAACACACGTTTTTTTCATGCCTCGACTCATCACAAAGCTCGTCATAATTATGCAAACCTACCCTATTAGGGATGCATAAACAGGACCCCGCCCAACTAGCAACAGACGGTGTTGCGTACTATAGCACACTCCTTGTTTCACAGCGACTACTGTGAGTCATGATTTACTAGATTCTATTCCTCACTTGGTGACCGACCAGGAAAATGCCCTACTTATGGCCCTTCCTACGAGAGCACAGATCAAGGAGGTAGTCTTCTCCTTTTGTCAGAACAAGGCCCCGGGACCAGATAGGTTTTAGGCGGCGTTCTCATAGCATGTTGGACTATAGGAGGCACGGACTTGGTGCTTGCTATGAAGAAGATCATTACGCGTAAAGTCCTACCTAGAAGTTGGAAATCCACTTTTTTGGCGCTTATTCCAAAAGTGGAAACTCCAGCTTCTTTTAGAGACTTTCACCCTATTAATCTTTGTAATATATGCTATAAAGTTGCATCCGAGATCATTGCAAATCGACTCGGGACCTTCCTTGATATACTTATCTCGCTTGAAAAGTGCAGTTTCGTCAAGGGTCGACAGATCTAGGATAGTATCATGCTCATTCACGAATTAGCCCAGTCACTAAACACTCATATTATGGGCTCAAACATCATCATCAAACTGGACGTGGAGAATCCCTTTGATCGAGTTGAGTGAAATTTCCTTACCAAAGTGTTGTGTCGCTCTGGGTTTACTAATACATTCTTCGCTTTAGTAGATACATGCATTAGAGAGAATCATTTATCTCTCCTGGCGGATGAAAAATCCATTGATTTCTTCACGGCCACGAGAGGTCTACGACAAGGTGATCCCATCTCACCCACCCTTTTCATATTGATGGATGAGATCTTTAGCTGATCACTCACACGAGCGATCACCTGTGGCCTCATCCAACCACATTTCACGAAAAGGGGATGCCCAATCCTCTCACACTCTCTATTTTTAGATGATGCCATCTTTTTCCTCAATGGATCTGAAAAATCTACTACGGAACTTATGAGTGTCCTCACTGCGTACGAGCAGGCTTTCGGCCAGCTTGTCAATGCCTCAAAGAGCAACTTTATGGTCGGCCCATCCACAACTGCAAAGCACTCTCAGATTATCCAACAATATATTGGATTACTCACGAGGATGCCTCCCTTTTGATTATCTGGGATGCCCTATCTTTCTCAAACGCAGTAGACGTCATTATTTTGATGCCTTGGTGGCCAAGCCGAGGAAGAAACTAGATGAATGGGAACTTCATTTTTTATCCTCAGGCGGCTGCATCCAACTCATTCAACATATCCTCATGAGCATCTCGCTACACACCCTAGCGGTCCACTCATTATCACTCACAGTCCTCCGCTCTGTGGAGTGATTGTGTACACATTTCTTATGGTCTGGTCACCTTGCAGGAGAGTGTCGCCACCACTAGGTTTCTTGGGAGAAAGCTTGTCGGCTAACGGACGAGGGGGGTCTAGGGATCAAACGCCTTCAGGACGTCCAAGACATGCTTCAAAAGAAGCTCATGTGGCGTATGAGTACCACAAATTCCCCATTGGGTAGTTTCATCTTGGCCAAGTACAGCGAATGGGCTCGTAGAGAGTTGGACATTCGAGGCCCTCGCAGATGGAAGGCTTGGCAATGCCACTTGCTAGAGATAGCCAATATCACCCATTGGCATGTTAGTCAAGGTGTGATTAGTGCCTGGTATGATACATGGATTGCCGACAAGCCTTTAGCCCGCCAGCACCACTTTGCACCCCACCGACTGCGATTGATCATGGCATAGTTGCTCATGGCAACACGCGCCTCCTCTGAGAACAGCATGGCCTCCCCTTAGACATAATATACCAGGCCCAGAGTACTCTCATCAGGACCACTCACGACTCACCTATTTGGACGCTTACCCTCGATGGGTCCTTCACATGCCAATTCTCTTGGGAGTATTTCCATGAGAAATCCCCCACCCAACACTAGGGTTGCCGCATTTGCCATCCAGTTATCATCACTTGAGTCTCCATTTTCCTTTGGAGACTCATACATCGTGGCCTCCCGACTGATGATCGAGTGACTCATATCGGTCACTCCCTCAGTTCATGATCCCAATGTTGTCCTGCATCTCCCCAGGGTGAGACTATGGCGCACCTTTTTTTTCATAGTGAGACAGCCCGAGATTCTTGGCACCAAATTACACATCATTTGCGCCCACCAAATCATAGTGAGACAGCCCGAGACTCTAAGTGGAGCCCATTCCTTCGCGTGATCATAGGGTACTTACTACGAAAGATTTAGAAAGGGCAAAATTCTTCTCGTTTTGAAGGGACCCCCATTCGAGCACTAGATATCATGGAACGAGTCTAGTAGTGGATGCAACGCATTCACCATTTTATACCACCCCTTGATACGTTGAAATTCAATTACTGATTTGGTCATTGTTTAATGTCAAGTTATACAATAAAACGCTCATCCTTTTGTTTAACTTAATAGTAATGCAGATGTTGAGACAAAGATTGAACCACAAGGAGGCGTGTACTTAGATTGACTGCTCATTTATGTCTCTATGAGTTGAACGATAGAATTTAATTATGAAATGAATACTCAAGTGTGTGATTTGTCTCTAAAATCCACTAACATACATTAAAAGATAAAATAACAACTCAAATGCTTAAACATTCAAAGTTACCAACTAGTTGTAGTTTCTGATTCATTCTGCAGTCGATAGAAATTGGGGTCGAAGGTCAATGTGGTAGCTCGGCATCTTCGAGTTACCTTCTTCTGCAGCGATGCTCCTCAGCTCAATCTTTCTTCCTAACTCCGCATATTTTGCCTAGAGCTTGGCGAGTTCCAAAACATAAATACAGATTCGGTGAAAGACGTATTTCACAATGAAGAAGAATACCTATTTCTCTCCCGCCCCTCGTCGTCTCCCTCTGCAGCTCAGAATGTCATCCCCTTCACCTTTGACTCCTCTTTTGTTTTTCCTTTCCTCCCTCTCTTCTTTCTTTCACGTCGTTGGATCTTTCCTCCCACAAGCATCCGTTGGCTCTATTCGGACCCAGAATAGTTCCGAAACATGAATACAGATTCGGTGAAGGAAGTATTTCACGATGAAGAACAATACCTATTTCTCTCCGGCCCCTCGTCGTCTCCCTCTGCAGCTCAGAATGTCGCCCCCTTCCCCTTTGACTCCTCTTTTCTTTTTCCTTTCCTGCCTCTCTTCCTTCGTTCAGGTCGTTGGATCTCTCCTCCCACAAGCATCCGTTGGATCTATTCAGACCCAGCATAGTTCCAAAACATGAATGCCGATTCGATGAAGCAAGTGTTCCACGATGAAGAACAATACCTATTTCTCTCCGGCCCCGCGTCGTCTCCCTCTGCAGCTCAGAATGTCGCCCCCTTCCCCTTTGACTCCTCTTTTCTTTTTCCTTTCCTGCCTCTCTTCCTTCGTTCAGGTCGTTGGATCTCTCCTCCCACAAGCATCCGTTGGATCTATTCGGACCCAGCATAGTTCCAAAACATGAATGCCGATTCGATGAAGGAAGTGTTCCACGATGAAGAACAATACCTATTTCTCTCCGGCCCCGCGTCGTCTCCCTCTGCAGCTCAGAATGTCGCCCCCTTCCCCTTTGACTCCTCTTTTGTTTTTCCTTTCCTCCCTCTCTTCTTTCTTTCACGTCGTTGGATCTTTCCTCCCACAAGCATCCGTTGGCTCTATTCGGACCCAGAATAGTTCCAAAACATGAATACAGATTCGGTGAAGGAAGTATTTCACGATGAAGAACAATACCTATTTCTCTCCGGCCCCTCGTCGTCTCCCTCTGCAGCTCAGAATGTCGCCCCCTTCCCCTTTGACTCCTCTTTTCTTTTTCCTTTCCTGCCTCTCTTCCTTCGTTCAGGTCGTTGGATCTCTCCTCCCACAAGCATCCGTTGGATCTATTCTGACCTAGCTTAGTCCAAAATTTTGCCGCGGCCCCCTTATGTCTAATTTCCCTGTATAAGCAAGACAAGAAAAAACAACCATAAGGTGCTACATTAATGTCAGCGGGAAGGATTTAGTCCCATATGGACTAATTCCACATAAGTCACCTGTATAAAAATCAAATTCAGTAGTAATTATTTGAATAATTGTCTCTGTGCTACTCCCCTTGTCATGATGTTGATGGTGTGCACCTACGTTGACACTTTTGTTCGGGGTGGCTATGATGCCATCGTTTAAATCCAGGCATGATCATTCATGGCTAATTTGGTATAAATGATGATCTATGCAATGTATTATGCATTTTTTTTATGTTATCACCCCTCACCTGCAGCTCAGCCCTCACATGCAATTCCTTCACACTTGGGGCATATCGGTGAACATCGCCCCCATCACCAGTCGACTACAGCTTGTCCATCGGCACCCACCACCAATTGGCATCCTCAAGTTGAATGTGGATGGTGAGGCCAAAGGGAACTCAGGACCAGCACGAGGAGGCGCTATCCTTCGCGACTACACATGGAGTATTCTCTTCGCCTTTTGTCCTTTTATGGTATCCAAACTAACACAACAGTCGAGGCTATGGCGATTCGTGATGTTTTTCTCCTCTACAAGGCACAAAACCTTCACAATGTCGTCGTAGAATCAGACTCATAAGTGTTAGTAAACATGCTCCTTGCAGGTACCTACTCCTAGTGGCGGCTGCAGCAAGAATGGCAGGACATCTTACAATGCCACCCCTGCTTGATTAGCATCCAACACCAATTGCACGAGGGCAACCAGGCTGCGGATGCCCTTGCCAGCAATGTGGTATGCACTCAAGCCCCTTCTACTCTTTATTCCTCTTGGAAGGAAATCCCTCGGGTAGCTCGTGGTTGCCATCGCATTGAGCTCCCCGGATTGCTGGCTCTTCGCATGCACCACACTCTGTCAAAGGATAGACCCCACGAATGGCATAATGCATGGAGCACTAGAGGCAAGAGCGCTCGCCCTCTCACCTGACTGATGTCCCGCCACATAGCTCAACGATGCCACCTGTTGACGGTGGGGAGAGCTCCACACACTCCATGCATCATCACTATTGCGGGGGGACCTGGTGAGATGTTGATACGAGCGCTCTTCTCCCAGCACCTTCCAAGTATCACTCATGTACCTTTTTCTTTTCTTGCACATGGCGTGGACGAGTAGGATCCAACTGTAGTTGGGATATTTATGCTCGCTCCACGCCTATAAACGCTGATAAACAATCCACTTCATATATAAAATCTCCCTCTATGGCATCCAGGGCATGGCTGGATCTATCTACAGGCCCAACCACAGGGTTGGACGTACCCCGCACCTTGTATTTTTCCAAAAGAAAGCATAGTTTTCTTTTGGGTATAATCCACTGGTTCATTTTATGGTTCAACGACAATTAGTCTATAAATTGGAAAAAATATATAGAAACTCAGCGTAAAGCATAGGGAATAATTGTATGATCTGGAAAATTAATCACAATAAAAAAATCATCGAATATAATTGCTTCAAGCTTTCAACAAATCATACCAGGAATTCTCTCCCCACATATCCATTTTATATATGGGTTAAAGAAAAAAAACACACAAACTGAGTGTGAAGCATAGAGAGTAGTTGCATGATCCAGAAAATTAATCATAACAAGGAAGTCATCGAGCATAATTGAGTCAACAAATCATACCAGGAGTGAACTCTCTCCCCATAGTCAAATTATAATCCACAGATAAAACATTTACTGGTTTAATGGCAGTTAGGATACGAATTGGAAAAAAAAAATACTCAAACTTAGAGTCATACATAGGGAATAATTGTATGATCAGGAAGATTTAATCATAATAAAGAGGTCATCATGAATAACTGATTCAACCCTTCAACAACTCATACAATGAATGAATGCTCTCCGGTTAGTCAAATCATTTCCAACATTATCCAATTTTCTTTTTTTTGTGGCATTTTTTGTGGCAGTGGAGCAGATTCAGCAGCATCTCTGAAGATAATTTTAGAAAGAATGCAATTTGATCAACTGCACGAAATCCCATGCAATCGTTCTCGCGTTGAACCCATTTGGAGAATCACCGATGGCTCCGATATCCCAATTCTCTGCATCCAATCGCTTCCTCTGCCCGCAATCTGCTAAAGATCTTCTGGAATCCGTCGATGTTTTCCTCTTCGATTGCGATGGTAAATCTTCAATATTTTCCATCTTCGATCCAAACCCACTTAATTTTTTCATACATGTAGGCGTAATCTGGAAGGGAGATAAGCTTATTGAAGGCGTACCGGACGCATTGCAGTCTCTGCGTTCATGGGTCTGTGATCAATCCGCTAGAACATCTGATCTTCACTGCTTTGGTTATTGCATCGAATTTTGCGTTTGAAACTTTTCTTTTTCAGAGAAAGAAACTCGCTTTCGTCACTAATAATTGTTTAAAGTCCCGGAAGCAGTACGTTAAAAAGTTTCAAGAGTTGGGTTTACAAGTGGGCGAGGTAAATTATTCCTTTGTCGTTGAGAAAATCTTTCAGTAATTAAGGGAGAATTATTCAAGAACTTGTTTGGTCGCAGGATGAAATTTTTTGTTCGTCTTTTGCGGCGGCGATGTTCTTGAAAATGAATGATTTTCCCCGCGATAAGAAGGTTTCAACTTATTTCTTTATACGATGCACACCGTTTGAACAGTAAAATAGAAGATTTCATCAAGATTTTTGGTGATTTTATACGCATTTTAAAGATTTTATATAACTTTCCTCTACTACTGAGGATTTTACAAGGTCTATGTTGTTGGGGAAGATGGAATGCTTGAAGAAATGGCTCTCGCGGGGTATGAATGCCTCGGTGGCACTGTAAGATTCCATTATTCAGTTTAAATCTCTGTTGAAAACAGATGAAAAATCATGTTTCCTCTACATACATCTCTAAGGCCGCAATTATACTCATTGTGTCTGGTAGTGATCGCCAGTCCCGATACCGGTATCGGATTACGGTATCGTTTTTCCTGATATAAAAATATCAGATATCTGTAGCTACTGTAGCGATATCCGATATCGGTATCCGTCTTATTATCATCATCCGTCTCCGTCTCTCAGGGAGGATGACGATATCAGATATCAGGTGTGGATGTCAGATTTCGATATCCAAATTAAAATTATAATTTTATTGCCATAGTGCGACAGTATGTAGAGGATATACATGGACCAGCTATTTAACATTAGGCTTTTTGATTTAGAAAGTAGCCCACCTAATATATACCTCTCAATCTTTTTATTTCCATCCATATGGAATAACAGGATTCTGAGTGTAAACTCGGAATCCTATTGTCCCATATGGAAGAAACAGAAACCGTGAGCTGTATTTATTGAACCAGGTAGTAACATATTAAATTTATATATTTATTATGTCCTAAATAAGGTAATAGTATAGTAATTTAATTTATGGGTGATTTGAATGATCTTTCCCTCGGTTTTTCTGCAGCAAGATGGGTTCAAGCAAGTAGACTTCAAATCAAATACCAAATTTGAGCACGATGAAAATGTTTGTCAATCCTTCTCTTCAAATGTCACCTGATTTAAAAAATAATAATATTTATCTCCTTTTGAAGATAAATCCCTTTTCTTGCGCAGGTTGGAGCTGTTGTCGTTGGTCTTGACACGTACATCAACTATTACAAGATGCAGTAAGATCATCTGCCTAAACATATTGGCCTTATGAAATTTAAATTAAGAAGATGTTAAATCCTGCATTTTTTGGAAGCTCCTCGAATTTTTGCGTTGAGGACAAATAACTTTCCTTTATGGTTAGTTTGTGTCCTGATTGTGCTGACATCGTCACAATCAGCAATTCATACTTCATGAAAAGGTTAATGCTGATGATGATGACGATGATGTTGAAGTTTATGGGGTTAGGCATTTGTTCAATTCCTTTGAACCGTTCTCTTGTCGACATCCATCTCACCAACCTCCATCTCCTTGTTTAGGAATAACGAGGGTGATTTATATCAAATATTACTATGTTGACAGCTGACATATATGTCAACTGCCAAAGCTAACCTCGTCAACATCCTCATCATAGTAAACAACCATAAAATGTGTCATTGTCAACATCATCATCAATGTCAACAAGGTTCATTGACATTGACATTGACAAGTAGAAAACTCTCCTTCTGGTCGGCTTTGTGTACTTTCCACTTGTTATTTCCTTTTCTTATCCCAAAAGATATCTCCAAAGCATATGAATGAAAGCAACGTGGAAAACTGAGAATGGCAGGTATGCAACTCTTTGCATCCGAGAAAACAGGGGATGCCTTTTCATTGCTACAAACCGTGATTCCGTTGGAAACTTAACAGATTTACAGGAATGGCCAGGTCGCTCCCAACACGTATTATTTCCTCTTTAATAAATTTCATTGTGTGCTATTTGCATTAAGATTTTATAACACCTTACATCCGATGGTGCTACAGTCACGGGTGCAATGGTTGGTGCCATATGTGGTGCAACACAGAAGGAGCCTATCGTTGTTGGAAAACCCTCCACTTTTCTCATGGACTTCATGCGGGACAGGTATTTTGTTGTGACACCATCGGCTTTTAAAGTATCCATAACTTATTGGAATTTCCGTTAGTTCACATTTGATCTCATGTGGTTGAAAACTGGTCATCTTGGGTAATATACAGGTGACAAATTTATCTCCTTTTTAGAAAGAGATAAAACTATGGATAAAGAGAATAATCGGGTTCCATGTAGAGTTAAAAGATCCTGAACTGCTTTTACGTTATTCCTGTATTTTATCGTTTGTGTGGTTTCCCTTTAAACATTTATTGCCCTTCCATATGGGGGTTAGGAAAGAATTTTCAGCTCAATGAGATGGTTTAAAAAGGAAGAAGGAAGATCTCCCAAGGATCTACAAGTGTTGGATCGGGGTCTGTTGCTGTCGCTGCACTTCTGCTTCTCTCTCATGTAGCCCCTCTGATCCTCTCTCTTCTAAGTGTTCAATTGGGGTCTGGAGAAACCTTCTTCATAGTTCTTATCATATTTTTTATTGTAGTTTACTTAAATAGTTTATATCACCACTTTAATTGGAAATTTTCATAATTTTACTGAGATCTATTGTTCTTGCACAGTACGTGTGGATTTTTTTGTATTCATGTAGTCTTTGTTTTATTCAGATTCAAGGTCCCAACTTCAAGAATGTGCATGGTAGGTGATAGATTGGACAGTGACATACTCTTTGGGCTGAATGCTGGCTGCAAGACACTACTTGTTCTTTCTGGTATACAAATTTTTATTTAACCCACAATTTTACTCCATTTCCTACATTTCATTATATTGACAATTAACGCTTTTTTAGGAGTGACCAACTTACACACTCTTCATGATCCTACCAACACCATACACCCAGATTACTACACAAATACAGTTTCAAATATCATTGACGTCCTGGAGATATAACTCGAGTGAGTATTTCTCCTCGATCTGAACATATGGAAAAAATATTTTTTATTGATTCATCCATATAATATACCATCAAATTTGGCCTCATTTGAACATTAATAAATTCCTGTAAACAATTTATTGTGCCTTTTATTGTAATTAAATCTCAATGAATTGGGCCGCATGGTGATGCATTAGTATAAGGAAAGAGGGATTTTATTAAAAGAGATATGGAGGCATGAGATGATGATTGGCAGATGGATGGTGTGTGAGGAGTGAATATATCGTTGATAGTTGATAGTGGATGGTGAATGTGGAGGGAGGAGTGTACTTTGACTAGGGCCAACGAGTCTCTGATCATGAGATTCTAAACGGTCTTAGATCGGTGTATAAAGAAGTTCAGGAAGACAATTTAGTGGTTGGGATATGATCGTCCACCCTTGGTATAAGAGGTGACAGCTCAAGGAAGATGATGCGATGAAGTACTTGGCCAAGGCAGTGAAATATCGTAGAAGAGTTCTTTGATGATTTCTAAATGTATCATTACTAACTCGGATGATCGATTAGGGTTTGACAGTTGATTATACCCTAATTCGTTCAAGGAGCATCAAATGGGTGAGGGAATATATGTATACGTTAAATGATGAGGAACAGGTTCCATGAGTGAGTCGATACACACTCCTTTGTTTTTTCTAAAGCACGAGGAGTAGCTGGGCACCCCACGTGTTGGAGGCTCGACCTATTGATTGGGTTAAATCGATCGAACATTAATTAATCTATATGATGATACTGTTAAATAATCTAGAAGGCCCATAAATGTAATTGGGCCATTGGAGTCATTACCCGGACTGATACATGGGCCTAGAGGGTCACACGCAAATGGTCTTTTGGACGTCAAAAGATATACTTAAGTTTTGACGGTTTTTATGAAAAATGCCCGCTTAATATAAATAGGGAAATGACTTGAACAAAACTCACCAAGAAAGAATTGTTCAGGGGCCTTTCCCCTTCTTCTCCCTTCTCCCCACACCCCCTCCTCTCCACCCTCGATGCGATCGGAATGACATAACAACAACGACATAGATTGTATGGGGCTTGTCAATGAGAAGGAAGAGATTTGACATGCTGAAAATCACATGGATACGTGTAGGAACTGCACACTTGAGCAGCTCGACTCGTCTCACTCTAGGTTCCGAGAAATCACAGACGCGATACATGCAAATGTACTATGTTTCAATGATTTTATCGATGTCGTTTGATTACGTTATGTATCTTCTGCTACATGAGATCATCGTCTTCATCCATGTCAAGGCCTCTATGACCCAACAAAATCAACCTGGTTAGCAAGTGTTAAACCATCCAAGAATTCATACAAATCAATTTAACAAACCTTTTTCCCAAATATTGCCAACTATATATATTTCATGTCTCCACACAAATGGTTAAGGAATCAACCATTCCCATCATATGAGAAAGATTACATATTAATGCCTCTCCTAAAATATCCTATGAATAAGAGTGTCAGGATACACTGTAAAATATAATTAATCACTCAAGTATTATCTCATCATGAATTATTTATCAATGCAATATCTCTTGAGTTAACTATAATCATCTGACATTGATAATAATATGTTTGTAGTAGATGGGGCGCGCCAGTCCACTCCACCAAACACATCTTTGGAATCATTAGTATCGTCATCAATGACCCCATCGGCTCGCATCCCACACGACCAGCACGCCAATGCATAATTGAAGACACTCGGGTCACATACCATGGGCGAGAGCATGATCACACCATCAAATGTCTTGATTTCTAGCAGCTCGTGCTCGTCCTGTTCGACGTTTTACCGTATTTGTGTGTTTGTTTTCATGTTTGTCGTGTCGTATCCATTTTGTCATGTGTCTCATTGTTGTGTCGTCATCGAGTCTTTTCGTTTTCAGTGTTCTAGTTTTTTTGTTTTTTTTTCAAGGGGTTCCTTAGGTATATGGGCCCCCTTAATGGACCTCCCTCCCCCCCCCTTAGAGGACCCTCCCAAGGGGACCCATCTTGACTCCCTATATAAGGGAGAAGTGGGCACCCTAGGTTGGCAGAACAGGAAATTATAATTTGGAATTGTTTTATTCCTTATCGATCTCACAAAAAAGAGAAAGAGGAGAAGAGAGGGAGGATGAATGAAAAGAAAGGGAAGGGAAGAGAGCATGAGATAAGGAAGGGCCCCCCTCCTCATTCCCCCTTTGGTAGAACCACCCAAGCCTGCTGACCCGCTCACCTGTTGACCCGCTGGTGTCTTCACTGTCCCGCTCATCATTCGTTTTTCCACAGTCACGCAAGTGAACAATACATGTCATGTGCCGCACATGACAACTCAACTGCGCCAGTCAAATACCACTCTAAGCTCCTACGACACCCACTAGAAGGACTCCACAACACTTACATCCACCGCAACAAGTCAACACGGTCTCATTCCCTAGGTGGTCTGTGAAGATTGCAGATGTGCGGAACTGCCTTCGGAACTACACCTGCGCGGACTTACCTGTGAAATTGCACCTACGCAGACCTACATGCAGAACTGCACCACGACGATCATCATGCTGCGGTCTATAACGTCTTCATCTGCAGCACGGACTTCACTCTTTCGCTGCGACGACCACACCACCTCCTGGCTGCTAAACCACATGCACGTCAACCCACCAAAGGTGCTCGTTGCATGCATGGCCGCACCACCCATTGACGGGATGTCACACGTGCATGTTGCCTGTTTGAGTGTGTGCTCCAACCGTCTCGCTAGGCGGCCTATTGCACGCACGCTCTCCGGATCAATGTCCACTTCGTGTCGTTTGACTTGGGCATCGTTAAACTAGCCCACACCCTGCTCAGCCGTTGATGTTGCATCCACCAAAGCTGCCACCATCGTCGTTCCTGGCCACCTACACGCGCTGTCCCAGTGCATCGTACCACGCGTGATAATTGTCGTCTGCATTGTGAGTTGCTGTCCCACGCTGGCGACACTCATCCCCACAGCTCCTCTGGAAAGTGCTCTGCCTTTGCGCCATCGCCCGCCACTCGCATCCACCACTCGACCCCTCCGACACTGCCCCACTCTAGGATTGTGCCCCCTCCCCAACTCGGGTGATTCCTTGAGTCGTGAGGATGCAGCATGCCTCTTGCTTCCTCTCCTCCGACCTCCGGCTACTCCTCTAGCGCTGCACCCCATCCACCTGTTGAGCTACCCCGTGCCCATCTCCGGCACCACTCCACTACCCGCCAACACCGGCCAGTGCACTCATGAACACACCAAGGACGAACGCTGCCACCGATGAGGTACGTCATCCGCCTTGATCATCATTTATATTATGTCTTTCAGTATATTTTTGGCTACACTCTTCAGTGCTCGGGTTTGAATTAGGTGGGAGTTCATCTCTTGAAAACTACGTCTCGAACGAACTCCCAGTTACAGGTCAAGCTCGTCTGTTACGTGCGAGTGCAACTGAAAATATTCTGTTCGATGCCGTAGTTGCCACCGTCATTCCGATGAGGGTCAGAAGGTCACCGTCACCATCACTAGTGGCCCACCCCAAAGCTCGGAGCTCGCCAAACCCCACGAGTCGGGGCACGTAGGTACATCCGCCTAGGGTTCATCCCATCACATAGTTACATTCCCCTTAGAGAATTACCCCGACCGGACAACGTCCCTGACGACGTCTGGCGTCATCTTGGTATCAGAGCATTGTCTCGGTACCGTCGCACGACATCTCTGACAATATCCGATATCACTACTTATGCATAGTCAACAAAATACAAGGTATATCGGCTTGCACACCATATATAGTTCCATCAAACTAACTATAAAATAAGATATAACTGCATTGACGGTTGAAAATTTTGGATTTTATTTCTTAAATAATGTTACAGAATGAGTAACAGTATAAAGAAACACATAAATCGGGCAAACAACAAGGGATTGGGTTATTGAATTTAAACTCCAAAACAGTGAATCTTTTGTTATGTATACTCATTTTACCATGGTGAATGTGAGTTACAGTTTGTTTTTGTATTTGAAAATTCTATTCTTCTCCTTTCTTTTGTAGTTTTTTGGGTTCAGAAACACAGCTTTCCTGAGAGTAAAATGAGAGAATAAAAATGATATAGAGTGAGAACAAGATCTATTAAGACAAGATAAAACAAGAATCCACATATTTTTGTAGAGAAAATCTCTTTGGAACCTTATTTTTTAGGTTAATAATCTAATAATGGAAATTTAATATCAGAATAATAAATATTTCAAATAGTTGAAACGTGAGCCAAACATGATGTTAATTAAGTACATTACTATGCCAAGTTATTTGCTAACAAAATGTACCTTCAGCCCATATGTTTTATTTAAAATTCTAAGATATGCGCAACTGAAATAAACAAATAAGTCAATACATTTTAAGCTCATATAAACATGAAAAATCAGACAACATATGCCTTATAAACTGAAGCTTCCTTCATACTATATTAGGCATATTTAGTAATTATAAGTAGGATAAATGAACCGATGCATGGGGGGCGTTGGTATTAATATAAAACAAAGCAGGTAAACCTCCCGAAATTGGAAAATAAGATGTCAGCGCTGTTTTTGGCTTCCCTTGAAAGCCAGGGATGGGCTATTTCTCTGAATCTTCTAATTACCCCTAGAGTACTACAATTTCCCCCTAACACCCCTATATAACTGCTACAGTTGATGCACGACAGCTAGGGAAAAGGACGACTGTGGGGATGGGTAGGACAACGATGGGTGGATGATACTAGACGGGTTTGGATGGATGGATGGATAAAACAGACCATAGAATTCCACACGATCGAATTCAGAACTTAAAACCGATGAAATACTGGTGGTGTAGCCCCGTTCCTCGTCGAGGGCAGGAGTACTGTCTTCAACCACCGCGACGATGCCGAAGCACCAAATTGAGCACTCGAATTCATGTCGCGAAGGAAACTCACGATAGAGAGAGAATTTTAGGGAATCCAAATCAAATCAAATCTGTCTGTGGTGGAGAATCCTCACGAAACACTGGATGAAGAACACTCGACACCAAAGAGTTCAAGCGTACCTCGGCACCGGAGTGCGTGATGAGGCTGCGGGAAATTCTGGTCGTAATGTGGCTCGGCGATCCAGGCGTTGTTTGGACCACCGAACAAAATAACTAGGAGTTCCGGGTGTTGAGCGTCCCTGACGATGAACGTGGAGGACGAGCGGCGAATGCAGACAGACGGTAGACAAGGCTGCTCGATACGTCATTGGCGGGACGATTGACGTGCGCTTTCGACAGGGTGTCGCAGATCCAACTGCGCGGTCAATTGGCGGGGGGATCAAGGAGGGAGTCGCCCCCTTGCGCGGTGTGGGGCAGTGTCCCGACACCAAAACGGTATGCATGATGACCTGTGGCGGCGAGGGCGTCTGAGGCGTGGGAGGCTGGGTTGGCGGCATGGGCGGTGTCGCTTGCGCAGGCTGTCGGTGACGGCATATGGAACGTTGAATGGCCTAGCACCTTTGTGTAGGGCGGCCAGGCACTAGGGCGCTGGGGCGGCCTGGCGCTAGGGTGCAGGGCGGCCTGGCGCTAGGGCGCAGGGCGGCCTTGCGCCTGGCGCGGGGCAGGGGTGCGTGGGGCGCCGGCAGGAGGGCTGGTGCACATGGGCGCCAGCGGGCGGGCTGGTGCGCGCGAGTGCCATCAGGAGGGATGGTGCGCGCAGGCGCCGGCGGAGGGGTGCCTGTGAGCGCCGGCGAACGGGTGCGCGCGGGCGCCGGCGGGGCAGACGCACGTGAGCACCGGCGGGCTGGCTCGCACGGGCGCCGGCAAGAGAACACGCGAGAGGGAGAGATGGAGGACGATGGCGGCCGGCGACGCAAGGCGGCAATGGCGGCGGCGGCGGCGATCAGAGATAGGGAGGAGGAGGCTAGGGTTGGGGCAAGTACTCCAAGAAGAGAAAGAAAACTCAATTCTTGAAATAAACTTGACTTGTTTCTTGAAACATTGGCCTATACATATAGGCCTTGGAGGAAAGAGAAAATACAGTTTAAAGAAATAAAAATAAAGACGAGCGACGTGATGAGTGGCGTGGTTTCGCATCACGTCAGGGGGCAGTTCTGGATCTGCCTTTGGCGACGTGTTAGGACGTGTGAGAGGGCGTGCGTGGGTGGAGACGTGTCTGATGGCGGCATGTTGACTTGCTTTGGTGACGATGGCGGCAAGTCTTCAGCGGTCGTGTTGACTTCGGACGATGGCGGTGACACGTCTGGTGTCGATGCGTGAACTTCGACGCCACCAACAATCCCCCCCAATTTTCTCATCATGTTTTGTTTTTTTGGTTGTCTAATTGAATATTTTAGAATTTAAAGTACATTGAAATTTACTTTTAGAAGAGCAATTCACAGATGTAACTTTTTGCCTCAAGACTTTTGAGGTTGTTCGGTGTGTGTTGTCATCTACAGCAGAATAATGGTGATTTTTTCATTTTATATCCTTTTAGACATTAATTTCACAGCAACGCCAAGGACCAAATTTTAGGTTTTGATGTTGGGACTGGGCATGGCCCAAGGCCAGTATCAGGTTCAAGTTTAATGTTTTCAGAAAAAATGAACCCAGGACCCATTTATACATACTTAAGGAAATAATATACAAAAACCACACTTGATAAATGGCCAATAAAATTAATAAAAAAGGAAACTAATAAGAAAATAAATTAATAAAAAATTGAAGTAAAAAAGGATGTTAAATCTTGGAGATAATTAATATTCTTCATCCACCATAACTTATTATGGTTAACATATTAAGAGGGTGAGCTATGATAATGTGTAAGCCATTGCCTTGTAAATTTCGAATCCTCTAGGAAAGAGTATATTTCAAATAACTAAAGTTAAGGACTTTTTCATCATAAATTTGAACCTATAAGACGAAGCCGTGGCAGTCCAGAAACCGTTAGTTCCCGCCTTTGTTCTTGTCTGTTCGTTGAGGGAGCCGACGAGCTTGATCTGATCCAGCTCGCCTGCCAGATTTTTGTCGCGATTATCTTCCGGTGATTACATTGAAATTAGGTAAAAATCAGCTCCGTTGATTTCTGTACTATCTCAATTTCATATTGCCGTTGAATGTAATTGTGGCGTTTTTTTTTCCTGTAGAGTGCGAGTTTTGAGGATAGGAGCCAGATGGAGGAGTATCTGAGGAACATGCGGAGTTTCCAAACTCAGATTAATGGTGAGATGTTGATTCTAACTGTTTCTAACTGACGATCTTTTGCTTCTTGTGGAGTATTTGACCTGGTGTATAGGGTTCTGAATCGAATAAGCCAAATCTTGGTGTTCATATCTGTCCGCTCATTTTCTATTGAGCTTACTTACCTGATTCAATCTTTGAATAAATTATTTACGCCACCTTCTGTATTTTCGTCTAGTACGTAGCGCCCGAGGCTTTATTTTATTAGTGCAAATTCATATGACTACCAAGTTTACCTCGGTGAGCTGAAGCTTAACTCGGAAGAAATTTGATAATTTGATTAATGAGGCGCGTGCGGGATTTATAGAGAAATTCATTAAACTAGGTGGGATTGGAGGACTCTGCGTCTATTATTCTGACGGTTATCGGTGGAATTGACAGATTTCGAGGAAGAAGCTGCGTCCATATCTGCGGAAGAAGAGCAACAGAGGACTGCCTCGGCGGCCATGGAGAAGGATCTTGAGTCAGGTATCACTCCCACGAACGCCGTGGACGCCGTTGTTTTCACTTTCTCTGGATTTCGTGGTCATTTAGATGTTTTTTCAAGACACAACTTCAGTTTTACGCATTAGTCGCCCTTAAAATCGTCATTACATAACTTATGGGGAATCCAATCATTCACAATTTGAACCTTTTTCCCCACTTTTATTTTGAAAACCACTTTCCTAGCTAATCATCTCTTTTGATGCACTGAAGCTCATATCATAATGCGGTGCAAGTGATCCGTCAGACCATGGATTTTTAATTGACGAACTATGCTGCTTACATTCTAATGTTTGAAGCACCGAATGTTAATTTTTTTCAAACTAAAACTTAAATTACAATATATCTTGAGGCTGATGTAGCAAGGATTACAGTACTGTTAGGGACAAAGGAATTGATTCAGGAGACAGAAGAACTGTGCGACAAAAATGCTAAAATCCGCCGGCAAATCATGGAGAAGCAGAAGAAAATATCTTCCCTTGAAATTGAATCCACTACGCTGTCCCAGGTAATTATTATGCTTGAAATCGAATCTATTATGCTTTTAATTAATCTTTTCTGATTTTAAATAGAAATTTCGGACTTTTTTTTTCTCAATACATCAATGTAAAATACGTAAATTAAATATACTTCTGCTCGTTTCTATTTATTGATCGACCATGAAAGTGGGAATCTGGAACGTCTTGTTACTTTCTATTTGGACTTTTTCACAGACCTTGGAGCTTCTCCATAAAGAGATCGGCATGCTACATGACAAACTGAATGACGAAAGGTGCAAGATTTTCTTGAATATCCTTGAAAATATTTGGTACGGTTCCTGCCATTGAGATATTTATGCTTTCCTACTTGATTGAACTTCTGACAGATGCAAATACGGAAAGGTCGCTGAAGAATTAAATTCGAAACTAAAAGAGCAGGAGGTATCGTGTAGTTCATCAAACGAAAATTTTCTAACAGTATCATCCTCTGCTACTGAGTTTTTGTGATTTTCTCCTTCCATCTGACCGTAGGACTGGGTCAAATTACAAAAGCTTCAGAAAACGTGCAGTGTTTATTCAGTAAGCATTCGGACCGAGTAATCCATTTGAAAATATTTCTCCAATGTTCAATGGTCCTCGGGACATTTTTTATATAAATTTATATTTTGCGGTCGTTTATTAAATCAATCTCATAAAGTCTTCCTTATATTTATTTTTTTTATTCCATAAGAGGGCAATATGTTCCTCAACTGAAATATATGGCATGTGTAGGTAGAGGAAATAGGCGGGACTGCTCTAGATCAGCTGAAAGGTATTCATCGTTGTTACTTTGTCCGTTTTATGGGAGGGCATTAGTGGTCCTCAATAGTATTTTTGAATATAAAAGGAAATATGTTCCTATAATTAATAGTGGATAATAAGTTGTGGACTTGGTTCATGTTCAAAGTTAATATGTGCAGATGATTTGAGTGGGGAACCCGGAAATATGGAAGCATTCAACAGAAATGAGGTATGATGCTTGTGCCAATACGAGTTTCCACAACACTGCTTTCGTATTTTCCTCGCTAATGGTTTTAATTCAAAAAAAAAAAAATCCTCGCTGATGGTTCGATCAGGTAGAAAAGTTGAGTGCTGGGCTTGAAGAACTGAAGGAAAAAATATCTGAGGTATCACTGGACAACATCAAGGTCTGGACTTCATCTAATCAAGAAACAAATTTCTCTTGATAATAGACCATTAATATCGAAAAATGATTCCAGATGAAGCAGCTAATTTCAGAATTTCAGCTCAAAATAGAAGGTTTTCCTGTAAGTCCACTTCATATAAAAGCCTTCTCTCTATATTTCAAGTTATTTATTCCATGTCTTGGGTCTTGAAGATGGAGGTAAAAGCAGCAGATTTAAACATGTTGGAAGAGGAGCGCCAGACACTTCTGACTGAGAAAAGCGGAGAGCTTGAGTACTTGCAGTCTCTCCAGGAAAGAATCAGGCTTTTAAAGGTACCAAGAACTTCAATTAGTATTTAATTCTCAATTGGGTTCGGCATCATCCATCATTCGACATCCACATTTGCTGATATTCAATGATTAAGGGGTTTTTTAAAATATTCCAAATAAATGATGGGATAAATCAGATCAAAATAAGAATTCAGTTTTTCAGAATTTTCATAAGTTATTTTTTAACTGATTTGTTAATTTTATCCTTGTTCCTTTCTGAAAAGAAAAGAGTTGATGAATTGGAAGCTATCAAATTAATAAACAACAGTCAATTTCGTTTTCCCAATTTCATCATTATCTTCGTCCTTGTCATCCAATCATCAATACTTCAAAATATTGGGATACAATAATGATGATCAGTTTGTGACTGTTTGCAACCAGAGTTCAGTGTCACAATTGAATATTAATTGTATTGTGGTTGTCTTCATCATGTAATGATCAAACAATTTCATCATCAACGCCGTCATTTCACCAAGCCACCCATGGTATGATGTTGACCTTTTTTAGTCATGATCTGATATCCCTAATTCACACTGAATCGTAATTTCCCCAAAATCATGCGGTCTCTTTCACGTTTGCTCTTTCCTTCTCCTCTTTCTTTTACAGAAGTGTGTACATGTTTCAATACATTGTGTGCAGCCTGTAATCATTTCTTGAGTCCCTAGGCTGGAGGATTTTTGTATTATTATTTTTTTTTTGAAAAAGTTTAAGGTGGTCAACCAACAAAGCGGTAACTACCCGCTTCGTACAATTATTATAGGCTGCTTCAAACTTCACGTGGTTCTTTATTTATTTTATTCTTTTTCAAATACTCTTCTCAGGAATCATTTTAAACTATTTAATACTCTTTATCTATTTCAGGAAATATCTGAAGACATTAAGTGCCAATGCGGAAAAGATTATACCGTCAATCTTAACAATTATATTTCCCACACCAACCCTGGCGCTTGCTAGAGGCGAACTGGTGAAGAAATAATTCCTAGAGGATCTAAGCCCAATTATGGTTTCCATTGTTTTGGATATATTTTTTCTTTTTGAGAGATTATTCTTAAACCATAATTATAGTGCAGATACGTGGACGGGACGATTTTTTGTCCCAGGATGAAAAAATCGTCCCGTCCAAGGGTCTGGACGAATTCTGGGACAAAAATTTGTCCCGGGGACGACCGGACGAGACGGTTTTCGTCCTGTGGGACGAAAAAACCGTCGTCCGGAGGTCTCGGGCGATGGATGGACGAATGCTGGAAGAAAAACTAATTGAATTCATCTTTTAAATTGCCAAAGAAAACGTGGAAAAGTCAATATTTAATCCCTCATTTTTTTATACATGCCATTATCATCTTATTATAGTATTTCCATGCTTACATTAATTGCATGAAATGAAAAATTTAACAGATAATTAGAGTGAAATAAGATTTTCTTATCCCATTTATCCTTTGACTAAATTCCCAAAAAATGCAATTAAATTCTAGAGAAATGTAGAAATTTCATTATTTAATCCTCAGCATTATACTATTATTTTTATTAAATTCCGAAAAATTCAATAGATTTCTTGATAAAAGTCCAAAACTTATTAATCAATCCCCACATTATATAATACTAAAATATTTTTTTGTAGACATGACTTTATAATATTTGTATAGTAATTCAAAGCTCAGATGGATTGCGTAAAACGAATATTGTAAGAGATAATTAGGGAAAAGGCAGATAACTGAATTAACTAATTCATCAATTAAATTGCCAAAGAATTCTATGGATTTCCAAGAGAATGTGGAAAGGTCAATATTTAATCCCTCATTTATAAAGAATATAATTTATTTTTATACATGCCCTTTTCATCTTATTATAGTATTTTCATTGGTAAATTAATTGCATGAAATGAATAATTTAACAGGTAATTAGGGTAAAATAAGATCTTTGTATCCTATTTATCCTTTGGTTAAATACCCAAATAATCCAATTAAATTCCGCAGATATTGTAGAAGTTTCATTATTTAATTTGCAGCCTTACCAATTTTAGAAATAGTGTTTGAAGAAGCCATTTCAATTTTAGAAATAGAGATATTCCATGCTTAAATAAATCACATGGCATGCATAATTGAACAGATATTTATCTACTTTTCTCTCCATCTAAAATTGAAATGGCATAATATGTTGTAATGGGAAATTGCGGATATTTCTTTCGCCGACCCTTTGAAATGTTCGTGGGACTTAAAAGGAAAGCACATGGACGCAGATTCAAAAATTGTTTGTCAGAGTAGGGCTAGATGTGTTGTTCATCCATCACATCAAATATGATGTCGAACGTCGTCGGGGACGTCGTCCGGTCGGGTATCGAGACGATGCTCGGGTAACTAGATGATATCGAACATCGCCGAGGATGTCGTTCGACGGATAATTCCCTATGGGAAATGTAACTACGTGAGACGATGAACCCTTGGCAGAGGTATGTGCAGGCCCCGACTTGTGGGGATTCCCCGAGCTTCTAGCTTCGAGGTGGGTGACCGGTTTAGGTTACGGTGACCTTCAGACCCACGCTGGAGCGACGACGGCAATTACGGCATCAAACGGAATATTTTTGTTGGCACTCGCACGTAACGAACGGGCTCGTCCCATACCTAGGACCTCACTCAACTCGTAGTTTTTGACAATTAAACTCTCACCTAAACTAACCCGAGCGCGGTGGAGTGCAGCCGAAAATATACTAAAAGACGTAATATAACAGACGAGCACAGGGAACGACGTACCTCGTCGGTCGCGATGTGTCGTTGATGCCGTTGTCAGTGAGATGGCCGGTGCGGACAAGCGTTGGGAGAGCATGTTAGGGGTGACATCGTGTAGCTCAACACGCGGTGGAGATGCGGCGCTGAAGTGTGATGTCGGAGAGCGAGGCCGAGTAAGAGGTAGGTTTGGTGGGGTGGCAGCACAAGTGAATGCATCGGTCCCCGGTGGCGCGACCGTGAAGGAGGGTCCACGCGAGCAAGTGGGGTGGGGATCGGTGACGTTCGTGGTACGACACAGTCAGGCAGTGGCGAGGCTAGGAGGCGTTGCAATCACATGGCCTAGTGGTGACAGGTAGGGTTTGACATTTTGGACCGGGGACTGGTCGAACCGGACCGAACCGAGACCAAACAGGACCAGACCGGAATTGGACCAAACTTCAAGTAAGGTTTAGGTCCATGCCAAAAAACCAGACCGAACCGGACCCTGTACCACGCACTAACCATCCCCTTCCCCATCGCCCTTCCCATCACCTGCCCCAAGTGCTCATCGCTGCTGCTCCTCGTGCACAACACCTCCGCCACCCCTCTGCTCCTCCGCCACCCCCCGTACTAGACCGGACCTGAACTGAACAAGATCGGACCAGAACCGGACGAAACTTTAGGTAAGATTTAGGTCCATGCCAAAATACCGGACCGGACCGGGACCGTCAAACCCTAGTGACAGGCGAGGCCGAGCAGCCCGCAAGGGTGCACTCCACTGGTGGTGTAGTGTCACGATTGCAAGTGGCAGCTCAAAGCAAGGCACAAAGGTGCTGGGCTGTCCCACGAGTCAGCGGATTGTGCAAGCAGTACAGGCTCTCAACCGTGCTACAATACATGATCAATGCGCGAGTTGTTCGGCAAGTGTGGCGGCTCAGCTGAGCGGAGTGAGGGGTCACCAACGGTTTCGGGTATCTATGGCACAAGAGAACTGGGGTAGACGCGGACCTAGCTGGAGAATGTCGAAGGCTATCGCTCACTCATGCATTGCGCATGGAGTTCATGCGGCGATAGTCTTCGCAGGAATTTCAGCAAGGGTTGGCCGGGTGTGGTAAAAATCATGTGCGTGGGGCGGCAAAGACTCTGTTTGTTCTTCCTCCTTCCATGCTCTTCTGTTCCTCTTGTCCTCTCCCTCTCCTTCTTCTTGTTGGTGAGACCAAACTCTGAACGTGAAACTGCAAATTTGATAAATCTGGTATGCCGACCTAGGGCGCCCCCTTCTCCCTTATATAGGGAGTCTAGATGGGCCCTTAGGGATGGTCCATTAAGGGGGGGTCCATATGCAAAGGACACATGACGCATGGCTCAACGATCACGGGCATAATGATGACATGAACGATGCGACATACGGTGATATGGATACGAAAAAAATAAACACATGAATGGGATAAAACAACAAACCGAGCCAGCATGGGTGTGCTTTTACCCAGGGTATTTGAACCCGGGTGTATTCACTGTTGCCTTGGTGTGCCGGTCCGGCCAAACGGGAACCGCCGGGGCGTTGATGACGGTGATGGCATCTCCAAAGACGTCTCTGGGGGAGTGGGCTTGCGCACTCCATCAAAAGGTGAACGAGAAAATATGCAACGTTCATAATCTGAGACAGAATGATGATGTAGAGTTCACTCAGCCATCCATCCAGCTCACTCAAAATCAACTTCACCGTGGTGTAAATGGTAGTGTTGAAATGGCCTTGTCATCTCTCACAGTTTTAGGCAGTTCATACCTGATGGAAATATATGTGGCCGGCAAGCCAATCACACATTCCACATCTCGTTCCATGTTCATTAATAGAACATATTCATTATAGTGCACGTGTGATGCGTATAATGAAGTCCATGAATACATGATCGGACTTAGTGAATTATGAGATCATAATACGGAGATCACTAGTCTTTAAGCATGTGTTATAAACATTCCTATTCAAAGGATACACGAGAAGGACATCAAAGTATCTGGATAGAATAGCACTATCTAGCCTCACTCATATACTGAGTATGGCCGGTCCCGTAGCCATTAGTGTGGTGACACTAAGGATGGATAGTGGGTGTTCTTTGGTGGAAAGAGTTCACTGAATTGATCCGTAAGAATTCCTGAATGGTATTATACCAAAATGTCAATCAGGTTGATTCACGACACGGTTAAGTGGTCCTTAGACCTGAGACACCAAAGACGTCTTGTGGACGGACTGTTGTACTTTGGTGATAGCCAACGAGTCTCTAATCATGGGATTCTAAATGGTCTTAATTTGGGTACATTAAGAAGTTCACGAAGATGATTGAGTGGTCAAGATGGGATCGTCCTCCCTCGGTATAAGATGTGACAGCTCAAGGAAGATGATGCGATGAAGTCCTTGGCCAAGGCAGTGAAATATCGGAGAAGAGTTCTCCGATTATTTCAAAATGCTTTAGTACTAACTCAGATGACCGATTAGGGTTTGACAGTTGACCATACCCTAAGTCAACCAAGGAGCATCAAGTGGATGAGGGATTATACATACATGGTAACCGATGACGAATAAGTTCCATGAGTGAGTCGATACACACTCCTTTGTATCTTCTAGGACACGAGGTGTAGCTTGGCACCCCACGTGTTGGAGTCTCGACCTATCGATTGGGTTAAATCGATCCGACATTAATTAATCTATATGAAGATATATTTAATTAATTTGGAAGGCCAATAAAGGTTATTGGGCCCCTAGAGTCGTTAACTAGACTGATACATGGGCCTAGAGGGTCACACGCAAATGGTCTTTTGGACGTCGGAAGATATTCTTAAGTTTTGGGGGTTTTATGAAAAACACCCACTTAGTATAAATAGGAGAAGGCCCTGAATGAAATTCACCTAGGCCAGAATTGTTCATGGGCCTTTCCCCTTCTTCTCCCTTCTCCCAACACCCCCTCTCCCTCCCGTATGTGATCAGGACGACATAACGACGTCGACGGAGAAAGAACGGGGCTCGTCAATAAGAAGGAGGAGACCCGATGTGCCGAGGACCGCATGGATACATCTAGAGGCTGCACACGTGAGCAGCTCGACTCGGCTCACTCCGGGATCCAAGAAATCACGGATGTGATCCGTAGAAAGGTACTCGTTCAATGTTTTTATTGATGACGTTCGATTCATTCAAGTCTTCTGCTGCGAATCATTTTGTTTTGTTCATCCATGTCAAGGCCTCTAGAACCCAACAATACAAACACCTGAACAACAACATAACTGCAGAAATTTAAATTGGCAAATTTTTTTCATTTCAGGAAAATCATTTTATAAATGTAACGCTCCAAATTTGTAACTCTCCAAATGTGTTTTTGCGGGAAAAACCCAATAGTGGCACATTGTGATGCAATACAATGAAGCTAAAGATTTTGAGACGTGGAGAGAGATAGAGTGTGAAATAACAAGAAAAATAAACATTGAGAGATTAAGAAAAACAAAGAGTGAGATAATGAGAGGGTGAGATATTGAGAAAGATTAGAAAATCAAATAAGCTTCGATCAATTTAATTACAATGACTTTCCATTTTTGTCTTTGCCCAATTGATAACTTTAATCCATAAATTCTCTTTATTCCTCTTGATGATAACCCTATGGGTGAGGTTCTACTCTTGACAAAGCGTACACCGGTACTCGTTCGGGCCAACTTCAACAAATCAATTTAAAACTTTAGACAGATTGCATCTTCCGCTTCAAGATGAGACATGTCATCAACCTCTACCAGATAGCACTCCGCAGACACTGACGACGTAACCCTAGCAGTTGATTTTGGAATGGAAGCAGATGTGGACTCCATTACTGTACCAAATTAATTCACAAGATGCAATCATTCGTACAATGCGTGTGACACACAATTTTCATGGCATACTAGAGTCACATTCAAATATTAAAAAAATGCTCGAGATTTAAGTAATTGTTTTTTGAAGTCTTAAGTTCACAAAATTAAAAATCATGGAAAATAATGATGATGTATTACACTTAGTCACGTGAAATAAAATTATAGCGATCGGATCAAACCATCCATCAATCAGATTTACTCCATGGACTGATCGAATCCTAGTCCACTGAGTAGAATGGACTGATGGATCTGTTACAGTAGTCCATATAAAAAGGAATATGGGTGGAAAGAACACAATTCTTCTTCTCTGTATTGTCAATCCCATTTAGTGATGACTATTGATAATCAATCACAAGTTTTTGATGGATTTAACTAAATATAGATCGACAGATCCAAAACAATTCTGGCTGACTTTTACACATTAATCACATAACACATACGACAAATTGATATGTATGTAATTAACACATTGCACCTCTATTGGGTCGACGACAAAGACACACGAGATCAGGTGCCTACGCTCGAGTTATATTTTGACCTGCTCCGCAGTGGCGGTAGTGACGTGCTCAGTGATGTCGCACAGACTTTTCTAAAATCCAAGAAAGTTGAGGTAAAACTAGATATATGAACAATTCTTGAGATATTGAGAAAGATAGAAAGCAAGAGAAAGAGAGATTGAGCGAGATGGAGAGTGAGAGAAGGAAAGATTGAGAAAATTCGGAGAAATAACAAGAGAGATACTAAGAGATTGGAATCGATTGAGAGTGAGATAGGAGAGAGTGAGAGATTGAGAAACATAGAAAGCAGGAGACAGAGATTGAGAGAGATGGAGAGTGCGAACATGAAATATTGTGAAATACAAAGAGGTAGCAAACAAGATAATGAGATGTTGAAATGATAGGAGAAATGGAGACAGAGCGATGGAGAGAGGAAAAAATTGACAGATTGAGAAAGATAGAAATTGAGTGATTGGAATGAGAGACGGAAAGAATAAGAGAGAGAGAGAGAGAGATTGAGCGAGATGGAGAGTGAGAGAAGGAAAGAATAAGAAAACTCAGAGACATAACAAGCGAGAGATTGAGAGATTGGAATCAATTGAGAGTGAGATAAGGAAAGACCGAGAGAGTGAGAAATATAGAAAGCAAGAGACAGAGATCGAGAGAGATAGAGAAAATTGAGGGAGGAAGCAAGAAGGATAATGAGAGATTGAGGTATTGAGAGAGATGGAGAGTGAGAGAAGGACATATTGAGGAAAGTCAGGAATGTAGAAAGAAAGGGAATGAGAGATTAAGATATGGAGATAGGTGGAGAGTGGGATGAAGAAAGATTAAGAAAATTAAGTGGGATAGAAAGTAAGAGAACAAAAGATTGAGAGATTGGGAGATATGGGGAGTGAGTACAGGATATATTGAGTAAATTCAGAGAGGTAGAAAGTGCAGAAAGATATATTGGTATATTGGGACAGATGGAGGTTGAGAAAATGAAATACTGAGAAAATATGAAGAAGTAATAAATAAAAACGTGGTATTGCTTAGGACAGATGGAGAGTGAGAGAAGGAAATATTGAGAAAATCCGAAGAAGCAAAAAGCAAAAGAAAGAGATATTGATGTATTGGGACAAATGGACAGTGAGAGAAGAAAACAGAGAGAAAATCAAAAGAGGTAAAAAGCAAGAGAAAGAGAGATTAAGAGTGAGATAAGTAAAGATTGAGAAGATTCGGAGAGGTAGAAAGCAGGATAACGAGAGATTACAATATTGGGAGGGATAGAGAGTAAGAGGAAGGATTGAGTGATTTAAGAAAGATAAGAAGCGAGAGAAAGAGAGATATAGAGAGATGGCGAGTGAATGAAGCAATGATTGAGAAAAATCACAGTGGTAGAAAGCAAAAGAAAGACATTATTGAGAGATGGGAACGAATGGTGAATAGGCAAAGAATGCACATATCTCAATCGTCTTCGAGGCGTCCGTCGGGGAAGCGATCACTGACGATGAGGATGGGCGCAGAGGGCGTCGGGAAACGAATGCAACTGATGAGGACCTCCCATGGTAGGCTGGTTGCACTGGAGGGGTGGAGGAGGGTGGCTGCAAATGCCGTCAGCCTTGGTCTTCCTTCGAGATGGAAGAAACAACTAGGGCGAGTTGATGGGCGCCTTGTTGTTTCAAAAGAAAATTTATTTAGTAAAATATAACCGGTTTTTTCATCCGGGACAAGGGACGGGACGGATTCCTCCTCGGACGGGACAGAAATTCGTCCCGGGAGTACTGGACGGGATGGTTTTCGTACCATCGGATGAAAAAATTCATCCCCTCCTTCATCCCTGAACTGAATCCGGATGTCGGACGGGACGAAATTCATCCCCTCCCGTCCATCGTCCACGTCCGGGATGATCCAGAACTATAACTATAATACACTGCAATCAATCAATTAGCTCCTTTATTTTTCATATTAATTTTTTCTCATAGCCGCACGTTATGTTTCAAATATATGAATTATGAGCTAATTGATTTCTATTTGTTTAAGTCGGAGTCAACCTCCAGAAATGTTGGTTGAATCAAGTGTGATGATAAGCCATTTACTTGTCCTGCAGGTACAAATAAGGTAGTGTTTGCCTTGCCACATTATATGATATTCAAGAAACATATATACATATTAACTTATTATAAATAAAATTGTCAAATTATATTTACCCTTTTTTCTCCCGCTTTAAAAGGGTCGAAAAGGGCACTGCAGTTATAGTTCTGGATCGTCCTGGACGCGGACGATGGACGGGATGGGACAAATTTTGTCCATTACGACATTCGGATTCAGTGCAGGGACGAAGGGGGGGATGAATTTTTCATCTGACGGTACGAAAAATGTCCCGTCCAGTCCTCCCGGGACAAATTTTCGTCCAGTCCGGAGAGGAAACCGTCCATCCCTCGTCCCGGATGGGAAAAAAATCCATTTTATATTTTAAATCTATTAACATAGATTTTTCTAAGTTTTTTAGGGAAATACGAAGGAGAGAATGCGAAGGGACATGTACAATTATTTCTGTGTGGCGTCAGTTTGCACACGCGTAAAAATACAGGGACTTTGATGCAAATTATCAGAGTGCGGCCACATGCCTACCTCTCAACCGTCCGATGTGAATCCGGCGGTTATTTGTCCGTCCATCATCCTAGACCTCCAGACGGATGGTTTTTTCGTATCGTCCGGTGGTCCCGGCACGAATTTTCGTCGCGAATTTCGTCCAAACCCTTGAACGGGACGATTTTTCGTCCCGTCCCGTCCGCTACCCGGGCGAGTAGCACGACGTTTATTTTTCCGAGATTTTTTTTCTTTTAATTCGAAAGACGAAGCCTTTTTTTTTCGATAAAATAAAACATGGCTGGGGTTTTAGGGAAAACCATAAACCCTTGCCTTCAAAGAACCAGACGACCCCGACATTGGCCGTCATCACTCTTCTTCGTGCCCTGCGGTCGAGTTCAGAGGAGACGTTTTCTCTATTCTGCGAATTATATCCAGGTTTATAAGTTCTCTTGCTATCTCCAATCCCGTCTTTGCTTCGAGCAATCGCATCGCGCATATTTTCAATCTTCATTCGGATGATCTGTGCTGATTAAACGCAAGATTAATTCTTTTTAATCCTTTTTCATCTTCTAGCTGCAGTTTATTTTTCGGGGAAGAATGCCAAAGTCTTCTGTCAAAGACCTCCCAGATGTGCCCATGGGGCAACTTCCTCCACACCTTGAACTCCAGAGAACGCGGGTCATCTGCGGTTCCGACGCCCCAACCCATGTAAGAATTATTGCCTTAGCCCCTAATTTACGCAAATTTTTATCTGGTATTTGATAGTATTTTTGTTTCATTTAAAGCCAGAGAGTGTCCAGTACTCTGGGGCCTACGCATCTATGGGGATCGATAATAGCTTGCGGATTGAGAATTTCTGCGATAATTTCAAGATCAAAGTTATAAATCTTACAGAGGATGAAATGGAGTTTGATATGATCGGTGTTGATGCATCGCTGGCTAATGCTTTTAGAAGAATTCTGATTGCTGAGGTATGTTTGTTGCTCTTCTTCTTTCATTACTTTCTCCTTACTTTGTTCTCTTATCGTTTTGCAGATTCCTACCATGGCATTTGAAAAGGTTTTAATGGTCAACAACACGTCGGTCATTCCAGATGATGTGCTATCACACAGAATTGGTCTTCTGCCACTTGATGTTGATCCCAGGCTTTTTGAGTTCCTCTCTGGTATGACATCATGCATCTCAAGTAGGGCTTATCTTGTCGTCAAGTGTTGCTGTGATGAGTGGTTGTTGATGATGATCATGACTAGTTGTAATATCCAGTATCATTGGGATCCAGAAGACAATGGTGAATCATAAACATCGTCATCATCACCATCATTTCTTCAAAAAAAACCATCATCATCATCATTTGCACAAGCCCAAACATGGATGGTGATGACAGATTTGTCATTAGCAGCCAATACTAGTTCAACGTCATGTTATCCAGTTAGAGGTGAGGTCACCTCGAGATTTTTCATCACCATCATTCATTACTGCCAACCCTAGTTAGAGGTCACTAATGAATTTCACGAGATCATCATTATCATCGTTATCATCGTCGTCATCATCATTATCATCATTATCCTATAATCAAAATTGGTCACCATCATCGTTATAATTCCCAAGAATAGTCACCACCGGCATCATCATCACCATCATGCCGTCATGGTATCGAGAGGAAGTTCAGCAATAGATCTTCCCCAAATAATATTCCAGTTATGGGATTTCATACGAGCATTAAGAATGTACACTTCGGAATCCCCCAAGTGTTCAAGGATAATCGAGTTCCGAGTCAGAGCTGTTAACTCAACGGACAAGAAATGGTGAATGAGATTAGGAAAGAAACAAAGGAGATGCAATTTAGAAGAATTAGTAAAATTCTTCTCTCTTTTGGGTGCAGGCTTCTCCTGTGCACCAGCCCTCTGCAGCAGCTGCCAAGTCTGGTAGTCAACTTCTTGAAAAGGATCTCAATATATCATTTCTCCCTGATCCCCTTTTTATAACTTTCCAGTCACACATGCCCTTATTCCTCACCGGTGGACTGTCTCTGTGCTCCCTTCTTGGTGTGCCATTATACATTCTTGGTCCAGTCACATATGCCTTTATACATTCTTGGCGAAAACTTATCACATCACCATCATCAATGTCATCCAGTTCTCAAGATTAGTCAGCACCTTCATCATCATCATCATCATTGTCATCCAGTTTTCATGATTAGTCACCATCATTGCCATCCATCTCTCAAGACTATTCATCATCACCATCATTAGTCATTAGTTGAGATTATTCACCATCCTCCTTATCATCATCAGCATTCCTCCAAGCCCTAATGTAGATGACGATGCTGGAGTGATCTGTGGCGTTCAGCAATAGTTCGATGTTACCAATAAAACTGATGAGTGGACAATGACATTCATCATCATCATCATCCAGTTCTCAAGATTCATCATCTTTATTCAATCGTCAATGAGGATTTGTAATCATCACCCATCCAAGCCACCTAAGGATGACGATGACAATGATGAATCTTAGGGACAAAAAGGCAATGACGGGGTCATTGGAGTACAACATTCCTAAAGTCCAAACATGATATTTCTTCATTCTCTCAGTGATATATATTTGTATTAAATTGCATGTATAAAATAGGAAACGATTCTCCAAACGAGAGGAACACGATTGTTTTCAAGCTGCACGTTTCATGCAAGAGATCTAGTCCTCGGATCACAGGTAGGATGGGAAAATTCTTTCCTATTTTTTTCCTTTTTATTATGTGGAAAATTATTTATGCTTTTTTATTCGATGGTGCAGTCGTATCGGATCAGTTCAAGTGGCTGCCCAATGGAAGTGAGCTTGAAATGTCGTCTCCAAACCCTTCTGCCAAGCCCAAAAGCTATACCTCCTTCACTTGCAGCCAAGATTCATTGCCAGAGTTCTCCGACAATCCGATTCGCCTCAAGCATAAAGACATCATGATTGCAAAGCTTGGGCCCGGGCAGGTAATCCCGTCTTTAAAACGAACAATAAACTATAATTAATATGATATCAAGGAATCAATGTTATTTGTTCAGGAGATTGAGCTCGAAGCGCATGCAGTGAAGGGATTGGGGAAGACGCATGCCAAGTGGTCACCTGTAGCGACAACTTGGTACAGAATGCTGCCAGAGGTGATAAAGATGTCCTCTACTGATGCCTTTTTTTGGCTGTATAATAATATTGTGATAATAAATTAATGATTTTACTCATACCTTGTTGTAACTTTCAATAGTTTTTCTAATGTCTAATGCAAATTAAAATTTGTCAAATTGGATTGCTACTCGCATAGATTGTTTTGCTCAAAGAAGTGGAGGGAAAGCTTGCTGAAGAACTGATGAAGAAATGCCCGGTCAACGTCTTCAAGGACATTGAAGATATCGCCACGGGTAAATTACTTACGTCCACATCATGATATGTGCTTGAAAATGACATGTTGAATTAGGTTCTCTCTCTCTCGTTCTCTTTTCAGCAACCCTAAACCCTAAATAGCACACCCCAAGACCATTAAATTTATCTCTCTATAAAAGGACCTGTAACATCTCTTCTTATCTCTTTCCGGGGATATCTCTCTCTCTCTCTCTCGTTCTCTTTCCGGTACCCCTAAACTATAAACCCTTAACCACTATCTTTCACTCTCTAGAGGGGCCTGTAACTTCTCTTCTCATTCTCTCTCCAGGAACCTCTACGCCTCTCTCTATGTGAATATATCTAGGACTCACCATTTCTTCTCTCTTATTCTCTTTCGAGGTCCCAATATTAATGTCTATCTCTTATTCAGTGCCTACTGCATCTTTCTCTCTCATTCTCTTTCCGGAATCCATCTTCATCTGCATCTGCACACAACTCTTGATCATTCTTGGCATAATTTTTCCGATTTTAGAATTCTTAGATGATTAAACATCAGTATTATTAGACCTGCATCCTCAGTTTTTTTTCCTGACATCTTTAATCTTTATATTTTCTTTCCCTCTCTCTCTACACCTGTGTTTTGACTGATGGGCCATAGAATCTACCACTCAAAAAATTTCCCAACATCTGAAATCGTTCTTTTCGCAATAATTCTAACTTTAGGACTCAATAGGCAAAATTTGACATTTCCTGAAGGTTATGAGTCAATCTCTAAGACTGGACCAACAGTTTTTTTTCTTCTCTTTATTTTGACAAAGCATCTTACATCTCTATCTCTGCACCTTACAAACATTGATCTCGGTGGGGGTTCACGCAGGCAAGAAGAAGGCAGTGGTGGCGAATCCACGGGCGTGCACGCTGTGCCGCGAGTGCATACGCGGCGATGGCTGGGAGGAGCACGTGGCGGTGAGGCGCATAAAAGATCATTTCATCTGTAAGTTTTTACATATCTTAGAACATTGTAAAATACATGATATGGAACGTTTATCTTAATTGTGGGGCATGGTTTGTATTGCAGTCAAGATCGAGTCCACCGGAGCGTTGCCGCCAGAGGTCCTCTTCTCTGAGGCGGTCAAGGTCCTGGAAGATAAGTGCGACCGGGTAATTTCCGAGCTCTCTTGAGAGAGAAAGAGAGGGGGGGGCTTTTGGTCAATTATTTTATCATTGTTTATTGGTGTCCTAAGATTTACATTATTAGTAAAAGCATGGCTGGGAAATCCAGTGGCTGACAGTGCAAACAACTGTCCTCTCCTCCTCTCTGTCCAATTGGCCAAATCCAAAAGATTTTTTAAAAAGAATCCCTTTGCATGAAATCCTTAACTGCTAATCATAGAACAAATTAATCACGTTCAAAATACATCTACCTCCCTAAATGCAATCTAATGAGTTAAGATAAAACATCCCCATCAAATCTAATTATGAGAGAAGAATTATGAAAACTTGATATGTTACACTTGATGATCGTTGAGTTGGATGGAGCAGAAGAGGAAGAAAATTTTGTTGAGCAAAAGGATAAAGATTACAACAGCATACATATCATTTTATACTAGCCCTCTAACGGATAGTTTCTCTAACGGCTAGTTAACGCCTAGTTTGACTAGCCATTAGCCATAGTTAATGGGCCCGATAGAGCACGATAAGGACTTAAAGATGCCCGATAACTTTCTCCATCAGCTTGGACCACTTAGTGTATTTAGCCCATATCTTCAACACTCCCCCTCAAGTGCAGGAATGTATATTCATCATTCCAAGCTTGGATCTTAAATATTGAGTTTGTTTGATTGGCAAGCCCTTGGTGAAGATGTCTGCACATTGTTCTTCAGAACTCACATACTCCGTCTTCAAGTTTCCTTGTTCCAGATGATCTTGTTTATAGAATCTGTCTATATTCACATGTTTCATTCTATCATGATCAACCGGATCATGAGCTATACTGATAGCTGATTTATTGTCGCAGCGGATGATGATTGGTCTTAGAAATGCAATCTTCAAATCTTCCAATAAATTCTTGATCCATATTGCTTCGTCAATTCCTTTTGACATAGCCCGAAATTCAGCTTCAGTACTGGATTTTGATACCACACTTTGCTTCTTGCTCCTCCAGGTGACTAAGTTCCCTCCTAGCATTGTGCAATACCCCGTAGTTTACCTATTGTCAAGACGAGAACCAGCAAAGTCAGAATCGGTGTATAAAATAAGATCAATCTTACCTGTTCTTCTGTGTGCAATGCCCAGTCCTGGTGTTCCCTTTAGATACCTGAGAATTCTGTTAGCAGCTTGAAAATGGGAGTTTCTAGGTGAGTGCATAAATTGACTTAAAACATTCACAGCATAACATATATCCGCTCATGTGTGTGACAAGTATAGCAATTTTCCTATCAGACTCTGATATGAGTTAGTTTCCACCTTAGGTTCACTTTCATTTAGAGTTAACCTATGATTCACCTCAATTGGTGTCTCATTCACATGACAGTTTATATGTTTCGTTTCATCCAAGAGGTCCAGTATATACTTCTGTTGTCTCATCAAAATGCCCTCACTCGATCTTGCAAACTCTATGCCTAGGAAATACTTTAAGGGTCCTAAATGTTTAACCTGAAAATTTCTACTCAAATGTCCTTCAAGATTTTTTATTTCCTCTAGGTTGTTCCCAGTAATTATAATATCATCTACATATACTATCAGAATAGTTACTAACTTCCTTGAATAATGTCAGAAAAACATAGTGTGTTCCCCATTACATTGATTATATCCCAACTCCTTCATGGTTTGGGTAAATCTCCCAAACCATGCCCTAGGTGATTTTTTTAGCCCGTATAAGGCCTTTCGAAGTCTACATACTTTTCCTTTGTTTTGTTGATTTTCATATCCTGGGGGAATATCCATGTAGATCTCTTCTTTTAATGTCATATTGATTTAATGGCCATTCTAAATTAACTGCCAAGGATATTAGAATTCTAATGGTATTCATCTTAGCAACTGGAGCAAATGTTTCTTGATAGTCAGTTTATATGAGGATATGTCGCGATGTGATTCAGTTCCTTTCATTTTATAGTAAAATGATCTTTCATCAAAGACAACATCCTTGGTTACTGTGTACTTATGGGTTATTAGGATGATAAAACTTATACCCCTTCTGTGTAATGGAGTAACCCAAAAAGACACATTTCAATCCTTTTGTAGACCACTTATTTTGTTTATGTGTATGATTATACACATAACCAACACAACTGAATATTTTTGGAGGTAATCCAGTTTTCAGTCTCACACTTGGATAATATGATTCAAGTAATCCAAAGGGACTTTTAAAACCAAGACCGCTAGAGGGAAGTCGATTTATAAGATGTGCAGAGGTCATGATTGCAAAACCCCATAAGTTCGTAGGGACATTTCCTTGAATCAAAAGTATTCTTCCTTTGTCCACAATGTCTCCTATTTTCCTTTCAGCTACTTCATTTTGTTGTGGAGTGTATGGACATGAGGTCTCATGTCTTATTCCTTCAAAAATGAGAAATTCCATGAGTTCATGGTTAAGAAATTATCTGTTCGTAGTCCTTGGACTGGATCGCCAAACTGTCTCTTAATGAGACTACATAATCCCTTTAGATTTCTAGTGACTTCATGTTTATGTTTTTGTAAGAAAATCCAACTATATCTACTATAGTCATCCATACATACCAGGAAGTATTGGTGTCCTAGTATATCTGTTTGGGGAGATGGTTCCCAGACATCACAATGGATAATCTGAAAAGGTCTTTCCATTCAAATATTACTTTTAGGATAGGTTCCTCTCTTAAATTTTCCTAATTGACAAGCTTCACAAGTCAATCTTTCAACCAAAACATCCTTAAACAAATTTGGGTACATATGTTTGAGTTAGGTGGTAGGAAGGATGACCCATCCTTTGATGAGTCTCTACAATTGTTTCTTCAAGGGATATCCTCATAGTAGCCACCTTTGGTTCATCTCCTGGTAGGGATCTTGAATTCGGCCAGGGTAAGTAGTAAAGTCCCTGGTAAACTTTAGCTAGTCTAGTCTTCCACCTGAGTTCCTTGTGACATAAGTAGGCATCAAGATTATCAAATAGAACGTTAAATTCCCTACATTTTGCAAGTTGTTGTACTGATACTAGAGTAACAAAAATTTTAGGAACATGTAACACATTTCTTAACTCTTCGATAGGCTTGATGTTCAAACTTCCAACACAAACTACAGATAGTAGTGTGCCATCAGCTGTTTGAACATACTTACCAGGGTTAACTTCTTCATATGTTATAAAGAAATTCTTCTTTGATGACATATGATCAGTTGCACCAGAATCAAGGATCCATGCATTAGATGGATCCTTAGTAAGTAAAGTAATGCTATCAAGTATTCCCTTTTTACCAGAATTGGCCATCGAAGTTGATCCAATAACTGTTTTAGAATTGATTAAGGATTTGAGGTTCTGCAGCTCTTGCATCATCTTCTGGAAATCTTGTGCTGAAGGAAGATCATTGTTGTCGTTGCTGTCGTTGACTTCTCCTTGTTGTGCCATATGAGCTCGAGCAATATGTGGAGGTTTACCATGAAGTTTCCAGCACTTCTCCTTTATATGCTCCCTCTTTTTACTGTAGTTGCATACAATGTCATCCTTGCTTGGCCTTTCTAAATCGGCTTTCTGTTGGTTCTGATTCTTTGTTACATATGCTGTGCTTTCAATAGCTCCTTTGGAAGAATTTATACGACTTTCTTCCTGCATGACCTTAGTTACAGCTTCATCAAATGTAGGTTCTTCTTCTCTATTGGAAAGATGACTACAATCATCTCAAACTCATGCCTGAGACCTTGTAGGAATTGGCATAGGTGATTAGTAGCCTCATGTGCCCTTTCCACTGGATCAGTGGAGGGTGGTCGATAATGACCCAGTTCATTATGAATATCCCTCAGCTTATTTGAATATGTTAGAACATCCATATCTCCTTGCTAGAGGGTATAGGACTAGATAATAGATTAATAATCTTAGTTTTGTCATTCTTCTTAGAATGATGTCGATGAATGGTCTCCCATAGTGCTCTGGATGTTTCATAAGAAGAATATCTAGATAGCTTCTCAGAGGAAATAGAATCAAGTAACCATCCAAAACAAATTCCTCCTCCATGACCCACTTCTGATAACCTGGATGAGATTCATCTAGGCAGTCTTCAGTTAGGTGATGGATGAGTTTGTGAGGCTTTAATGCTGCTTGAATAGTTCTCTCCCAGAGTAGGAGATTACTACCATTAAAAATATTGCACTTGGCTAAGACAGGGAGATGAGTCACCCATCGATCAGGAATGACCAGCTGATTTCCTGAGAGTATGGATAACCCTATTGAGATTGGGAGCTTTGGCAATTTGTCGGCCATGATACTTCAGAAAAAAAAGGTATAATATCTTACAATAGGATGATCTTAGCCTGGATAATGTTTTGAAGAAAGCTCCTGCGCGTAGACAAAGAGATTCTCCCGTAGGATGACCTTAGGTTTCACAAGGCGACGAGGTAAGTTTGCAGATCACTCCTGCTCTAATACCATGTTGAATCACACTTGATGATCTTTGAGTAGGATGGAGCAGAAGAGGAAGAAAATTTTTTTGAGTAAAAGGATAAAGATTACAACAGCATACATATCATTTTTATACTAGCCCTCTAACGGCTAGTTTCTCTAATGGCTAGTTAACGGCTAGTTTGACTAGCTGTTAACCATAGTTAATGGGCCCAATAGAGCCCGATAACTTTCTCCTTCAGGTTGGACCACTTAGTGTATTTAGCCCATATCTTCAACAGTTACCATCATCATGATAACTCTATCTCTCTCTCTCTTCCTTATGGGCGCTGAGTACATCAATTTGGGGCCCTAGGAACTAATATTGCCTAGAGTCAAGTACATTGTAACCATAGTGTATATATTTGGTAGTGGGTGCATCCTGACTAATTATAATGGTAGCCTTGTTCCTTCTTTTTATTCTCCTGAAGCATTGGATGGTACTTAAGGGCATGTGCCTTTATTGGTTCATTATCGATTCATTTGTTTTCCGTCTCCTTTCAGTTCTTTCCTGAGCTCAAAATAAGTTTTTTTATTTATTATTAAGCTCCCAACTTTTGGTTTTCTATTTTGTTAAAGTAAAAGATAAAATTTTGAGCACTTACTTTCACCCATTCCTCTTATATTATTGCACTCACGTTTAAATATATTGCATTCATCTCTTGAAACAGATCCCATCAAAGTCATAACATCTATTCCTTAAGAAGATATTTAAACAATAACAGGTTATTCATTGTATCCTAAAATAACCTTAGGTTAAAAAGGAAATTTGAACAAAATAAAAATGATATCATATTGTGAGCTGAAAACAAGTTGTTATGGGACAAAGTAGAAGAGACATATGAGCTTAAAACAATGTACTATTTCATTAATTCAAATTCTTGAGTGATATCAAGATGATTCAAATGAAAATACTAATTCAAATGCAAATATAAAAGGAAAATACATTGTTTCATCAAGGAGATGTTTAATCTTGTCTCTTTTATGCCTTCGCAGATATTAAAAGCATGGAATTTCTTGTGAGTTAAATAATATTAAACAATTAGTTTCAGTGATAAGTGGAAATTTTTAAAAAAATCTTTTTCTATACTTTAATATATTTCCATCATTTAATTTAAGGGAGGCTATTAATTTTGTTATTTTATGCTATATGTTGGTTTAAAAGGTGTCTTCCAAAATATATATGAGACAAAACTATTCAAAATATATGGAATAAATTTCCATCATCATTAAGGCTAAGTAGGGAATGACACGTCCAGGAAGTGACGGGACGGATGACGAGTGGTGACGGATGGGGACGTGACAAGTAGTTCATCACGTTCCCATCCCGTCCCATGTCCCAGGTTTTTGAAAATATCCATCACATTCTCGTCACACGTTACCACACGAATCGTCCCATCACCAGACAGTGTCACCGTCACAGGTGACAAAAATACATGCTGTTTTAAATGAAATATTTGTTCTTTTGTCAAAATTTGACTTTTCAACACTCTATTCCTTGGTCTGGTACACCACGCCCACCTAATCGCACGACAAAAGCGTCTCATTCCAAGAGACAACATTCTGAGCCACTGCATCGCAGAGCACCAGAAGCGCGAGCCAAGAACAACACACATGCCAGCGCTATTGTCGTCTCTCTGGACCTTACTCCATAGAATCTCCACCTTTCTCTCTGTAGAACTCTCTCTTTTGGGGTGGGTTTGTTCTTCTGTTAGACACAAACAGAAGTCACGAAGACACGAAGACGATGTTCAACACTGCCGTCCAGCCTTGGTATTTTCCTTGCACTCTCCCTTTCTCACTTCTGTTTTCTCTCTATCGTTAAAATATCATCAAAATTTAATCCGAGATCCCGTTTATTAGAATCTTTTCTTAGAATGTAATCCGTACCCTCCCCATCTATACTGCTTCTGAATTCTGTTTGTACAGTGTATCTCTGCAATGTCTCTCTCTCTAGCTATTTGTCTCATTGATGAGGTTTCTGACTTCTGTTTGGCAATTCAAAATCATAAATACAATATTAATGGATAACTATGCTGTTTTTAGAGAAAGATCTCCCATCTGAAATTCATGATAAAGAAAGTTTTGTGAAACAGGCTTCCACTGGCCAGGGATCGTCTGCTATGAGTATTTCTAATTACAAATGAAAAGTGCACATCCTTTATACATAAACTATCTGATCATCTGGTTTGTATTTTTTCTCTAATAATCACGTTATATGGTTCTCAAGTGTTTCTAAGGAGAACATTCTCTAGAAAATAACTGTTAAGCTGTACGACGGTCAACTCTAAATTTCAGGCAAAAGAGTTATTTTTCTCTCTTTCTCTGCATTTTCTACTCTCTCTCTGTCTCTCTGCACATCAACTTCTCCATCTTATTCTCCCTCCATTTTTCTCTCTTTCTCTGCATTATCTACTCTCTCAATCTGTCTCTGCACATCATATTTCACCATCTTGTTCTCCCTTCATTTTTCTCTCTTTCTCTGGATTATCTACTCTCTCTATCTGTGTCTCTGCACATCATATTTCACCATCTTCTTCTTCCCTCCATTTTTCTCTCTTTCTCTGCATTATCTACCTCTCTATCTGTGTCTCTGCACATCATATTTCACCATCTTCTTCTCCCTCCATTTTTCTCTCTTTCTCTGCATTATCTACCTCTCTATCTGTGTCTCTGCACATCATATTTCACCATTTTCTTCTCCCTCCATTTTCTCTCTTTCTCTGCATTTTCTACTCTCTCTATCTGTCTCTCTACACTTCATATTTCCTTTAAATTATGTAATAAAAAATATTACACCTTAATGAAATTTTAAATATTTAAAAGTACTAAATTTATTAATATTTTCCATACTATTTATAATATTATTCTACGGAGAAAAAAAAAATTTCCCTTTAATTTACTTTTTCCATAATTTAAAATTTTTATACTTCATAGGCTCTTGTATAATACTTCCCATATATCTTGGAAAATTATTATACTTAATATGATCAATAATATTTCCTTTCAATTATGTAATAAAATAATACATTATAATGAGCTTTTAAATATTTCAAAATATTAAAATTTTAAATTTTGTCCACGCTATTTATCCTATTATTTTAAGGTTAACTTTTTCCCCATTTTCCCCTTTTTAAGTGCTTTTAAAATTCCACCACCAGCATCATCTGTGATGTCCATCCCATCACGTCACGCGTTCGAGACCCTCCATCACCGTCATGTCACCTGTCACGAGTACTGCGTCACCGTCACCGTCATGTCACCTGTCACGAGTACTGCATCACCGTCCCCGTCACGTCATCCGCCACGAATCCATCACCGTGACAAGTGACGTGACAGATGATGCTTGTCGTCCCCTAAGGCTAAGAGGATTTACATAGACTTCATGAATAAATATCAAAGTTTATGAGAAGCAATAATACATTAAATACTAATTGCATATCCTAAGCTGTGATTTTTTTACCAAATAATAAATGTTATTTAAACAATTCGTTGTATATGTTCCATCATGCATATTGTTTACTATATTCCTTACACATCCACAGTCATAATTTATTTATTTTATATTATTGTCTTTAGAAATTAAATTTTATGATGAATCAATATGTTTTCCAAAAACAAAATGATAATTGTGTTTTATATTATATTTTTTGTTTTCTTAAAGAGATGTGAATTAAAATTTACAGGAGGCTAGAATGAGCTATATTGGGGTTTTATGACACAATTTCATTAAATAATATATTTTTTTATTTTTATGATAATGATTAAATTTAATTTATCATGAATGTTGATTTTAGGATATGGTGTAAATTTATTTATTAATATATTAATAAATTAATAATTAAATTACTCATTCCATTTCATTTCTCAAACCACTTTCTCCAATTTGCATTCTTCATATTTTTTAATAAAATTCCAGATCAAGCCCAAGGAATAACATAATATGGCAATTTTGAAATGTCTAATATAGTTATTTTCCCAACATTAAATTGTATATCATTGAATTGTACCCTGAAAATTTTTCCAGGATATATATTTTACAATTTCAAAATATGTGTTGTTCAGGTTTTGAACATTCTGAAGGAGCTAGTGAAATTTATATACTTTATGAAACTCTTTATGTGGTTTAAGGATATAGAAGTCTTCTGGTATGGAGGAATAACAGTGTTGGACGCAGGACAAATAGATAAAAAAGAGGAAACAGTAGTCTGACCTCTTCAACAACCCATGGGTACATCACTCAGTTAATATTTATTTATGCTTAAACCAAAGTTTACCATACAAATAAAAAATATTAAAATTTTAAATAAAAATTTATAACGTGATCTTAACATTGAGATATCAAACAGTGGAGACTTATAGATGTGGATACTTTATTGTTAAGTATTTTCTTCATATTCTATAAAAAAAAGTACTGATGAAGCCCAAGGAATAACATAAGATGGCAATTTTGAAATGTCTAATCTGGTTCTTTTTCAAACCTTCAATTTTATATCATTGGATTGTACCCTGAAAATTATAAATCACATCGCTGAAGAGTGAGTATAAGGTATAATTAAAATTGCTATGAATTTTCATAAAGTGAAACCCATTTTTAAAGAGTGAGTATCCAAGGTATTGTGACCAGACTATTTCTGAGCCTCTTCCTATAAGGTGAGCTTTGGAAAATCCTATGTCAAGACAATAAAAGCCTTCGGCGCTTAAATGTGATGAGAATGAAATTCAAAATAAATAGTATTATCAATAGTTAATTTGGAATACAATCTAAGTTATGAGTAATTTGATGTAAAGGAATATGAGTATTCAATTATTCTAAGTCTGTATGCAAGTGTGAGGAACTCAATGAATGAATATCCAAACCTATTTTTCCTGCAGCATAGATCAAATGTGGTCAATGTGTCAACAATGTTATTTATTTCTAATGTGACATGGTGAGTGGTTCCACTATAAGGAAACCATGAACCAAGCATAAAGGGGTTTTGAACAGACTTTAGAGCTGCACTTGATGTCAAAAAAAGTATCAAAGAATAGCTACAATTATAGTTGTAATAAGAGCCAATTTTTGAGCATTTATAAGGATTAGAACAACATATAATTTGTGACTGAATTTATTATAGCACTTGGATAATAGGCCAAATTTGACCATAGAGATAAAACTGATTTTTTTTTCCCTGAGCATGATTTCTAGTTTAATTCTGAGTCCCATCATGATCATGTTTTCTAGTGTGCTACTTTTTTTTTAGATGATTATGATCTGCGATTGACAGACGCCAAAGATTGAGCATGGTTTTTGAACTCAATTTAGGTGTTTATTTTTTTCCGATACTTGGGCTAAACAATAATATTAATTTGGGAAATTGAGCATTTATAACCTGATAAGATAGTGATGAGAAAGATTTTTCTCCACAAGGAATAAATATTAGGGAAGTTTGAAATCATAATTAGGGGATGAAACCATATATTTTATAAGATAAGAAATAAACAAAAATATGAATGATTTTAAGATGAGATAGTCATTAATAAAGACTGTGAATGAAATGTAGAATGATGAAGGATATAAAGATGATAGAGAGATTAGTGATAAATTGAACCATTGTTGAGGGTGGTGGGTTGAGGACGTAAATGAATGGATTTGGATGGATCGAGCTAAACTAAGGTTTTTGATATGAGATGAAACTATAAGCAGGAGGAAATCTTATCACATTTATTGCATTTCATGGAATATGGTCTTCCCAAATGAATCAATTTAATTAAAATAAACATTTAAATAGGGTGATCCTACTAAAATGTGTGTTATTAAACCTCTTGGTCCATGTGCTTGTCTAGTTAATAACTTAAATGGCCCACTAAAACTTATTGGGCCATCCTTATTAATTGACTATATCATACATGGATAAATTTATCAAGGATCAATGTAACCCAGTTGATATAATCAGAAAAGGCTAGTCATTTGCATGCATTATTCATCTTTAATCTCCTAAAATTAAGTTCAACAATGCCAAAAATTCTTATTTTGCATAGTAATGAGATCATGCCTTCCATTTTTTCCAATAATTAAAAAGCTAGCATTTTCTACTCGATTGAGGTTTCCATCAATGCTATGTCCTGTATTTTACCAAGTTACACATTTTGGGATTTATGTTTAAGAGGATTTGAGGGATATTTCCAAGCCCCACTAGACTCGATGAGTCAAGTGGGATATGAATCTAATAATTTCCTTAGTGTGTTGACTTTTCAGGTCAAAGGTTGACTTTCCGTGTTCATAAAGTTAAAAAATTTTATGGGGAAGTCAAGACAGGAGTCTTGAGGCTTGGGACAAAATTTCAAGTCAAAAGGAGCTGTGAAGAAAAAGAAGCATGCTAATCAGTAGAGCAGACTCAACCGATAGGCTTGGTGTGGAAGAACTTGAAGAAAACCTTCTAGAAGGTCCTTGGAGGCTTCCAGGATGATCAAGACACATGAGGATGACTCCAGCTGGCAGATCCTGTTTTGAGGAGACCCCAGGGTCAAGATCCAGCCCAGGATTCATGAGGTGGAACCCAGCCATCCATCCATTCCAGCTCAAATCCACGGGCTATGAATGACTTGTAACTAACTCTAACCAACTTGTTCCTTTCCCTCCAAATTCGACCTGGAGGGAAAGAATCTGGTTGGTTGAGGTCTGATAACCTGGATTGAGGCCTCAAGAACTCAATCTTGGACGTTCATCCATGATCCAACCACCAAGAATGGCTGAAACAAACACATGTAACCCTATAAAAGGGCCCCCCTCACCCTCCTTGAGGGTATCCAAGAATAGAGAATTTTTTTGTTCACTTTCTTTCTGTTTGAGCTTGTTCCTGGGTCCACCTTCATTCTGAAGGTGCAAGGAGTCTTCTAGGAGTGTCCTGGATCTTGAAGCCAGTTGGTAGGGAGCTGAAGAAACAACCTTGGGCCCTTTGGGTGTGACAAAAAAGGTTACATACTTCTTCTCATCCTTTATCCTCCTAGAATTTTCTTAAGTTTCTTAGCTATCTTTAGGCAGATAGCCAACGTCTTAAGCTTTCCAACGCCTACTCACACATGTCAAAATGATATCTGGAACTCCAGATATCATAGTTTTGATCCATCGCACGTGAGAGCACCTCCGCCGGCGCGACCAGCGGCGGAGTGCTGAAGCCCCCGCCCGCAAATTCAGCGGCGGAGCGCCCACACTGTGCGCTTTTTCGCTCTCCCTTACTCAAAACTGTCGGGAATCGTTCCGAACTGAGTTAACTCAGTTCGGTAACGATTCAGACAGCTCTCTCTCATCCGGTTCAATGACTTTGAACCGGATAAGGGAATTACCACTCAATTAAATTCAGAATTTTTTTATCAATCATTCATCTTAAAAAAACTTTTATGATATTTCTACTACCCTAGGAAAGGAAATTATCGAAGAACATTTTCTCCTATATTTCCACTACCCTGTCCAAGGATTCAACTATTCATCTTACTAGACTCAATCTCCTCTAATATTGATGGTGGAAAATCTCATCTTGACCACACAATCACCTTTGTGGACTTGTTGTTGCATCCAAGTTCGGAAGGTTTGGAATCATCTGATTAAGACTTGTAGGTCATAGTCAAAATATAATTTTCCATCCACAAGGCATCTTTGGTCTTTCAGGTTTTAGGACCACTTACACAACAGTGACATGAATGGACCTAATTGATGCTAGGTATAATACCAGTCAAGGATTGATACAGATCAATAAAGTAAAATCTTTCCCCCTATTGTATGTCCTTAATTGCTCCACACTAATGGCAATAGGGTTGTGCTTACACAATAGAAAGTGCTATTCTATCTAGATATTTTGATGTCCTTATTGAATATTCTTTGAATAGAAATATTTAGAATACATGATTATAGATTAATGATCACTATATTATGATCTCACCATAACTCACTTAGTCATTGCAAGTATTAATGGACTTAAATTATAAGCATTGCACATGTTTATAATGAATATATATTGTATCAGTGAATATAGAACAAGATATGGAATGTGTGATTGGCTTGTAGGTCGCATATACTTCTAACATGGAGTTATTCTCCTTTGAATTGGGATTTCTCTTGAACTCTCCATTATTTCCACCTCTTGCTCCTTCTGATGACTTTCATCTTGCTTTGTAAAAACAATAAAATTATTATTAGCCCTTACTCCATTATCCTTTCAAGGCCAATATTGGATGTATAATATTTAGATATTTGATGTAAAATATGTCTTGGTTTAATATGCTTGACTACGACACATCCATATTTTAAACCCATTAAACATGTATACACTTAGTTTTATTTTTTTTATTTTATATATGATACCTGATATAAATTTTATTCATTGTTTAGAGGATATGATTTGATGAAGAAATTGAAAGATAAAAGAATGAGGCACTCACATTGAATGCCTACTTTAGGGTTTTGGTGTCCCAATGGACTTATCAAGCCTTGGTCGTACATAACATGATTGAGTCTCAAAGCATGTAAGACAATGAATTTCCCCTCATCCTAGAATAGCAAAGAGATACCTCATTGTCCTCGCATCCTATAGAATGTTCATTTGACTTTTTTGGTGAATACAACATGGACATTTGAATGAAATGGGACATACCCAGTTTGTGGTTTCAAATAAACTATGTTAAATCCTATGAATTGCATGAAAAAAACTTATTCATATGACTATATTTATCGTTAATGTGTAGCTTGATACTGTCTGTTGATAATAAGACATAGATTAAACCAAAACTGATGAACACCACAGAAATAAAAACAAAATATTTTTCAAAATAGAGAATAAGTTCTATAAAAATATATTTTTTGTGTAACTAATGTCCATTTAATTGTATTTATAATATTTGTTTTCTCATGTGAGAGTACCTGAAGGAGAACATAATCTGAGTTCTAGAAAAATAAAACCGTGAAAATTTAAATTGTTAAAGAAGAGGATTAAATTATTTATTATTTTTAATGGAGTATAAATAATTTTAGTTCAAGAGACTTTATTGTTATTTTATACCAGATAATCGAAGAATTTGCATTTTTCTTATAGAAATAGAAAGATGTGCAATAAGTATGGAATTGTATTTCAGATATTTAATAAATTTAAGAGACTAAATAAATTCTCAAGAGATACTTTATCATCACATAAACTTGGGAGTTTTTTAGGAAATCATTTGAGAATGAGATATTAAGATATTTTGTGGAAATTTTGACATGTATGGGATCTCTTGAATTAGTCTTCATTAAGAGATACTGAGATCTCTTGATAAAAATATACAAATTAACATATATTTATATTAAAAATTTTAATTTATTGAATCATAAGTTTTGTATCTGAATGATATAGATAAAATATTTATTGGATTGCAATATATCTATATTGTCTATCGAAGGTGTCTGAGAAAAAAAAAACTTGAGGTAGAGATTAAGGAAGATATTTTTACTGAGTGCATAAGATTTTGACTAACTGAAATTGATATAGATTGAGAATAATGGTATGGGCACAAAAGTATTGAAGATATAAAAATATAACTCTGGTGAATAATATATGTGTGTGTTTAAATTAAACTAATTTAATACTTTAAATTAACATGTAACATTTTTTAATGATGAAGGCTACAATAAATAAGTGTCTTGAATATGAGACAGTATGATCCGTTGAATGAGGAATGGAGTTAGGAAGGGTTGTGATAAAAGTGTGTTTATTGAATTAATTTATTAAAACATAAATTATTATTTGCATTAAAAAACACAAGAAAAGTATCATTCATAAAACGTTTAAAACTATTTTTAGATTGGTATTATGACATTTTGGATTATATGGAATTTTCAGACAGCATGTCCAAGAGAAAATAACTTTGTATTCCTATGGATTTATTTAAATACTCTTTATGTGGACTTAATCTGTCTCTGCCATGTGTTCTCATCCTCTGAAATCCATTTCATTTGGATTCCAGACAATTATTGGATGTGCCAATAATTTCAAAAAAGGGGTAGAATAGCATTGCGATTCTCAATAAAATATGTGTCAATCATTTAGCTGATTTTGTATGTTTATGAGGACAAGGACACATGGTGAGAATAGGAAATGAAATAAGTAAATCAAAATAAATGGCTTGTAAAATGATGGGTACGTGACAAGAGGAGGAAATATGGCAATCAAAATTGCAATATATGTGTTGCATTGCATCAGCCACATTGATAATTATTGTATCATGATTACTTGCCATTAAAGATTTTGTAAAATGTTGAAAACTGATAGGGGAATGTTTGACGATTCCAAAGAACAAGTATGATATTACAACCCTAGGAATCCATGATGCTAGAAAACCACAAATTCTGATACTCCAAAATCTATAGGAGAGAGAAATAACTTTACTAAGAATCATCCAACTTTGAAAGGTGACATTTTTTCATTTCCATCTTAGATCTATAATAGAACCATGTATGAGGCATAAAAATACAGTATATGTGTTCACATCTATATTTGTCAATATTTATTCACCCTCTTATCACTTTATCATTCATATAATTTCATCCTCTTCGCTCCCTTACCATAAATCACTATATTCACGTCTCTCTATCTTTCCACTTTCCATTTAAATACTCATGAGTCATTATCGCAGGAAAATTACTTTCCATTTAAATACTCATGAGTCATTATCGCAGCAAAATTACTTTCCATTTAAATACTCATGAGTCATTATCGCAGCAAAATTACTTTCCATTTAAATACTCATGAGTCATTATAGCATTGATTGGTATCAAAATCAAGGTTGCTTTAGAAATGCACTTGGTTTCTTAGTGTAGATCCACTTCTTGGGGAAGTAATTTTATACCTCCTAACTTTGATGGAGTGAATTTAATCTATTAGTATAGTTGGATGACAATATTTATCATGGGCTTTAACATAGATATTTGAAATATTATTTAATGGATTAAACAAATAGATCATGTAGATGGGAGAACGTGGTCTTTAAGCCTACATCCATGAATATAATTTTATGTTATGTAGAACATCATGAACATTAGATATTTAATTACAACACATCATTGGAATGATGAGAAAATAAGTGCATCATTCATTAAGGTAAAACCAAGCTAAATTATCTCATCTCTCTATTTTCATTGCCAAAATTTAATCTTTGAGGATGAAAAAGGTGGCAAGTATAGAAAAACATCTCAAATTGAGTAGGGCACTAGGTAATAAAATGAGCTAGTTAATAGAGACCAAAGATGCTTAAAGATGGTGATGTAAAAGGAAATGTAAATCCCATTAACTTTGAATAATGTGGCACTGATGAATAAGAGGAGATGGAAATTATCACGAGAAGGCTCAACTGCCTACGAAACAAACGAGGTAAAAAAATAGTTTGAAATATTAAAACTTACTATTTTATGTTATGGCATGCCATGATGAACAAGGAAAAAATTGAGGGAAAATTAAAAGAGAAGGTAAAGTAATTTTTTGATGAAGTAATTGAGAGAATAAAGGTTGTGTGTAACACTGATTGAAGAAGAAGATGCCTGAACTAAAGAAGAAAAACTATATGAAAAAAAAAATATTTTTGTCTAATGGAAAAATAGGCCCATGTGAATCAGATTATGATTCAGCAGAAGATTTGAATTTTATTGGTTATTCTAACATCAAGATATGCATTCATATTAACCTTTAAAAATATTCACATGCTAATAATCAACTGAGGCTCCAATGAAATGAGAAAAAAAGTTGAAATAATACTTTTCTTTGGAAATGGAACAAATCCATAAGAAAATCTTACTTCGAATTAAAAAACAGTATTCGATCTCTTCTTCTACAATGTTATTAAACAGTACATTGTTTTAATTCCCTGTCACCTAGAGGCACCAAGCTTTGATATTTGTAGCACTTTAAAATGGAATTTAAAGTAAATGAATAACCAAGACTAGCTCTTTCTTAAATGGCAGAACTGCATTTTGGTAGGACTGTTGGATTTCTTTTCGTAGAAACTTTACTTCCCCCCAAAGACATAGAGCAGTGATATTAGTGGCCTTGTAATGAAATCAAAAGAATATATCTAACCAATACTATCTCTTTCTCAAATGGCAGAAATAGATACTGGTAAGCTTCCTCCCCCCTAGACATCAAGATTTGATATTTGTGGCACCTTATAATGAAATCTATATAAGATGAATAACCACGACTATCTATTTGTTAAGTATCACAACATAATTCTGGTAAGACTATTGGATTTATTTTCATACAAACTTCCCTGTCCCCCAGAGACATCAATCTTTTTTATTGTGGGACCTTTTAATGAAATATAAATAAGATGACTAACCAAGACTGCCTCTTTATTAAATGGCAGAACTGAATTCTAGTAAGACTGTAGGGTTTCTTTGCATAGAAATTTCACTGTCCCCCAGAGACACAAAGCTTTCATATTTATGGCACCTTATCATGAAATTTAAAGAAGATGAATAACCTTTGAGATTTAATCATCTTGTAGTGAAGATGATTAGCTCTTTCTTAAATGGCAGAACTGAATTCTTGAGACATCAATCTTTGACATTTGTGGCACATTGTGATGAAATCTAAATAAAATTTCTAACCAAAACTACCTCTTTCTTAAATAGCATAATTGAATTCTGGTAAGACTCTTGAATGTCTTTCCATACAAACTTCCCCAGAGGCATTAATCTTTATACTTGTGGCACATTTTAGTAGAATCAGAAGAAGATATATAACCAGTCTACATCTTTCTTAAATGGCAAAACTGAATTCTGGTAAGATTTTGGATATGTTTGCATACAAATTTACATTTTTGATCATGTCCCAAATAAAAAAAAGGGGTGAAGTGTTCTATTTTTCCATCCATTCTAAAAGCCCTGGATCAAATACTGTCCAAGATGCTGTTTCCATTGGTTCTGGACCATCGATCAGCTCATCTATGGCCTTATTCACATTATACAACCAATTCATGATCGAAATTTCCTAGAAAAACAAGTACAGGAAGCCATATCTCCAATTTCATCCTCCCCCTCTCTGGCATTTCGATTCTGTTTATCTTCACCCACAGATTGCAGTTTATGGGTAGAACCTTCTTCCTCAATCGCCACCCTTGATCCTCCTTCGGAGATAACGGTGACCTTGCAGTACTCTGGTACGTTCTTCAGCACTTGCCCAGCTTTCCCACCCCCCTTCTTCACCGCCCTGCGCCACAGATCAAGCCCAAGATCACAAAAACTGGCCTTTTCAATCCGTTTTTATGAATTGTAGAAGAAGATCATAGTGGAAATTAGGGTAGATGGAAGAAAATTCCTTACAAAACTGCAAGGATTTTCTTCCTTTCGTACTGATTAATTTTTCTAAATTTAAAGTTCATCTGACCAAAAATAATGTGAAAGTTCAATCCTTTTTTATGAATTGTTGAAGAAGATCATAGGGGAAACTAGGGTAGATGGAAGAAAATTCCTTACAAAACTGCGAGGATTTTCTTCATTTCGTACTGATTAATTCTTCTAAATTTAAAGTTCATCTGACCAAAACAATATAATATGAGATAATGACAAATATCATCGTTAGAGTTTTTTGTGGGTTTGAATAAGTGCATTAGTATTAAAAACTGAAAGGATTTGCATTGAAAAAATAAATGAGATTAGCTTGTTCAGTGCAAATAACAAATATTATGATTAGTGTTTGTCGGGTTGAATTAATACATGTATTCCTGTCCTTAAAGATTAGGGTAGATGGAAGAAAATTCCTTACAAAACTGCAAGGATTTTCTTCCTTTCGTACCGATTAATCTTTCCAAATTAAATGTTCATCTGACCAAAAACAATATAAAATGAGATAATGACAAAAGACAAATATCATCGTTAGAGTTTTTGAGGGTTTGAATCAGTTTATAATACTAATGTATTATAAACTGAAAGGATTTGGATTGAAAAATGTAGATGAGATTAGTGTTTACGTTGGGTTGAATTAATGCATTTATTCCTGTCCTTGAAGATTTTCTCGCCAATTTGCATTTGGGTATTAAAAAAATGCATGAAATCACTGTTCTCAATTGTTATTCTAGAAATTAGTTTCCCAAGAGGCTGTAAGAAGAGAATTTTATGCAGAACGAGTTCAAATGCATAGAAATTATTACCTGATATTGGATTTAGAAACTCCCATGATCAACTTTCGGATGCGCAGAACTGGGATGAGTTCCAAGATGGCGTCAGTAACTCCATCGCTCTCAATCAGTACTGTGTCCATGATCACCTATTAACGTAAGCAAGAACTTATATTAGATCACTCTTGTTTTTCTAACAGTTCTTTAATTAATTTTCACGGATTCCATTAGAAATTTGTTGTTTTAAGTCCTCCATAACGTGCACATTAGATGTTCTTCATGTTTTCACGTCTCTTGGATGCTCAATCTCTCAAAATTTTTTGATTTTTTAATATCTTTATCCCCTCTTTATTCATGCGTTTGAAGAAATCAGTAGGGGTAAACGATCATACGGTTCAAAAAGCTATATCAATATCAATCTAATTGTCTTGATAGTGATCGATCGACCAAACCAAAATGATTGAAATCCTGATCAATCGAGTTTGATGGAGGGGGAATTCTGATAAATTTATCGATCAAAATTGTGATAAATTTACTACTTTGACTCTAAAATTTTCCTAAAATTATATTATCCTCTCTAATCAATAGTTTTCATAATCTATCTGAACATCTCTAGCAACAACTCCATCCTATTTTTTTACTTCTTGAATGATCTAAGACATGTTCTTCCACTGCCATGGTACGTGAGGATAACTTTCATATGATTTCTGTCATTCTCATCTAAATCATACTAATTAACAGCATGAAAAATGTAAGGAGGTGTTCTTACTTTTGCATCATCGCCAAGCTTCATGAATGGCCGAAGCAGCTCTGATCTTTTCCTTCTTAATTCATTCATGTAGCCCTCCACCTGCTCAGGAGCCACCTGGTTCTTGGGAATCAACCCCACTGAAATCCCCCAGTCAGAGAGAGATAGAGAGAGAGAGAGATGAACTCAGTCATCAAGACAGGGCTAGAGAGAGAAATGGAGAGGACATATAAAATTAGGGGATAAAACAGGATTTATAGAAAAATGTATGAAATTAGATGCCTTAAGTGAAAGTAGTATTACTAGATAAATAGTTCTCAGGCAATATCTTAGGTAGAGAAGTGAAGAGAGAGAAGTAGAATCTAACTCAGAGGTTTAGAAGTGATGACGACAGATAGAAAATGTATGAATGTAGAGAGAGAATTATGAATAGATGGAAACTTCTCAGTGAAGATGGAAATGAGAGAGGAGAACTTAGACCGACAATCTAGCTCACAAGACATAGGGGTGTTTCTATAAAGTTACATGGATTACAAAACATGAGATAGGGACTACTTAGAGAAGACCTTAGAGTGAGAAGTAATGAGAGAGAGATAGAGAGATGATGTGGACAGAGAGAACTTTCAAATTCAACAAAGTTTTCAGAACAAGTGCTTGAAAAACTGCATTTAGAGATAGAACTAACTAGAGAGAGAACGAAAGCGACGAAGAATACACAAAAAGTTGAGATGATGAGATCAGACAGAACTATCTGATAACCCAACATTCCTAAAACAAATGCATGATTAAAATGTATATTGAGAGCATTGAGAGTTAGAACTGACAAGAGATATAGAGGAATCAAAGCAAAATTTAGAGCGAGAAAGGATAAGAGAGAAAGAGGAAAAATCAACCTCACGGCGTGCACGGATTGAGAGATGAATGATATGGATTGGAGATGATGAGGAAAGATAGAACTTTCAGATTAAACAAAATTTCCAGATTAAATGCATGCATACATTCATTCAGAGATGAATGATATGGATTAGAGATGATGAGGAAAGATAGAACTTTCAGATTAAACAAAATTTCCAGATTAAATGCATGCATACATTCATTCAGATATGGAACTAACAAGAGATAGAGAGAGCTCAAAAAATAACCAAGAGCGAGAATGGAGGAGAAAGAGAGAGAGAACCATTAAAATCAAAAAAAGTTTTAGGACAAATGAATGCATAAAATTTGTTTAAAGATAGAACTTACTAGAGACTGAGAGTGCCCAAACCAGATCCTTGAGCGAGATCGAAAGAGATGAATACATATGAATTAAATATGATCAAATCAGACGAAACTATCGGATAAAACAAGATTTTTGTAGCATATGCATGAATTAACTGTATCAGGATATCATTGAGAGTCAGAGGTAACAAGAGATAAAGAGTACTCAAAACAAAACTTAGAGCGACAAAAGAATGAGAGTGGAGGTAATGTGGACAGAGAGTACTTTCAAATTCAACAAAATTTCTAGAATAAACGCTTGAATAAATTGCATTATAGGTATTACTAAGAACAGATAGAGAAAGTTCAAAACAGAACTTTGAACAAGAAAAGATGAGATAGAGATAGAGATGGAGTCTAGCTCATGAGGCGTATGTAGGGACATAGAGTGGAGAAAATTGAGAACAAAAATAACTTCCTAATTCAACAAAGAGTCCTCGAAAAAATGCATGAATGGAACGCATTTAGAGATAAAACCCATTAGAGTCAGAGAATATCAAACCAGATTTTACAGCTTGAAAGGATGAGAGAAAGAGAAAATATAATTCACAAGGTGTACGTGGGGATAGAGAGATGAATGATATGGATTAGAGATGATTAGGAAAGATAAAACTTTCAGATTGAAAATAATCGCCGGAGGAAACGCATGCATACATTCATTTAGAGATAGAACTGAAAAGAGACACAAAGAGCTCAAAAAGAACCAAGAGCGAGAAAGGGTGAGTGAGAGAGAGAGGGAGATAGAATCTAACACACAAAGTGTATGCAGGGATAGAGAGATGAACGGATATTTAGTGGAGATGATAAGGACAGAGAACCGTTAAAATCAACAAAAGTTTTAGGACAAATGAATGCATAAAATTTGTTTGAAGATAGAACTAACTCGAGACTGAGACTGCCCAAACAAGATCCTAGATGGAGAATACATATTAAATTGAGATGAGGAGATCAGAGAGTACAATCGAATAAACCAACATTCCTAGAACAAATGCATGATGAAAAATGTATATCGAGAGCATCGAGAGTTAGAACTAACAAGAGATATAGAGTACCCAACCCAAAACTTAGAGCAAGAAAGGATGAGAGAGGAAGAGGAAGAATCAAACTCACGGGGTGTGGGGATAGAGAGATGAGTGATATCGACTGGAGATGATGAGGAAAGATAGAACTTTCAGATTCAACAAAATTGCCAGAGTAAATGCATACATAGATTCATTGGGAGATTGAACTAATAAGTGTTACACGGAGCTCAAAATAGAACCAAGAGCGAGAAAGGATGAGAGAGAGAAATATATATAAGCCAACCCACAGAGTGTATGCAGGGACAGAGAGATGAACGGATATGAAGTAGAGATGATGAGAACAGATAGAACGATAAGAACCAACAAAATCTATCTCTGAAAGAGACGAATAAACACAAAGTTGAGATGATAGATATCAGACAGAACCATCGGATAAACCTACATTCCTAAAACAAATGCACGATTAAAATGTATCTAGATAGCCCACCAAGAGATATAGATTACTGAAAACAAAGCTTAGAGCGAGAAAAGATGAGAGAGAGAAAGAGGAAGAATCAAACTCACGGGGTGTAGGGATATGCCGGACCTCAGGATAAACATGAACGATGTAAACGAAGTCTTTTGGCTTGGCGACGTGTTTCAGAGCCCAATTCAGCGCTGCCACGCTTGAATTTCCCTTCCCCACCGCTACGTAAACATCATCACCGCCTTCAACTCCGCCCTGTTGAACTGGCAATCCATCCTCACCGTTCACTTCCTCGATCTCCCACATCTCTCCTCCCACATACCCAGTATCTCCCATCCTTCTCTCCTCCAATTCAACAATTAACAGCAAAAAAGATCAGATCTTTGCGGTTCTTCCAAGATCTTGCCTTCTTCTCTGATGGGTAGAACAAAATGCATCTCAGAATTCTCTTTAACGAAATGGGTGTTGAAGAAATCCAAGACCCGCTTCAGAAGTTTCGATTTTTTATAAAAATATAGATCAATTCTGCTGTAGTTTCGAAGATGCTGTAGTTGCGTCTGTCGCTTCATCTGCCAAGACGTGGGCGTGCGTATGAGAAAGGAGTTGATTGAAACGTTTTTTGTATTCCTGTCCTTTTGACTTGGGTGGATATTCTACGAATATGCTGAGATTGAGGGGTGGTTCTTTTCCACTCATTGTTGGACAAGTAGCGAGCAGAGTTGACGGAGGCATAGAATATCCATGGATAGAGAGGAATATCCACCGGAGATGGTGACGTGTATAGGGGTTTTCAGAAAAAAATTGTGTTTTTTAGTTCTTCAACTTAGATCTTGAATCGATCGAAGTGATGATTTTTTTGTAGGAGTTGCCCTTCTTGAAGGTTTTCTATTATTCAAACGGCGAGGAAAGGAATTATTCTCGAATCAGATCTGCCGTTGCTTCCACGATTATATTCAATATTCGATTTAGAGTGGGTTACTCCATTTTAGGATTTGGCCCTTTGAAGGTTTTTTCTATTATTCCTAATGATAAGTCGTTGCCTCCACCATTGTAGTCATTATTCGATCAAGAAAGGGATTATTCTCTCTCTCTCTCTCTCTCTCTCTCTCTCTCTCTACCTACCTACTTCCCCCCTCCCAAAGAGTGCCCCCCCTTTTCTTTATTAAATTTTTGTCCTGTTCGTGTTCGTTCGCGAACAAACACAAACGAACTGAACATGAACATGAACAGGATTTTTCAGCTGTTTGTTCATTTACAAACAATGTTCGTTCGTTGACGAAACACGAACTTCCCTACCCTATCTAGAACAGTTTTCGAGTTAGGTAAATAAGATACCATAGTTTTTTCGCTTATGGTTGAGACATCTTGTGACTCAAAATCACATATTATTTTGATAGCACAACTAGCTATTCTAATGTAATACAAATATTATAAGAAAATAAGGTAAAATAGATCACACTATCATGTGAGATTAGCATTCAATATTCAAAAATTCTTAGAAATAGTATGAAACTATCTGGAAAAATGTGTGGAGCATTGGATTCGTTACTTATATCCTAATGTAGTGAATGATATTCAATCAGAAGTGGAGAACATAGCTGAAGCAAAGGAGACTACCGTCTGGCCCCAGTATCTTCAGCAGCTCCAGCAGCTACTCCAGAAACGAAGTCTCCAACAGTCATTGATCTTCATGAAGCTCCAGTAGTTACTCTTCAAGAAGCTACATTGCCCCCCGCTCCTATTTTAAATTCAAGGGTACATTTATTAAAATTTGAATCTTAGGATTTTCTTCTGCGTCCACGCCTCCATGTCTTGTCACATTTATTGACATTTTGGATAATTTTATTCCTATTTCCAGGTCTCCTTGTGCTAAAAAAATTGAAAAAATAAATTAGTCTATTATTGGTGCATTGTATCATGAATCTTGATGCCATAATAACACGTCTGTCAGGCACTAGTCTAATATAAATGTGTTGGATTAAGACACATGTCAAAACACAAAAAATAAGAGGAAAAATTATTTTAAGTAATTACAAAATTCATTTTGAATTATAAAATAAATCACTAAGAATTAAATATCGTAAAGTTCATTAAATATTCATAACTCTGGAACAATTATAACATGTTTTTAAAAATGGATACTCATTTTCTGCCTGAAAATACTTATGTATAATAATTTAATGTAAACATGTAAAATGAGTAAGAAAACTTCAATATTAAAAAAGTTACAAGGGGAAAGGGAAATTCAACTCTACCTCTGTAATTATTTATGTTTTGGGCTGGTAAGCAATCTCTCAGAGGGTTAAATAGGATCTAGATGATTGAATATTAGATTCATTCTTTCATAGGATAACGATTTTTTGGCTTTTAAAATACTGAGGATCTGGGAAAAAACATTACTCAGGATAGGATTTGATCATACCCCAAATCTAGACATGGTCATTTTGTTCTGTTCGTTTTAAACGAACAAAAAATTCGCACAAGAGAACCGCACAGGGCCTTGTTCTTTGTTCTGTTAGTTTTTTTTTCAAAAACAAACAAAATTTGCACATTCGCACAAAACTAGAACAAAATTTGTACAAAGCGAACAAAAGAACCCCACAGGAGTCTGTGCGATGTTCTGTTCGAATTTGTTTTTGTTCTGTTCGGAAAACGGAACAGAATGAACAATTCGCAACAATTCGCACAAAAAGAACAGAACAATCATGTCTACCCAAATCAGTGTCCATTACCTATATACAAATAGATAGCATATGTAATAACATAGATATTATTTTATCTTATTCAAAAGATAATGAAATTACATAATTACCTTAATCGTCATTCTATGAATTTCCTTCACATCATGAAATGTTTCATATATTAACGTCAATAAGTAGTATACGATAGTTTAGTTGTAAGATATCTTTATGACATATATTGGTTTCTGAATTATAAAATTTTAATAGTTTAATGCCTATGTAGTTTATATTCACATTTTCCTTAAAATACCTTGGATTTATCATTTATATTTACATAAAAAATATTATAAGTTATTATTAAAAATACGCCATTTCCCTTTTGAGAAAAGTACACAATGTATCAACCCCAAAATTACAGTTCATAAAATATTATTTCAAAAACAATAATTAAGTTTTTAATAAGGTGTAAAGTTAAGGTAAAAGGAGTCTATTAAAGTATGTCAATTACTAGATATAAGTATAAAATATACTTAGTATCTAACAAGTTAAAGGGTGAAAGTTAATAATCTAACAAGTAAATGATGTCATGTATTATTTTAAGTTTCGCATACATCTATTTGATCTCAAATTAATTAAGATAAAACTAGTTACCACCATTAATATGAATATTATTTTTATGACTGAAAGTTTATAAATAGATACCAGTTTTCTTATTTTAAAAAGCAGAAGGAATATTTAATTTGATGGCATATAATTTGTGTCAGTTTTATTGTTTAATTTTTAGGGAAACATTAGATAATAATTAAATAGTTAAGTAAAATACATCAACACATAATATGAAATATAATGATGGTAATGAAAATTTTAAGATAACTATGACGATGATGAATTCTTCATTGTACCCAAATGGCATTCCTCAAAACCACTTATGGATGATCATAAAAATGATAAAAGGGATGGAAATGATGAATTCATCATTGTCCAGTGACAGTCCACATTCTGACTGGATCTTGCAACGTACCAAGTTTATCTGACCAGATTCAAGTTGGAAATAAATTGTTTTATATTGATCCACTTTTTGAGAAAAACCTTGAATTCAAGTTAGAGAATCACACTATATTAACTTAAAAGAGTGTAAGATTGACACCAGTTCAAATACTGATAAAACAATATGGATTGTCTCAATATTTTTCCTAAATCTTTACAAGAAAATATTGCCCTGGAAACATTATGCAACATTTCATGGCTGCCTCGACTCCCTATCCATAAAATTTAGATGTCCTCAATTGTACACAGGTGCTGAGGCATAAAGGAGGCAAGTTTGGAGTTGTTGGCTTTTGCAGTGGTAGTGGTGGGGCTTTTGTGTTTGTCCTTGGGCTCATCTAAAACTTTATTTTTTCTTCATTTTGTTAAACCCAAAGGCCATACCTAATAATATCTTTTACTTGGTACCCACAATTGGAATCTTCTATACTGAAAATATATATATATATTGGAAAAAAGCCTCCACATGCTCACGATCAGTTGGAGTTAGGTGGTTCAAGGCATTATTGTATACACCTAACTGATTAAAAGAATGTCTAATAATATATGACTTAATATTAGGTTGCATTAATGGCACACAAGCTAAAAGTTCGAGAGAGAATCAGGCAAAATGAGTTGGGGAGGGAGATGCGGGGGAAAAGATCTTAAATTTTTCATGACCAGTTCAATTCATGGTTGATTACTTCTAGTTCACAAATTATTTTATGTGATTACGACCATATCTAATCATATCTTTGAGTAGATTTTTGTTGCATTAATGGCATTCATACTCCAAGATTGTGTTGTATTAATTTAGAGTAAGAATCAAGAGAGATACCTGGGAAAAAACCTCCAATGTTCATAATCAGTTCTGGTAGTGGTTGGTCACTATTCATTACACTCATTATTAGCTAAGATAAAAACCATAGTTAATAATATATTTCTGTAGATCTTGGGTTCATTAATGTCATCCATATTCCAATCTTGTGTGGTGCACAATTGCAAGTAAGATTCAGGACATATGAGTTGGTAAGAGAGATACATGAGAAATAATCTTCACATGTTCATGATGAGTTCAGGTAGTAGTTGGTCACTACTAGTTTCACACATTATTGACTATGATAAAAACCATATCTGATAATATATTTAAGTAGATCTTGGTTGCATTTATGGCACCCTGGTGGCGACAACATCAACACATCATCATTGGACGAGCCGCCACCGTCATCCGAGACGGCCTGCATCCTGACTCGTCGCCAACATCAACTCAAGAACCTCCTTGATAACAACCAAGTCAACGCACCGGCATCAGACGCGTTGGCATCACACGTGTCTCCACTTACACACGACACGTCCCACATCATGACACGTCGTCAACGCCAGATCCAGAACTGCCCTTTGACGTGACACAATAACACGTCGTTTACTTTATTTTATTTCTCGTATTTTCTCTTTCCTCCAAGGCCTATATGTAGGCCAAAGTTGTAAGAAACACTTAGTGAATTTTCTTTTTAATTGAAGTCTTCTAGTTCAAAAAGAAAGTTTGCCCTAGTGGTCTCCTCCTGAGCTGCCACCGTCGCCGCCTCTTGCAGTCATCGTCGGCGCCGTCGAGGAAGGACCACTCCTACCGCCCACCTGTCGACTGACCACCACCCTCGCCCTGCGCCCCAGTCGCCCGTGCCCTTCCCCCTCCCCACCCCCGACCGCTTACGCCCGCCACGCGCTCGGGCGCCCGAGCCTGCCACGCGCCGGGCCACCTGCCCCCCCCCCTCGGCCGCCCGTGCATGCCGTGCCCCGGCCGCCTGTGCCCGCCGAGCCCCCGGCCACCCGTGCGCGCCCGTCGTGCCCCGGACGCCCTTACAACCACTTGTTGTCGCGCATAGCGTTTAGGTTTCGAGGTGCTGCCACGAACCACTCAAGGGGATGACTCCCCCCTTGACCCCCCCCCCACTAACCGCGCAGTTGGATCCGTGACACCCTGTCAAAGCGCACGTCAATCATCCCGCCAACGATGCGTCGAGAATTTCCCACAGCCTCTTCACGCACTATCTAGTGTCGAGGTACTTCTACACTCTTTGGTGTCCGTGTTCTTCTTCCAGTGTTCATCCACAGCCGTCGGATTGGATTGGATTTTGAATCTTCAAGCGACTAGTGGAATAGGTCTTTGAATCTTCTAGCAAACGCCATTCGAATTTATTGAGTGTGTTGCTTTGTTTGCACCACGGTGGTTGCAAGACAGTACTCCCGCCCTCAACGAGGAAAGGGGCTGCACCATCATTAATTTCTCCGGATTTAAATCTACGAATTTGATCGTGTGATTTGTGGTCTGTTTTATCCCATCCCTCCCCTAGTCATCCTAGTTTCCAGTTCCCATTGTCACCCTGTCCCAGTCTCCTCTAGCCACCCTGCATCACCCCGTCATCCCCTAGTCATCCTACAACACACCCATATTTATATTGAGTAAATAGAAGGAAAGAGAGATACATGGGGAAGAACCCTGAAGTGTTCATGATCAGTTCAGCCAGTGGTGTGTCAGTACAGTTCATTCATTATCGGCTATAATGAAGATCATATTTCATAGTATCTTTGAGTAGATAGTGGGTGTATTAATGACACCCGAATTGCAATAGAGAGCTAGAATCAGAAAGAATAAGACACAAGAGAGAGATACATGGCAAAAACCTCCAAGTTTTCATCATCAGTTCAGGTAGTAGCCCCACTACTAGTTCCACTCATTCTTGGATATGATGAAAACTATATCTTAATAATATATTTGACTTAATTTTAGTTGTATCAGCCACACCAATAACGCAATTAAGAGTAAGAATCATGAATAATGACAAGGAGAAACCCAAAAGTGTAACGACAAGTTTTTTCATTATTGGATTTGATGAAGACCATATCTTATAATATTTTCGATTCGATCTTGGACGCATTAAAGGCACCATCTCTATCTCTATCTCTATTACTATAAAGCAAAGTGGTGTACCCATCTGGCCTCTGATTGGCTGAGAAAGAGGAGAGAGAGAGTGAGAGAGAAGAGAGGAATTACCGATTCCATAAATTTACTTTCTCGCGGCGGTTTAGGGTTTTGGGTGGTCCGTAACGATGGAAATAGCCAAGGACTCGATCAAAAACGACGTGACCGGAATCCAGAATGATGCCCTCCGCTTCGGCCTAAGCGGGATCAGAAACGAGATCTCGGCGTAATGTTCGCCTGTCCTGATACCGGTACCGGATGCCGGTATCGGGACGAATGTTATATCGGATACCGGAAAGGCATTTTCCGGTATCCATTTTTTTCAATATCCGCATACCGGATATCGGTATTGGATATCGGTTGCTACAGTGCCGATATCCGATACCGATATCCGTCTTGATGTCGGCATCCATCTCCGTCTCAACGGGGCAGAAGACGATATCGGATATCGAATGTGGATATCGAAAACTGATATCCACATCGAATTATAATTAAAATAATATTAATTATTAAATGGTAAACATTACGCGATGGTTAACGTGGGCACGAGAGCAACAAAAGAGCTTTCTAATTGATCAGACATCTCGTATAATATATACAGGCGCGTATTTTTAATTTCTTCCATATGGGATAACAGGATTTGGGTTTTGTGTTTAACTCGGAATCCCTTTATCCCATATGGAAGGAAATAGAAATATTTGTTTCTATTTATTGGATGGTGTACTCATATATTAAATACATAATATATAAGGGTCTTAAAATGTAGCGGTAATTGATATAGATATTATTTTAATATTAAATATATTGTCGGCCTCATTAAAAATATACAGAGAAATTTTCTAATATCTTCCATGTGGGATAACGGGATTCTGAGTTTACATTACCTTCAAATCCTCTTGTCCCATATGGAAGAAAAAAAAATTTGCGCTCTATATATTAACAGACATTGAATATAAATCAGAACCACACAATGTGTATAAAACTTACAGGTAGAATATGAAGTGTAGATTATTTTTATCGGTCGATACCAGATATTAATATCCGGATATCGGTCCCGATACCTGATGACTCTCAATAAGTCATCAAATATTTAGACTTTTAAGTATCAAAGCATCAAGAATATTTAGTAAATTCATGTGAGTTGTCATGCATATGCATTATTTTATAAAATTACTAACCGCACTTGATTCTTCGAATCAAGTGGATTATATTTGACATTTTTTTGGTTAGTAAGTTCAGAAACAGGTTAAGACAACCAAAGGAGGACGAAAAGAATCAAGAGGAGTTGGCGAAAATTCAAGAAGAAGAAAATTCCAAAAATGCCCCCGGGGCATGTGTTAAGAGAAACCTATAAATACTCTCTTGAGAGTTCATTTTGAGGGGTCCAGAATTTCTCTCCAAAGAGGCTAGGGCTTGGAGAAGAAGGATTTCTGCAGACCCTCCAAGAGCTGATGAGCATTGGAGCTGGGAGAGAAGCAAGCTGAGGAATAGCTGGAGCACGACAATCGTCATCTAGCCGAGAGGGGTGTGACACCAGGTGGCGTGAGAGCTCCAGTTTCAGTTGATGTATTCTTCTCCCTGCAAAGACAATTGAGGTTGGATTGGAAGGTGCTGAGTTGTGTTTTCCAGTTGTTCCAACTAGGTTGTTCTGTTCTTTGAGTTAATCGCATATTCCTCGTCATTCCATCGATCGGTGTTTTCAGTTTTCTTTGAATCGTTCACTCTCGTTGTCCCAAATCCATCCCCCCTCCTTTGCCACAGTTCAGCAGCAAGGCAGCATCAGCGCACAGCTGAGCCGCGTGCAGCAACAACCGCACGCAGCTGCTTCCGCACGCGACAACAGCAGCACGTAGCTCCGGCTGCGCGCAGCAGTGTCCGCGCGCAGTCGAGCCACGTGCGGCAGCAACCGCGCGCAGCAGCATCTGCGCGCGACAACAGCCGCACGCAGTTGCTTCTGCGCGCAGTCGGGCAGCGCACGACTACAGCCGCGCGCAGCAGCGTCCGCGCGCAGTTGAGCTGCGCGCAGCAGCGTCCGCGGGCAGCTGAGCTACGCGCAGCCACCGCCGCGCGCAGCTGCGCCTGCACGCGCTCGCACAACACGAAGGCACCTTGCAGGCGCGTCTGCACACAGCTGGGCCACGAGCAGAAACGCCTGCAAGATCGCCCACCACGTGTTTGGCGTTTTGCCCCATCTACAGGAGTGAGCCTGTAGATAATAGGTGGAGAGATTATTAATCTTTAGGCATTGATTTTGAGAAGGAATTTGTCATCCCATCTAGAAATTATTTTTATAAACTCTTTCTGAGGAAATTCAATGACCTCTACTGAAGATAATCCTTCTGATTTCTGGTATTGACACATAAATATAACGGGCGGAACTGAGTTGAGTAAGAATTACTATCGTTCTACTGTCTCCCTGTGGATCGACCCTTGCTTGCCCTAAGGCTGTGAGGTTATACATTTCGTTGCATAAGCTCAATCCTCACACGATTACACTGATAAATAACCAGTAAAAACATACCAAAATTGAGCTTATCAATACCGATATCCGTCTATCCCTCAAAGACGGATATCGTCTGATATCCGATATCCGATATCCGACACCGTCCCATTTTTTCCTAGATATCGGATATCGGTTGTCCGATACCAGATATCGGACGGATATCGGTTGGGCAAACCCTATCTCGGCGGTCCATCCTCTCCAGCTTCCCATGGAATCGGTAATTCCTCTCTTCAATGGAAATTTAAATTTTATATATTACTGATTTGTGGAACATATTACCGTTGCAGAGTATACTCTCTAAAAGAAATGTTCTCCCTCTTCAGTGCGAGGAACGTTTTCCCGCTCGATTCCTTCTATGATGTACTGAACCTCTTTTACTTCTTCACGGGTTACATAAGAGTAGATTTTTTCTTCGCTTCTTCCGAGCAAATTTCTCTCCATGGACATGGTGAGTCTATTCCATTTTCCGCCCTCTGCAGCCATTTTGTAGTCGATGGCGCATTATTTTCTTCAAATTTTTGGGGTTATGATAAACGGTGCTAATGAGCGGCTTATTCGAGCTTCGATGCAAATTGAGAGGGTGGAAGATTAAAATGCTGAGGGTTCTTCATAGGTATCCATTTCTCAACCAAAAATTCAAGTGCTCATAATTTTTTTTTTAGTATCAAGTGAGCGAGAATTGGGTTTGTCTCTCTCAATAAACTTATATTCTTATTTTTATAATCTCTTTTACCTCGTTTTTATTGTGACCAGAAAGCATAAAAGTAATCGAGCGAATTGGGTTCTCTCTCTCTTGGACAGCTGCCGGAGATATTCTGTCACAGCATCTGTCTTCACTGCGCTTACTCTTCAGCTCATCTCTCCCACCCTCTTCTCCAGGTACCGGAAAATTTAGAGAGCCAGAATTGGGTTTGTTTCTCTCAATAAACTTATATTCTTATTTTTATAATCTTCTTATTTATATGCTATGATTTGTATATACCATGATTTTGTATTATGACTTTATACTATGATTTTGTATTATGACTTTTTAATATTCTGAATTGTATACTCTGATTTATATATTTTGATTTTTAATCAAATAAATATTTAACCAATATATATAAATAAATAGATTTTTAATCAATTTATATAAATATATATATATATATATATATATTTATATATTCTGATTTTTATAATCTTCTTTTTATATGCTGATTTGTATATTCTTATTTGTACATTATGACTTTTTATAATATTCTGATTTGTATATTCTGAATATATATATTCTGATATTCTTATTTTTATAATCTTATTTTTATATGCTGATTTGTATATTCGTATTTGTACATTATGACTTTTTATATTGTGATTTGTATATTATGATCTTTAATCAATGTATATATATAATCTGAACTCCAAGAAATAAAATAAGTATATGTATACAAATCAGAATATTAAAAGTCATATATATATATATTCTTATTTTATAATATTATTTTATATGCTGACTTTTATATTATCATTTCTACATTATGACTTTTAATATTCTGATTTGTATATTAAGAATATATATATTCTGATATTCTTATTTTTATATGCTGATTTGTATATTCTTATTTGTACATTATGACTTTCAATATTCTGATTTGTATATTCTGATTTATGTATTATGATATTTAATCAATGTATATATATAATCTGAACTCCAAGAAATGAAATAAGTACATATATACTTTCTAATATATATATATATATATATATATATATATATATATATATTCTTATTTTATAATATTATTTTATATGCTGACTTTTATATTATCATTTGTACATTATGACTTTTGATATTCTGATTTGTATACTCTGAATATATATATATATATATATATATATATATTCTGATATTCTTATTTTTATATGCTGATTTCTATATTCTGATTTATGTATTATGATTTTTAATCAATATATATCTATACTACTATAATAGGAATACATGTGGGCTTCTGGCCTCTGATAGGCTGACAAAATAGTGAGAGAGAAGAGAGAGAGTGAGAGTGAAGATAGAGAGAGAGAGAGAACGGTTGAGAACAGTTATGTCATCCACAAATGCAGAATGTTTTAGATCGAGACAAAAGTTGCAGTAAGAGGGACAAAGAGAGAAACTCAGCAACCAAAAGTATCTGAGAGGAAGCAAGATTCGGATCGTGAGAGAGAAACATAAAGATAGGGTGGATAAAACTACCAAGCAAGCGGTCGTAGAAAGCCAGACGGAGAGTATAACACAGACGATTTCGAGAGACAGAAAGAGTGAAAGTCAAAGAGGGGAGATAAGAGAACGAAAGAGAGACAGATATATAAAATATTAAGGTATTAGGAGATGGTGAGAAAGAGAGAGAGCGACCGAGCGAGAGAGAGAGAGAGAGAGAGAGAGAGAGCGATTCAGATATCGAGGAGGAGGGAGAGAGAAAGAGAGACATCAAGGAGGGAGAGAAATAGAGAGAGAGAGAGAGAGAGAGATTCAGACAGAGAGCAAGCGGTAGTGACAGATCTCAAAATTGACTGAGATCAGAATCTCGATCTCTGTCAATTTCGAAAATTCTGAGATCGAGATCATATGTCCTATTTCAAAATCATATGATTCTGAGATCGTGATCATATGAGATCTAGATCAAGATTCTGACATCAAATTTTCAAAATTGGTTGATCAAATTTCTAAACTGATTGATGAAATGTCGACAGTTTCATCAATTTCAGTCAATTTTGAGATTGAGATTCTGATCTCAGTCGATCTCCTGATCTCAGTCTCAGTCTGACATCAGATCTAAATTTCATCAACAAATTCATCAAAATGATTGATGAAGAGATCGAAATTGATTGACGAAGAGATCGAATTTGAGAGAATCTCGAAATTGACTGAAATCAGGAGACTGAGATCTCAGTCTCTCGATCAAAATTTAGACTTGATGAAAAGATTCAGGCCGATGGAGAACTTTGATGTCCATCAATCAGAATTTTTCTCGATATCTTCATCTTTGATGAAATGATAAAAATAAAAATTGATCTAAATAGGACTTCTCGATCGAAATAGGACATAGGATGAATGTCCACCTTTTGCTCAAACCAACTGTCGACGAAATAGGACTTCTCAATCGAAATATAAATAGGACTTCTCACTCGAAATAAAAATAGGACTTCTCAAATTCGAGATCAGTCTCCCAATCGATCAAAATTGATTAATGAATAGATCTAAATTGATTGACGAAGAGATCGCATTTGAGAGAAATTCGAAATTGACGGAGATCAGGAGACTGAGATCTCAGTCTCGCGATCAGAATTGAGATTTGATGAAAAGATTCTAATCGATGGAGAACTTCGATGTCCATCGATCAGAATTTTTCTTGATCTCTACATCTTTGATGAAAATATGAGAAACTAAAAATAAAAATAGATCAAAATAGGACATAGGATAAATACTCACCTTTTGCTCGAAGCAACTCTAGACGAAATAGGACTTCTCAATCAAAAAAACCAGGACTTCTCACTCTCTCTCCTCTCTCTCACTCTCTCTCTTCTCTCTCACTCTCTCTCTTCTCTCTCACTCTCTCTCTGCTCTCTCACTCTCTCTTCTCTCTCACTATTTTGTCAGCCAATCAGAGGCTAGAAGCACACATGTATTCCTATTAGTTGATCAACCTCACAGAGTTGGGTCTCTTCTGCATTCTTCCCTGGCTCTCGATGGCTCTTTCAGCAAATTTTGGTGGATGGGTGGCGGACTCTCCCGTGAGCAGAGGATTATCACTCACGACTGTCTGTAAGGTATAGTTTATCTTGAAGTGGCTAGATCCACAGCTGTCGGATACTTGTCATTTATCGATCAACGGTCACGATGAATTATAGAAGCGCATTCCTTTCTAGCCGTCGGATTGAATTCTACGTCAAGGTATTGATGGAAATATATGTGGCCGGCAAGCCAATCACACATTCCACATCTCGTTCCATATTCATTAATATAGCATATTCATTATAGTACACGTGTGATGCGTATAATGAAGTCCATGAATACATGATCGAACTTAGTGAATTATGATGAGATCGTAATACGGAGATCACTAGTCTTTAAGCATGTGTTCTAAACATTCCTATTCGAAGGATACGTGAGAAGGACATCAAAGTATCCGGATAGAATAGCACTATCTAGCCTCACTCATATGATGAGTATGGCCGGTCCCGTAGCCATTAGTGGGTGCTCTTTAGTAGAAAGAGTTCACTGAATTGATTCGTGCGAATCCCTGAATGGTATTATACCGAACTGTCAATCAGGTTGATTCACGTCACGGTTGTGCAAGTGGTCCTTAGACCTGAGACACCAAAGACGTCTTGTGGACGGACGGTTGTACTTTGGCTATGGCCAACGAGTCTCTAATCATGGGATTCTAAACGGTCTTAGTTCGGGTGCATCAAGAAGTACACGAAGGCGATTGAGTGATCAAGATGGGATCGTCCACCCTCGGTATAAGAGGTGACAGCTCAAGGAAGATGATGTGATGAAGTCCTTGGCCAAGGCAGTGAAATATCGGAGAAGAGTTCTCCGATGATTTCCGAATGCATCAGTACTAACTCGGATGATCGATTAGGGTTTGACAGTTGACCATACCCTAAGTCGTCCAAGGAGCATCAAGTGGATGAGGGATTATACATACACGGTAACCAATGATGAACAGGTTCCATGAGTGAGTCGATACACACTCCTTTGTATCTTCTAGGACACGAGGTGTAGCTTGGCACCCCACGTGTCGGAGTCTCGACCTATCGATTGGGTTAAATCAATCTGACATACATTAATCTATATGATGATATAGTTAATTAATTTGGAAGGCCAATAAAGGTTATTAGGCCACTGGAGTCGTTAACTAGACTGATACATGGGCCTAGAGGGTCACATGCAAATGGTCTTTTGGACGTTGGAAGATATACTTAAGTTTTGGGGGTTTTTATGAAAAATACCCACTTAGTATAAATAGGGGAAGGCCCTGAACGAAATTCACCCAGGCCAGAATTGTTCAGGGGCCTTTCCCGTTCTTCTCCACTCTCCCCACACCCCCTCTCCATCCTTGATGTGACCGGGACGACGTAACGACGCCGACGGAGAAAGAACGAGGCTCGTCAACGAGAAGGAGGAGATCCTACGCGCCGAGGACTGCGTGGATACGTCTAGAGGCGGCACACTTGAGCAGCTCGACTCGTCTCACTCTGGGATCGAAGAAATCACGAATGAGATTCGTGCAAAGGTACTTCGTTTCAATGGTTTTTGTTGATGCCGTTCGATTCGCAAAAGACTTCCGCTGCGCATCGTTTTGTTATGTTCATCTAGATCTAGGCCTATAGAACCCAACAGGTATAACATTCCATTGTGCCCTCGCTCTTGCTCCGACATCTCTTTTCATGTTCGTGGAGGCCGGCCGCCAGACCCTAGCGTGAGCAACCCCGTCGGTGCTCTCCATTCTCCTTGTCTCTCCTACCCGCACAAGATTCCCCTTCTAAAAGTTTGCAGATTTCTCTTGGGTGATTTCTCGCAGGAACACTAATCAGAAAAGAAATAATACGGAAAACCTCAAAGTCATGTATTTCTATTATAGTAGTATAAATTTGTCTGTTGCACACATAAATTCCTTTGATGAGTCTGAATTTCATCAGCCTTTTATAGAGGACAGATGAGTCCAATGGCCTTATTTTTTTCATCTTTTAATTATTTACTAAAGCCCTCCTTTCTCACTCTTCTCTCTCTACCCCGAGCGAACATTGTGAGTGGGCCCCACTAGTATTATAATATCAGATAAACTCATGTGATAATTGCCATCTTTTGAAGGTTTTTTTGTGTCAGGCCCCTTCTAGTTGGGTATCCTTTTGTCCCTTAACCTCAACATTTTTATTTTTGTAAATATCAAAAAAAAAGTCAACAACCGTTGAGACCCCAAAACACCTTTTCAAATAACTAAAGATACAAAAAAGTATAAAAAAAACAATATATGTGATAATACCTTAAATATTGATTTTGGGCTTTCTTCTAGATGCCGACTTTAGAGTAATGATGGTATTTTTATAAGTTTAACCTTTTACGTTAATTAGAATTAGTTGAGCTTCACATTTAATGGTCATTAAAAGAGGTTGTTGCCCCATCCGGACAGGTTGTACTCATAAACCTATCGCACGTGCGAGGATCTTTTACACGTGCGAAATCAGCGGCCTAAATCTTTGAAAACGACAGACAACTGAGTGAACCAATCGCTTCTTGCCACGTCATAACTTATTTATTTATTTATTTATTTTTGAATGGTTTTTAAACTCCCTTTCTAGTTCATAATTCTTCCCCTCTCTCAATCGCCTTCTCTCTTTCTCTCTTTGGGTCTACTCCACCAAGGAAGTGATGTCGGTAAGATGACTGAACTCTCGTTGTTGATCTATTATTTTTGCATGATTTTTTCTGAATTCATCTGATTGATCGAGTTTTTGGGGTTTTTTTCTTTGAAAGATCCGATTTTTGTTCTCACTTCTTCAGTTTTCTTCGTGGAATTGTTGTTTTTGTTTCATATGTTCTTCGCTCGCTTCTTTTTGTTTCTCTGTAACTAGTCCTACGTTTGATCAGCTCGAGTGTTTTTAGATGTTTGTCGGGGTAATAGAGAACTTTGATTTCAGACCGTTGTTGCTGTCATCGTGCAGTTCTTAGGAATTTTGGATAATCGAATGGTTGAAGAGGTATTTAGCGGTCGATAGAGCTTCTCTTCATGATTTTAATTGATGGGGTTGTTATTTAACGTTTTTTCGTCATTTTCTCTACCTTTTTAAAAATGAATTCGGATGGAAAATTGGGTGTCCCCAAATTAATCAAATGCTGACGTTTGGAACCCTAATCTCCTCTAATGTCAATAAATATTCAACCCCAACCTTTTTTATTGCGAGATGTAATTTATTCTTCAAAAAGCTTATTACTTCTTCTCCATAGTATTTTTTAACGAAATATTTTTAGAATATGTAGTTCCAATTAACCTACAGAATCGATCCCTAGAGTTTTTTTCCCACTTGAAAAGATGAATTATAATTTTTTGTTCTGTCTCCAATTCCCAAACAAAATCCTTAAATTCTTGTACCCTATTTACTAAATGGCTTTTGCAGCAGGAGAAAGGTCAACCCTTGCCAAAGTTTGGAGAATGGGATGTTAATGATCCCAGTTCAGCAGAAGGCTTCACCATGCTTTTTAACAAAGCCAGGGACGAGAAGAAAGGGGGAGGCATTGCGCAAGGAACAGCATCTCCTCTGCATCAAGATCGATCCTACAAAGCAGGAGGAACTTCTCCTTCTAAACCTTCTGTAAGTCTTCTCTGATGTCTTCAAATTACTAATTTGATGTGCGGTGGAATACCATAATCTACCCTCTATCTATCTATCTATCTATCTATCTATCTATCTATCTATCTATCTATCTATCTATCTATCTATCTATCTATCTATCTATCTATCTATCTATCTATCTATCTGTCTGTCTGTTTGTCTATCTATCTTTCTGTCTATCTATCTGTCTATCTATCTGTCTATCTATCTGTCTATCTATCTGTCTCTCTATCTATCTCTCTATCTATCTGTCTGTCTATCTATCTATCTATCTATCTATCTATCTATCTATCTATCTATCTATCTATATATATATCCATCCATCCATTATATCCATCTATATGTCTATCTGTCAATCTATCTCACTTTACTTATAGATTTATATAGAGTTTCTCTGCACTTTGCTATGGGCTTCTCACATCCCCAATTTGATGCACTGTGAAATACCATTACATACTGTGCATTTGTCTATTCATGTCTGTCTACCTTTCTATAAATCAATGATCTGTCTATCTCCAATTGGTATATACGAATATCTTTACTTTCTATAATTTCCATCTATATGAGTATCGATCTTTCAAGGTATAGATCTACCTACAGTCTCTGTGCACTGTGATATGGACATCTCCCACCCTAATTTTATATAATGCGTAATACCATTATATTGCATCAATCTATGTACCTTTCAGTTTATCTTTATATCTCTCTGTCTATCTAGCTATCGATCTATCTATCTATCTACAGTTTCTTAACTCTGGGATGTGGACTTCTCCCTATCCCTTATTTGATAAGCTGTGGAATACGCATCGATCTGTCTATATATCTCTCCCTGTCTATCTGTGGATATATCTATTTATTGTCCATCCATCTATCTAGCTACAGTTTTTCTACACTGGGAAGCAGTTCTTTGTCAAATATGATAGTAAGTTAGAATGGCTGATTTTCTTCAAAAAAAAAATTTGAATGGCTGATGAAGTTAACAAATGTTGCTTGTATGGTCTACAGAAAAAATGGTTTTGCTGCGTACAGGCTAGCCCTGTTAACTCCTAAGCCAGAGGAGAGGTTTCTGTTCCTTCTTGAGGGAAATATCCAATTTGGGTCAGCTTCAGGTGGATTTCTACCATAACATGATCTGTTAATTCAAGAGATGACTTCAGGCAAGATGCTCTACCCTCTGGGGAGCGGCTGATAGGAAAAAATAACACGGGGAATGATTATATACGCTCAACTGAACCAATAATAAATATATATACCTATAATGTATAGTTTTTACGCCTGAGTTATGGGAGAAACTCAATGGTTATTTACTTTCTTTTGCTGCCGGAATCCCTTGTAATGATATGGAATAAAGTGGGTTGTTTTGAACCTGATTTAATAATCAGAGGAGTATAATATGTTTAAACAGCCAATTGAACCATATATACATGCATATTTTATCATTTCTGGTGTATGGTTACCGGCCAATGGTTATTTGCTTCTTTGGGTAACTGAACTGATTGAAGTAGGTTATTTTGGAGCTGAATAAACACAAAAACTGTTATTTTGGTCATTCCTTCGATTTGGTTCAATGATGAAACTGGGATCTAAGAAACTGAGATTTCTTAAGCTTGGGGGGGTAGGGCCAAAACATAGGAACAAGTCCATGAGGTTGAAGAAACTACGATCCTTTGAGTTTTATAAATCTTCTTTTATGTGATGGCAAGACTAATGTGGCAGTTCTTCCATTGAGCAGGGGACAGGGAAGATGTCAAAAACAAACCATAAAGCGTTGTTAGAGGGAGATTATTTTTTTATGAAGTGTTTTTTAGGTATTTAGTTCGTGAAGAAGATAATGACTGTAAAGTTGATCTTAGATACAAATGTACCTAATGGTAGTATATAACGGCTGGTAGTGGAGGTACACTGAAGCACAAAACTAAGTGATAAATATTTGTTAAATATGAATGCCTGGCACGTGCATTGGTTTTGAAACCATGTGAGGGCTATAAGACATTTCTCTCTCATATACTCTCTCTTGTAAGAGTTTGCCAGTTAATTAATCTCTCTTTTATCATTGACTCCAGAATTTTCCTGATAATTCAGGAGAGAAGACAAGAGAGAGAAAGAGAGATTGTAGAGAGAGAGAGAGTACAAGTCGAATTTGAAAAGTTGTGGACGTATTAATGTCCGATTAAAATCCAACCAAATCCATTCTTCAAGAGTGTTGCAACCCATTAATAAAGGGCCGCCCAAATCCATCAAATCCAATAATGAAAGAATTAATAGTTACAACCCAAGAACTAGAAATATCCTTTTGTAGATCTTCCTTCAAATATCAAAAGAGGAAATAGTGTGACCAACAACTTCCTGAGCTGATCATGAACACCTGGAGGTTCTTTCCCATTCTTCAAGATAGTTGCTCAAAATAGAAATATGGGTGCCATTCATACAACCAAGATAAAGTTAAAATAAATTATTAGATACAGTCTTCATCACAACTTGTGATTGTCCAACCGATATCGGATATCCGTTCGATATCCGATATCGGACAGCCAATATCCGATATCCGGGAGAAAACTGGGACGTTGTCTGATATCAGATATCGGATATCGGCTGATATCCGTCCTTTAAGTCCAGATGGATATTGATGACGGATATCGGGGGAGTGAGGACGAAACGGGTATCGGATACCCGATATCGGATTTCGATATCCGGCTATTGGAACGGGTATCCGAATATCGATATCCGGTATCAACTGAAAAAAATAAACATTTCTACCACATTTATAGGCTTATGTACATCAACATCATATTATTTAATGTTATACCAACCTCAGTTAATATATAGAGTGCAACATTTTTAATTTCTTCCACATGGGATAACAGGATTCGAAGTTTAATGTAAAGTCCGAATCCCGTTATCCCACATGGAAGAAATTAGAAATGTTGCTTTGTATATATTAAATGAGGCAGGCCATATGTTAAATAATGAAATAATATTCTACCAACCATCGCTATATTTTAAGCCCCATAAATATATTGGTTAATTAATGTATTTACATATTGTTCAATAAATAGAGCTAAAACTTCTATTTTCTTCCATATGGGATAAAGGGATTCCGAGTTTAACATCAAACTCCAAATCCGGTTATCCCATATGGAAGAAATTGAAAATATTGAGCTGTATATATTAAACGAAATGGGTAAACAATCAGAAAGGTCTCCTAGTAACCTCTTGGCCAAACCTGATGTTGTCATCCTCCCGTTTGAGACGGAGGCGGATGACGACATCAAGACGGATATCGGTATCGGATATCGTCACTGTAGCAACCGATATCCGATACCAATATCCGATAGCCGGATATCGAAAAAAAGGATACCGGAAATTCCCTTTCCGGTATCTGATACAGCGCCCGTCCCGATACCGGAAAGGGAACCCTAATCACAAGCAATAATGAAGGAACTACTTGAACTGATCAATACCACTTGGAGGCTATTCCCCAAGAATTATCTTTCTTTCTCATTCTTAATGATTCTAGCTCTCAATTGCATGTAGGTGTCATTGATACACCCAAGATCAAGTCCAAGATATTACGAGATATGATTTTCATTATCACGAGCAATGAATGAACTAGTGGCGATCCACCGCTGCCTGAACTGATCATGACTATTTGGGGGTTGTTCCCCATGTATCTCTCTTTCCTATTAGTTTCTCAATAGAAAAATGGGTGTCATTAATGCAACCAAGATCTACTCAAAGATATTATTAGATATGCTTATCATCAACCAACGATGAGTGGAACTAGTAGTGACCAAAATCTACTCAAAGATAGTATTATATCTAGTAGTGGAACTAGTAGATATAACATGTTGAGGTTATTTCCCATGTATCTCTCTTTCCTCCTCAATTCCCCTGATTCTTGCTTGAAACTGAATTTTGGGTGCCATTAACACAACCTAATATTAAGTCATATATAAAATTAGACATGATCTTAATCAGTTAGGTGTAACCACCTTCAACTGATCATGAGCATTTGGAGGTCTTCTTCCATGTATCTTTCTGTGCTCACTTCACAAGTTTGCAATATGGGTGTCATTAATGCAACAAAGAACAAGTCAAGTATATTATTAGGTATAGTCTTTGGGTTTAACCAAATAAAGAAAAATTTAAAAAAAAATTGAAGAAAGGAAAATTTAAATTTAGATGAGCTCAAGGACGAGCGCAGATGCCCCACCACCACCATTGCAGACACCAGCAACTCCAAACTTGCCTCCTTTCTGCCTCAGCACCTGTGTACAATCAGAGACATCTATTTTTATTTTTTTTTAAGACATGGAGACATCTAAAATAGGTGGAGAGGGAATCTGAGACAGCCAGGAAATGCTGCACAATATTTCCAAGGTAACATTTGACTGTAAATATTTAGGGAAAATATTGAGAGAATCTACATTTTTTTTACTCATGAAACATATTCAAACAGCTGTCCATCTTATGCTCTTTTAAGTGTATAGAGTGTTGTTCTCTAACTTGAATTCAGGGCTTCTTTCTCAAAAAGTGGAGCATGATAAAGCCATTGAATTTCAATTGAAGAAAAATATATTGATGCAGTTCATCCAAGTTTGGTATTTAGCTTACCCCAAGAAGTGTGACCGAAATCCGGGCTCCACTACATCCAAGAGGATGCCCTAGAGATACAGCTCCCCCATGTACATTCACTTTTTCCTGAATTAATAAGTGCAGAGGTGTTCATCATATAAAACTGAACCATGTATAAAAATCCGGTAAGAGAAACTTTGCCAGTTGCAAGATCCAGTCAGAGCGTGCAGTGTCGGTAGATGATGATGATGAATCTGTCATCGTCTTACCAAAATTTTGTCGTTGTCATCATCATCCATAGGTGGTTCTGATGAATGACGATGGCAATGACAAAGATGAATCTTGGAAACCAGAAGATGATGAAGATGATTAAATATCATCGTCCACTTGCATATAATGATGAATTCATCGTCGTTGTTATTATCCCCAGATATAATCAGGGTCATCATTATCCATTTTCGTCTTGGGCAATTGATGATGAAGATGATTCATCAGCTGAGGGATGACAATGAAGATTTGTCATCGCCATCCAGGACGCAGAACACTATGTCAATATTATCTGCCTGATTATTTGTTATTTTTCTGATCAACAAATGATGGATTTTCGTTGCATGATATTAGATTTGACATCAATTTTCTGCCATTGTCAAAGAACGCAAAAGGTTCTTTTCTGGATTTTTTCAACGGTTTCTTTTATGCAACATAATCGGACCACTTTCCATCAAAGAGGGAGAGAAATTTGGACTCACAGAAGGTAACCCAAGAAGCTTCTGGTTCGCCAGAGCCACAACCTGCAGCAGCGAATGAGTTCCCGGTCAACATCCAGTTAACCAAACGTCTGAATAAACTAGAGAGAAAATCTAATCCACTGACTGAGAAGGCTTCGTTTATTTCGTAATAGTCAATCTGAGAGGACTCCAATCCAGCATTGGAGATGGCCTTGGGGATTGCAAGTGCAGGGGCGGTAGTGAACAACTCGGGTGCCTAAAAAACCAAAGTCCACTCATTTATGAGCCTAAGGTTTGGTTAGATAATCCTTAATCGTAAAATATACCTGGCATTAGTGTTAGCCATCACCATGGAAGAAGATGAAAAGACAATGATGACTCCCCATCGTCCTCGTCATTCATCTTCATCGAAATGTCAATGATGATGACGAGTTAACCATCGCCATTGTCTTTTGCCCGCATATTGTTGACAGATGACGGAGATGAATCGTCATCATTGTTTCGTCAATTTCTCTATTTTTTGTCTTCCAGATGACAGATGTCCCATCCTCGTCACTCATTTGTGGCTAGGATGACAATGATGATTTCATCCTCATCATTTTGTGTGCAAACTCGTCATCGTCACCAAGAACTGTAGGGCATTGCAAGCCATTAGAGGTAGGATAGGATAGTTTTCAGAAGATAGGAGAGGGGATGACTTCTAATCCCACAACGGACATTACTTCTTGATACTTCTTCTTGGATGCTCTCCTGAAGGGGAGAACTGCCCAAGAGATAAAAGACTAAAGGGCTGAAGCGACGAAGAATGGATGCCAAGAATGTGGAGTTCGGGGAATGTTTCAATGTATTACCTGAGCCGCGTCGGCATAACCGGTGATCTTAGCAAGAACATTCAAACCAAGCTCCAGCGCTTTCTTTCCGCTCACCAAAACTAATGCTGCAGCGCCATCACTGTCGATACATCACTTGTGTGAAGAATAATTACAATGTGTTCAGGGTTGCCTCAGGCATTCATCCTTAGATTATTTCCCTTTAAATACATGTAACCCTAGTTGTTGTGGAATTATCTGGGAGATCCTACAAATCTGGGCCTGTTATTGTTTTGTTTCTTCGATCTTCCTGTCTATCTCTCATTACCTTTCCTTCTAATAACCCTCCTCAATGGTGATCTAGCCCAAGACTTCTATTCCAATGCATGACCTAAATAATAAATGAGCTGAAATCGTTATTTTCCAGACGTAATTGCCCAGAAGTTCTCCGAGATAAGATGAAATTATTAAGAACACAAATCTAAATAGCAATAATTTATTGGACGCTGGTAAAACATTAGGAATACATTTTTTAAGAATATTAATATACCTTATGCTAGAGGCATTGCCAGCAGTTACAGAGCCACCATTGTCCTTGAAACTGGGTCGAAGCTTCCTGAGCTTTGCAGGATCAAACTGAGTAGATATGCAAGCCGTTAACCCAAGAACTTCAATCAAATATGAGTTTGGATAATTCATCCAAGGCAGCTTATTTTTCAAGTATGAGTTTCATTTTTTCTTTGTCACATTCTTGGGGGCATCTTAGTACATAATTTAACCAGCTTATTTCATGACCCACAAATGAAGTTACAGAGTACCAACATTCATTAGTTGAAAAAGTAGTTTCAGAATAGCATTAGCTATAAAAGGAATAATTTGGTGAACAACAGAAGATATGTTTCACATCATGATTTAGCTTCAACATATCAAATTCGCATCATACAATCAAAATCCAAAATGAAAGAATGAGGTTTGGAAAAATCAAATTAAAAGCGAGAAAAGTTTATCCTTCAGGAATCACAAATTTTTATACCTTCTCCAAGCTTTCATCCCTGTCAATAGTAACAGATGGCCTTCCCCTGCCACCTGGAACTTCAACCTGTGAACCACAAATACTTGCATTTCAGAATTTGTTTTTAGAAATTAGTCTTTCAAATTTTATAGAAAGGATAAACAATGAACAACGTACCGGTACTATTTCCCAAGAGAAAACACCACTATTACGAGCATCAATTCCACGTTCATTGCTTTGAACCGCATAATTGTCCTGCATCAGCAAGGATCATAAGTCATTCAGGTTCTATTTTCAGTTTTACAGCACCGTGGCCACCGCATTCTAATCGCCTCAATTAAGCTACAAGAAAATCGGATGAAGAATATAAGGGAATATTTAAGCAAAACTTACATCTCAATTAATATTTTTCAAGAAGCCAAACTACATTTCAATCCATATTTTCAATTCAATTCATATTTTGGAAGTGTGAACTGTGGACCGCTATAAGAACGGTACTTCGTTTTAATGGTTGAGACCCATTTTGACAGGAGGAAACAACCCCAGAGCTGCCTATTTAATATTAACAGTCGATTGTTTAAAAATCTCTGGCAATCATCTCCACAAAACTTGACGGACGATCCAACTTCATTTGACAGGGAATAATTTCATACGAAAGTTGATCATAAGATGTAATCCACTTCAACACAAATTCTAAAAGTGTTTTTTAATATAGTACACCAGAAACACGCAAGGGAATGGTACGACCCCCTACCCCACTGGGCAAATTTTTATCATTTTTCTTTAGATTACTTTCAGTGGCCCGCAGTTCAGACAAGAAGTGTTTGTTGAACCCACTAGGAAATCCTTCCGGAGGCTTTTAGGCCCCCATCCGGGCCTGTAGCCTGTGACGATCCCCATGGAGATCATAAAAAAAATCTAGAGAAAGAAGAGGAAAATATGAGGAGAAGAGAGAAGAAATTAGAACGGCTTAGGCCTTAGGAAATTCCAAATCGAGACCTCTTGATCTCATGATAGCCGAAGACAGATACACGTGCCAGAAAAACCTCAAATGATCATACATCCAAAAAGTGCCTAATAACTTTACAAGAGGATATTTATAGCCCTAAGATTGTTCAAGAATAGTATTCTTCCCAACTAAGGCCCAGTCGTTGACTGAGCCTCCGTTTCACCAGGTCTTCAGTTTTGAGTTCTTCTCAGGAATCGATAATAGCCATTGTAATATTTTTTATCCTTCCCTCTCTCTAGATATATATATTCATAGATGATAAGCATATATTCATCTCTCCCCCTCTCTCTCTCTCTCTAACTTACTATCTTTCCATCTCTCTATCACTATCTATCTATCTTATCCATCTCTATGTATCTACCCCTTCCTGATGCAGTCCTGCCCAAGGTCTCAATCAAAGATGTAGACCAGAAACAAGCAACTCGAGGAATGTACTATAATATGAGAAAAAGAAAGCTCTAAAACTGTACCTGCTCTTCCCTGCTTATCGAGTGTTGGTCAGCACAAAGCTCAGCGCACATTCCCATAGCATAATCGTTGTAGACATCCCACAGCCCGTCTTTGAGCATACCATCCACGATCGTGTCATGCCCAAACCTTGAACCTTTTCTGCATCAAAATTACAAGTCACATTGAAGATTTTTTTTAAAAAGGTCAGATTAATGAAAATAATAGCCCTCCAACATTGAACTGTGTATGGGAATCCTTGGGTCCAACTTCAAATCCAAGATCATGACCCTAATGTACTGACAACAAATACAAGGCTGGCTCTCCAGAAAACCTTCAACCCTGAGCCCCAGACCCTTAAGCAAAGGTTAACATGAAACCCAAAATCATAAAACATAACTCTTTTTTCCATTTTTCATAAAACATGACTCTTAGACCATAAACCACAACCTGGACTCTAAACACAACCCTAAACCAAATATTGTAGGCCGTAAACCACAAAATCATGTTTTATGAAAAATGAAAAAAAAAAAAACGAAGTTTGTTGTTTGAATAGAATCTGCCATTTAGGAGAAATCCTCTGTATTTCTGACTGCCAAAATATCAATAAGACCACAAGCTTGGGCTTCTGTTCCTGACATAAAAACATCACTGTCCATGTCTTCGGATACAACCGATAAGGGTTTACCAGTTCTTTGTACATAAACCCTTGTGCGGGTTTCACAAAGTTTCTGTAGTAGTTTCACCTCCAGGATGAATTAACTTGCTTTTGCCTCATAAAAAAAACTAGCAGGTTGGTGGTTATGATGATTCTATATTATCCATTATGAATGAATGGCTTCTCCCAGCGTTACATAGCAATGGATTCTGTTATTTCAAGCTAGGATGCCAATGAAACAGAGAAAAAGATGGCAATGCAACCTCAAAACATTAGATGACCAATTGTACGACAAGATTGAAGCAGAATCATCAGTTAGCTGGAAAGTAATCCGGACGGAAGATCTACTCAAGAGGAATCAATCCCAAAACCCCCTCTGGCAGGACAGAACACAATCAGTTGCGTTAAGAAGGAATAAATTACTATTTCTTAACCCATTTAAAGGTACTTCTTATTGAGATCCAGAAGAAAAAAATTATACATTAACTCCTTAATTGCTTTCGAATGTCTTTTCTCAAAGATAACGAAATAAATACCTTAAAGAAAATTCCGAGGGTTTCAAAACCAAATAGAAAATTATTCCCACTAACGATTCAGTATGAATATCTTAATTTGTATGTGTAGAATTTCAACTTTCGAATTTAGCTCTGTAACTCCATAAAGCCAACAATGGCAAAAGGCAATTATGATACTCAGAAGGAAAAACAGCATAGTGTCATACAAACCTCGCCTCAGCTAGGTACTTGGGCGCATTTGACATACTTTCCATTCCCCCAGCCACGACAACATCATTTATACCAAGCTGGATGGTTTGTGCCGCGAGCATTGTAGCTAAAATGGCAAAGTTTTAATAGATATATTAATATCAAGAGGCATGACAACCAGAAATACAATGATAAAGACAAGGCAACCGCGTTTTCCAAACCCTATAAAAGCATAGGAACCTTAATAAAGTAAATCGCATTCGAAATAACCACCAACGATAAAACAAGAAGGACATGGCAATGAGACCTGGGAGTCAAACCACTAAAGAGAAATGAATTAGCGAACTCAATTTACAACTACGGTCTTCAAACCTTGTAATAGGATAGAAATATCAAAAAGTCAATCGCATTAAAGCCCTACTTCCAATAATAAAAACCAAAATTAGAATTAAAAAGACATGATAATGAGTCCCTACCTTTCATTCCTGAGGCACAGACTTTGTTAATAGTGGTGCATGAGGCTGATGAGGGTAATCCTGCCCCTAGAGCAGCCTGCCTAGCGGGAGCCTGTCCCAGATTTGCACTCAGAACATTGCCAAAGAAAACTTCTTGCACTAGTTCTGGATCGACGTTAGCCCTCTTAAGAGCAGCTGTGATTTAGACCACGAAGCCATGATGAGAACATTTTACGATTGTTTGAGTGGAAAAAGAAAGAAAAAATATTATTAGATGTCATAGTTATGTCATTATACGGTTGATTGAGAGGAAAAAGATAAAAACAAATAAATTTCATACAATGAATCACAATGCCATGCTTCGAATATGAGACAATATTGATACAGGGAAAAATGATAAATATAAAATTCATGAACGCGAAGAACAATGGCAAGGTTGGAACATATGACGAATGATTGAGGGGGAAAGATGAGAAATTTCAGGAAATGAATAATGGAGTTCTTACTGAACCGTTAGTTAATGGTTTGAAGGGATTTAAGAAAAATGTTAGAATGTGAAGAACGGTGTCGTAGTTAGAACAAATGAGTATTGATTGATAGGAAATAGATAGAAATAAATTTCATCAAGTGAAGCACGATAACGATTATACCATATTAAGATTGATTGAGGGGAAAACTATAAAAGTTAATTTCATGAACCGAAGCGAGATGGCATAGCTAAAAAATAAAACAATTTATTGAGAGCAAAAAACAACTAAAAATTTGACGAATGTAAAACAAGATGTCATGATTCGACCATATGACAATTGATTGGTGGAAGAAATATAAAATAAATCATGAAAGAATGATCTTACAGGCAATAGCAATCGATCCCAGTTTGGTCGCAGGCAAGGATGAAAGGGCACCTAAAAACCCTCCCATCGGCGTACGTGCAACACCAACAATGCAGACATCTGTGCAAAAACATTCGTGTTAGAACGAAATTTTATAGGTATTGATTTGTTCAAGTATTAAAAATAAAATGAAACAATTACCTCGATCCTTCAAATCCGAAGGTACCGCCGGCGCCATCAGATTATCCAAATCCTATTATGAACAACCTACTGACACCGATCTTCGATCAAACTATCTGCAAAGAAAATAATCTCAATACCCTTCTGAGAAAACACAGGAAAACTAACATTAGAACGCGTATTATAAAGATTAACGCCCAAGTTTAAGGAAAATATAATGAGATATCGCTCAATAGGAGATAATACTGATGAAGTGAGCGGCATGAAAGGAAGAATCATAGAAAAAATAATCTTGAACCAGCATGTTTGAGCTAAAAATGGGCCACAAGAACAGCGATAAAGATATTAAAGATAAAACCAAGCAAACATGGATCGCCTGCCTTCAATCAAATAATCTGCAAAGAAAAGAATGACAATACCCTTCTGAGAAAGCACGACAAAAACAAACATCAAAACGCATAAACTATAAGAACATAAACATTAAACACAAAATACAACGAAAAGATGTCGAGATCACTCTCAGTATACCCAAAATACAACGAAAAGATCTCGAGATCATTCTCGGTATACCCAAAATACAACGAAAAGATGTCGAGATCACTTTCAGTATGAGATAATACAAAAGAAGTAACGACAATGAAAGGGAAGAACCATCCAGAAAAACAAATCAAGAAAGAACATGCGGCAGCGCAAGAACACTGATGTGGAGATTACAGAGAAAACAAGCATGACCCACCTGCCCACTCGCCAAGGACGAACTCAGATCAAGATATGCGAGGTGGGTCTCCTTTTAAAGGCACAAAAAACGTACCCGTCAACCTTAAAATATCGCAAAAACATGATACAATCAACTGGTGGGCATCTTCAAACACATTTTCATTGCGGGTAATCTCCAATTCTCAGATTGGTTCAAAGATTCGTCGATTTGGCGATTCAGTTTTCCCGATCTCGCAACCTAATTGCATTGTTTCCTCCGCCATCTGGGTCCACCTCGCAATTTGATATTTGACCAAAAATAATACACTGTATGAACATCCTCTAGAGCAATGAATCTGGCCCAAGATTTTTAAGAATGTCATAAATGAAAAAGATTTCTGGGAAATATTTTCTACCCAATTTAAAGTTGATTGTGATGGATGATTATATTGTGTGCTTTGATGTTATCACTTGATTGATATCCTTGAAATGGTTTGGCTGTTTGATGAGAAACTGAGCTCTAAATGACTCTACCATTAGAATAAATCTCCAGTTTAACAATGTAGCTTTGATTATTTGACTCTCATTGATTAAAATATGACATTAGTCAATGCCATAAATTGTTTTTTGATTTTTAGGACAGCTGTAGAGCATATTTGAAGTACTATGAACTAAGTTAATTGTTGATGTTGATCTTACAAAAAAAGTGAAGTTTGATGTGAAATCTGCTAATTGTTCATATGCCTAACTTATTGTGGGTAGAAGAATGTCACAATAACATTTAATGATGAACCTTGTACCTAGATAAACTCTTTCCCAACTGTCTCCTCAACATACAGATTTGATCTAACCAAGTGGATAGAGGAATATCATGTGAAACATAAAATTCCAATGTAATGTTAATTTCTTGTACAGCATGTTCATAAATTTGATCATTCGTATACCAAGAAACCATATTTATTCTTTTTATCTTGCTCCTTTGTGGTTTTCTTCTCAGCCTGTATCATCCATCTGAGGGGATAAATAGAATAAATATGGTTTGGAACCTTCATCTTTGTTAATGCAGTTCAAAGGAACATCATATCAATTTGGAATGCCCCTGCCGATCAAATGTAAACTTGACACAATTTGATCTATATAAATAATAATACTTCTAATTCCGTAGATCTATATAAATGATAAACACGTGAATAATATGAACAATTGCTTATTAGACATGGCCCATCTTGATGTTATAAACTCTCACTCATCGAGTAATGTAGGGACAGTGGTATTTAGTCAACATACATATATATATTGATGCATAGTTGTATTAAATTTATTCCATATTCCATGAACCCTATAAAATGATACAATTTTGATATTTATGTCGCCGTTTTTCTTAAACTACGATTGAAATTTTAGACTACAGATTCTCAAAACATCATTATCGGAAACTACTCACGGATCGATTAGTAGATCCGGTATCAGGTTTGATGATAGGGAAGGTCAGTATCCACTTAGCTCAATGTTATATAAGAACTGGGCCATCAGGGGGAAGTGTGTTTCATCTGAAATATTAAAATTTTCTTTATTTGAATTAAATGCTTCAGAGACTCTTGAGTTTTCTTTGACTGCCTAAAATCTGTGCAGGATTGTAAGATCTGACCAAGCCCCTTTTTGATCAACCTAGATAACCATGGTATGTCGAGACACATAGGAATAAGCTTGTCAAACATTCAGATAAATAAAATATTTTCCCATTTGTGTTTATTGCAGATTAAACGATCAGCCAGCAGCATCATCAATCCAATGCCCCCAGCCATTCAGCCACCATTATCACCAACTAAGGATAGTGGAGGTGTCATAGTTCATCCACTCTTTCTTGTTCCCCTTAGTACCTTTTATGTTGTACTAACTTATTATCATGATCTCTATATATCTTTCTCTCTCATTCGTTCAAATGCTCATTGCAAAGGGACCAATGTACACCTCCTCGGAGAACCATTCCATCGATGAACGAGAACAAAATAGATAAACGGAAGTCATTATAAAAATATTCAAGAATATGAAATATCTTATAGGGATCATGATAGTAATGATTGCAATTTGATCTAATAAGAATTTGGCATCATGAAGAGATAATATAATAATATGATAGAAGAATAGAGAAGAAAGGAACACGGCAAGTGACGTAGTGGCAGCATGAAGAGAAAATTTTTTTTTGACTTAATGGGATCAAACGGTATGTAAGTCAAGTACAAACCTGCATGTCATTTGAATTGATTAATACGAGTTGTTATTGTGTAATATTTATCAGGAAGCTCGGGGATATGTGAAATGAAAATTGAATTCTGATGAGATCACGATGCAATTATGGTTTGTGTCTAAATAGAAACTTGAATTCGTATGCTGATGATGGTTGATCATGTACCCATTTCCGTGGAGACACCAATGAGAGACAGTAGGTGCTCTATGTGAAAATAGTTCACCAAATTTATCTTTATGAAACTCTATATCATTTTTTTACTAACTATAAATGAGGTTGATTCGTGTCACAATTTTTTATGTGGTCCTTAGACCTGAGACACAAATGATATACTGTCGATGGATAATTGTCTTTTGGCTATGACATATGAGTCCTTAATCAGATGATTCTAATTGGTCTTGACTCAGATGCAATGACAATTCTACGATGATGACTGAGTGCTCAATATGGGATTCCCAGCCCATTTATACAGTAAGAGACAAACTCAAGGAGAACGATGCAGTGAAATTACTGCCCAATGTAGTGCAAATATATGAAAATGAGTTTTCGCATAATTCCAATTCATTATTCCTAATTATAATCTCTAAGTGTGGTTTTATTGTTGACCATTTTCTAGACATTCTATGCGTGGCGCGTGAATGAGGGATAATGCACACATGATACCTGAAAAAAGAAAGGTTATATTTAATATTTGATGTAATCCTTTGTATATTATATAACATGCGGTGTAACTTGGGCCTTCATACATTGGCAACTCAACGCATTGATTGAGTTTTCCAACGAAGAACTACTTTAATGGAGAGATTAACTTGATTGAAGCATGAGTCTAAAGGGTCACACATATATGGTCTATTTGATGTTGGAGATTATCCTAAACTGTAATTGTTTTTGTATAAAAAATCCATTAGGTATAAAAGAGGACAGTCCCAAGGGAGAAATACCCATGCAAGTTTCTCTTTGGGTGCCGCAGTTCACAACTATTATCGAGTGATATTTCCCACATTGTGGATGGAATGGTGAAAGGATCTTCCTTGATATTTCTGGCACTATCCGAGAACAAGACGATGATATCTGACATGTCAAGGATCACGAGTACATGTCTAGAAGCTATACACTTGTGCGGTTAGAGATGAGTCATTTAAGGAACCAAATGGATAAAACTCTGCGCAATGTGATTAGACCATCATAAGCTTTGTTTATGTTTTAAAGGGCTGATTTCATTCATTTATTTTCCTCAAATATTTTTATCATATCATTGACCCTAGTAGATCCCAACATGAAGTTCAATAGGAGAGGTGACTTCTGGAATATATAAGTTGAGACGAAAGAAACTAGAATATAAAGACAAATGTGAACCAAACAACCAACATCATCATCAACCCAATGTCCTACAACATAAAAGAGAAACATAAAAATAATATGGAAGAATATCCAAAGCTAGACTACCGAATGTTTTTTTTTTGTCTTAAAGTATGCTAACCAAATTAAAGATACTTTGCTAATTTTTTGACACCATCTATGTTATATCATCTATGCCGAACAAAATTAAATTATTTTCATCGTAAATGATACTTAAAATTTTTTATTTTTAAAAAATAAGTCCAAGAAAGGAAGTTGGTATAATCACTAAGATAAGATAATTAGGTACAATCATAATATTCAGTCATCTCCTGGGAATAAATTCCATTCATATTTATCTGAAACCTAGGAAAGTATGAAGAAAATATAAACAATTAGACTCAGAGATTTGAAGAGTAGTTAACTCACAATAAATACAGATTAAATGATATATTTATGCTAAAATTGTTTCAAAAGATGAAGAACAGGTCAACGACGACGATTCAACTCGGGTTGGGAACGGGAAACCCTACATAAACCTGTCTTCTCTTTTCCTTTCTCTTTCTCTCTCTTACTTTCTCTCTTTCTCTCTCTATCGCCCTCTTTCTCTCTCTATACCTCTCTCTGTTGCTGAGTTCGGAGGGCACTCGATCGCAATGAGTCGATCAGGTCAGCCGCCGGATTTGAAGAAGTAAGGGTTTTTCATTTTTGCATTCGGTTTTCTTTCTTTGCTCGTTGATTTTTTTTCTAATATGGTTTTTTTCTTCTTTGTGATCAGGTACATGGATAAGAAGCTTCAGAGTAATTTCTTCCCCCTGTGGAATTAAATCGGAGTTTGGATTCTCGTGATACCATTTAACGTCTACTGTTTATGTCGATTTTGGGGGAAACCCCATTTGGCGGAATCCATTTAATTTTCCCGCGTGTTTTTCAATCGAATTTTCGATTCATACGAGAACCAGTAAGCCGTTTGAACTAAAATGTTTATGGCGATTTTGCTTGAAACCCATTTAGCGTGATCCATTTAATTTTCCGTCGTTGATTACAAGAGCTCCTAACCCATTTAAACTAAAATGTTTTTGGCGATTTTGCACTTAACCGATTTATCGTGATCCATTTCATTTTAATCGAATTTTCGATTCTTACAAGAACTCCTAGGCCGTTAAACCTTACTGCTTCAGGCGATTTTGCAAGAAACCACATTTTCCCTCTCTATTCGGTGTGCTCTTTTTGTCATTGCCCAATTCTTGTGATCATAGCCTATGTCATTGTTTTGATAGCATTAACATGGTGCCAGGTGTGGGGTTATGATCGAAATAGGTTTTTTTTGTCGAATATCAGCCAGTTTTTGGCGTTGGTTTATTTTCGTCCACTCTCTACCTTTGTGCGGATTTATTTAGTTCTGCTTTCATGCATTTTCTATTTGTTGAAGCCATACCACGTGCAGCCTGTAGGAAAGAATTTGGCAAAAAGATAAGAGTTTCGAAGTTTTATACCATATTTTCTCAAATCTCAGGCCTGAAACCGCTTGCGTAGTTTTGGTCGCAGTATTCTTAGCTGCTTGAAGCATTAATTCGATTTTTACAATTGTTCTTGCCGTCTAGTGCGGCCAATAAATAAATAATTAGTTCATTTTGTTGTTGAATTTCATTCTCTGTATCGTAGACTTTTTTAACCGCCTCATCTCGTCATTTCTCATCTCTAACATTAAAAAAGTTAAACTTCCGTTCTCGTCTGTGACATCTGAACATTGAATCGGCTCAAATTTATGCGATGTTTAGATATTAAGCATTCTTTGTCTTCAGGCTGCTGTGTCGAACCTAAAATAGGTCCATCTTTCTGAAGAAACTAGATTTACTGCTATGGAAGGTCAAATTAGGGCTGTTGGATAATTAAGAACGGGGTTTCTTCTGTCTTCGTCTATTTCTCTCATCAGATATCTCGGGGATTAGTTCTTGAAACATTGCAATTCTTTTGCTACGGTGATTTCATATTTTTTCTTGGATTTCTGACGGGTTCATGACACTTGTATCAGAGACTCTAGTCCTTGGATCTGTACCATGACAGACCAGAATGATAAAACGGGTCTGTCCATTCAAGATTTCCAACGTCTTACGGCTAACATATTGGAACACCTAATTGAGCAGATAACTGCGGTCAACATTTGATCATGCTCCACCTCTGCTACTGAGGTCTTCAAGAAGTCTATTGTAGTCACAACCTCCCAATCCTCAGTGCGAGCCGGAATATCTCTTCAAATAAGGCGACCTTCCCTTGTTCCAAGGTATAAATCCAGACTACTGGGTCAAAGACGCTGACCTATTTTTTCGTTTACATCATACACTGGCTTAAGATAAGCTGCATTCCATATTCCTACATTTGGAAGAATCCACCCTTGAGTGGTTCATTCACACAAAACAGTCAGTTGGTTCTCTGCATTTGGAAAATTTCCGAGTTCAATTGGCGAATATATATGTCTTTCGTCAAATTCTATGCACCAAACACAAGAATTCAACTCACTTTATGAATACAAAGCTGTGATTGAATGTTTATCAGCATACCTGTCTCCACTCCCTTTGGCAGAAAAATATAATACTCATCTCCGTGGCCCCATGCCTGGGATGTGAAATGAAATTATGAGATATTAAGGTGAAGCCAATGTCAGTACGTTATGGTAAGCCTGGCCATTGGCGTCATCTTACCTAAGTGCCTGTTCAACCTGCTCAAACATGTTGGTAGGCCAAACAAACGACTTATCTGAGGACTGAGAAGAAAATTTCAGAGGCGTAAAGATAAAGGCCTATGCTTTTATGCAATGAACGTTTTGTACCTGGCTACAGGTATAGCTGAGATCAATATGTCACTCATCAGGCAGACATGGCTGAACTAATGCAGTCGGATGATAACCCTATCACAGAAGGTTCAATTTTTCACCGCTTAAGTTTCTCTTTATTTTTTCATAGTTTCTCCCCCTAATGAGATGGTTCAACTCTGGGCCAGAATACTGGGGCAACAGTTATGCATATTAACTGACGGTGGCACCACACATGACTCTATCCGCTAAATTCATGACTCCATTATTCGTCAGTCTTCAAGAACCACATGTTTGATATGTTACTCACCAGTTGCATTGTTAAGAAATCCAAGGGGATTTGTCTGGATGTCCCAATCTACATGCGAGGGTTGCAAATGATTCGAAATGTAATAACCATATCTATTGGAAATATGAAAGTTAATAAATATTTATTGGAGCCCAGTGGTCAAAATCTTAGGAGTGGTTAAATTCTCTGTATCCTATCTCCTTCATTGAGAGAGAATCTCCCAAATCATGCTCGAGATGATTGCTTCAGCCCATATGGGGCCTTATTTAACCGGCGTACCTCCCTTCCCCCTTTTGAACACAGTATCCAGGGGTAACTTCATAAATATCTCCTCTTCCAAGTTGCCATGGAACAATGCATTTTCTTCATCAAACTGATGCATCTGCGATCCCAATTTTGCAGCCATTGCTATCAGTATTCCTTGAGAATTCAACTTTTTACCTATTTCAACTTTGAGCATTCAACATTGCTATCAGCATTACAAGTGCAAACGTCTCTTTTTACCTATTTCAAGTCAATCCAGAAAGATCATGTTTAACACTTGGCCTGTCCAAATTATATTTGATGTTGAATACCCACCTTGGATCAGGTTGGTCTCCCTGATCACCAGAAGATAGATCCTCCAATTTCTCCCTTTTGAGGTTCCTTTATGTGCACGATCCTATCTCTTTTGCTGTCTTCAGCGCCACATAATTCTTGTGTTGTATGGTTGAGGATGAAAACGAATAGGTGCTCAGAAACCTCCATCCCCTACAAGATAAGTACCCATGTAGGAACCCAATGCAGTGTATTGAGTCCATCACATCCTAGGTGCTCTGGGACTCCAGGAAAGACTACTTGAGTTGATTAATAATATTCTTGAATAGGTTCATGTGGAGGCGGCGAATCCCACTGAAGGTGAAAATCTTCGGCTGGCTTCTCTTGCGGCGTAGACTGGTGACGCGACAGTTCCGTCAACGCTGGTACCCGGGGAATACTGCCGAATGTGTCCTATGCTCCGGGGCGGTGGAAGACTGTGGCCACCTGTTCTTCCGATGCCCGACGGCCCAGGCTGTGTGGCAGGCGGCCGGGGTGGGTAGCGTTGACCCCGCTACTGAAGAGGACTTTTGGAACTCCATCAGTGGTGGGCTGTTCCGCTGGGAGCCGGAGTGGCAACGGATCTTCGCCCACCTTTGGGCGATATGGCTACACCGAAATGAAGTCATCTTCAAGGGGAGGCCTCCCTCCGTCGATGCTATTCTGCACGACGCTAGGGGATTGGCAAATTTTTGGAAGAGAGGTGGCTGTGGCCCCCTGATTTCGTCCCCCTTGTAATGCATGACTTGATTTTCTATGTCATTATATCAATGGCAACGGGGGGGGGTCCCTATTCTGGGGGACTCTCTCTATTTTCCTCAAAAAAAAAAAAAAATTCTTGAATAGGTTCATGGATTCCTCTGGTCCCCTGAGTTGTCCCACATCTTGATGGATCTTCTTGGTCTGCCGCGAGTCAAGAGGTGTTAACTCTGGGTATGCTTGTCTTTCACCATTCTCCCTTGACGAACCCTTAACTTCCATAACATGGGCATTGTTGGCTGCGGTGCATGTCCAACGCCATTCTGCCAAGTTGCTCTGATGCCATGTCCAACCCTCAAGTTTCTATTGGGTAGAGTACTGCAAAGGAGGGATAGGATGCAAGACTGGTCTTAGGTGTAGGGACAGGGAATAGTCGGGGTGGGCTTCAGATATACAAGAGGCAAGGGAAATGGACATTGTCTAGAAGGAGGTTCGATGAGGTGAATGTTGCTGGAGAGGAGATAGTGGCAGGATGGACTTAGCCGGAGAGACAGAGATGAACCAACTTGGTTATACTTTCTTGTCTGAGCTCCTAAATGGAGGCCTGCCCTATTTAAAGAAAATACAGGCAAATTGGAAATTGACTAAAATGGTCCGGAACAACTAAACTAATCCTAGGTACAATGAGGAGATGGGGATCGTACCATTCCTTCTGTTCTTCCTGCATCCCTTCGACCATCTGTCTCAGCCCTAGCCACCACCAAGCAGAGAAAGAAATACAAATACCTTGCTACCATTTAACTAAGGTTACCCAGTATTTACACGGTTACATTAGTTCGGGTCTCGGAGTACCCGAGATCATGGAACCTGTTTAAAGAATCGCAAAAGTGCATTTATACGGATGTGGGAAATAAATTAAAGGGAATTGCCTGCTGACTCGAAGATAAGGATTCTCTTGTAGCTCTGGTTGAGTTGGGAAAGGTGCACCGCTGGGCTTTTGTATTCTGCCCTATATTCTTGAATGGAATCAATTTTAATTCAAACAGCGATTGATATATATGAAGCTGGAACGGGCGGGTCACTGATTTTGTATGATCTATCCTATCTTTCTTCAAAAAAAACTGAAGGTATCAGTCTTTGCATATATGATCCAGTCGAGGTCTGATTCTTCGAAAAGTAATGAGACCAGATGCAATTTATCCTTTTCCTGCGTCAGATGAAGTCAGATGAATCTGTTTTTTAATTAAGCCACCCTTCCGGATTTATGAATTGAAACCTTGGCACACCTCCTGGCTTGAACAGATATGGGGGTGGATCGGGCTGCTGTGGCTCAGGAAGGCGTCTGGTGGATTTTGTGTCAATTTCAGCAGTTAGTTGTGACACCATTTAATGGAGGTTGAATGGAATATAACCAAATCTAGATAGCGGCTATCTGCTCCATATAATATTCCAAGACGTCCGTTGTTGTGCCAATAATCCGTATCTCAATCGTTGTTATGAACCATGATCGATATCAGTAATAATAGATGATCTTAATCCAAATCTTGATAGGGGCTATCTGCTCCATTTAATGTTCCAAGGCGTTCGTTGTTGTGCCAAGAATCCGTATCTCAATCGTTGTTATGAACTGTGATCAATATCAGTGATAAAAAATGATCTCAATCCATATCTTGATAGCGGCTATCTGCTCCATTTAATCTTCCAAGGCGTTTGTTGTTGTGCCAAGAACCCGTAACTCAATCGCTGTTAGGAACACTGACTGATATCAGTGATAAAAAATGATCTCAATCCAAATCTTGATAGTGGCTATCTGCTGCATTTAATCTTCCAAGACGTTTGTTGTGCCAAGAACCCGTATCTCAATCGCTGTTATGAACACTGATCGATATCAGTGATAAAAAATGATCTCAATCCAAATCTTGATAGCGGCTATCTGCTCCATTTAATGTTCCGAGATGTTCGTAGTTGTGCCGAGAATCTGTATCTCAGTTGTTATGAATCGTGATCGATATCAGTTATAAAAGATGAATCTCAATCCCAATGATCCTGAAAGATCTCGAATTATCGTTCACCGAGATATTGTTCCTTGCAGAGAAGTAGTGGGTGTTACGCTCCTCTATTTGTAACACAATTGTTCTTGAAATAAACGGATGTCAATTCCCTTCCAGTTCCGATATGGTTTCTGAATAAGAAAGACGAGAGGAACGAGAAAGAGAGAGAATAGATAGAAGGGTGGCGGGATGGACTATGCCGCCGAACGGACAGAATGGACGATGCCGTGTGCTCTGTGAAGAAAATGCAGGAGAGCACTTACAGAAGTCAAAGGCCCCTTCTTCCTCTCTGATCGCCCTCGTAAGTAGGCCCTACTATTGGGCCTATATGGGTTTATCTGTTGTCCTTCTGCTTGGGGCCTGGGTCGGCGTTCATATATGCGATTGTGTATCGCATCAATGGGAATCACAGAAATGTTTGTTTTTGTGCGAATTTGTGCGAATGTTCGGTCTGTTCGGTTTTCCGAACAGAACAAAAACAATTCGAACAGAACAAAAACAATTCGAACAGAACATCGCACAGACCCGTGTGCGGTTCTTTTGTCGCTTTGTGCGAATTCTGTTCTAGTTTTGTGCGAATTTGTGCGAATGTGCGAATTTTGTTCGTTTTTGAAAAAAAAGGAACAGACCAAAGAACAAGGCCCTGTGCGGTTCTTTTGTGCAATTTTTTTGTTCGTTTAAAACAAAAAGAACAAAACAACCATGTCTAGTCGTTGTCGTCATCATTGATTATGACGATTCTCCTCATCTTCAAAAAAATTACAAATTGTTGACTCCATTCATAAACGAAGGATTTTCTCTGCCTTGATTTCAATTCACAATAATTTGAATGAAATTTCAGATGAGGAGAGTCTAAACTTGTTTTGATTTTCGTAATTTATTATTCTCTAGTCAAGCTGAATGCAAACCGGGCAGTTGTGGGCACTCTGCGTGGGTTTGACCAGTTCATGAACCTCGTCATCGATAACACTGTGGAGCTCAATGGAAACGAAAGAAATGACATTGGGATGGTGGTAAGCTTCCAAATTTAGAACTTTTAAAAAATACCCTTTTGAGGAGAAGTAGAAGCTATAGAAATTTAATTATTATTTCTCATTCCTTGTTCTTGGTGTTGCAGGTTATCAGGGGAAACAGCGTAGTTATGATTGAAGCCCTTGAACCGGTGAGCAGGGCTCAGTAGCGGATTATATGTTTTACTTGTTCTTGGTGTTCACTGCCTCTATTCCCCAACAGTACGATTTTCTTTGATATTTTAGAGATTTTTTTGTCTTAATCTTTAACTTTTTCTGGGTTCTTGGATGTTTTTCCAGTAGTTTTATTTTGTCCCGGTAGATCGAAATTGTGAAATTCGATGTTGTTTTAAATATATTCTCAATCAAAAAACTAATTTTCAGAATTAGTATTTTCTGCAAAACTAAGTCGTCGATTTCAGAAAATAAATATTAGAAATATTTTTACCGCAATTTTGCAACCCACTTTGCAACTGCGCTAAGCGTATATTATTACTTATTCCAATTTATTTAGGTAAAAAGAAGTTCATATCATTATTTTAAGAGCCAAGCGGCGATTCCGCAGGGACGTTCACAAATGTAATTATATTTATTATCAAAAAATGTCTGCTATTAAGCGGTATCATCTCTTTTTGTTACTAAATTAACATAATTAGAGGGGGAGTTTATGATGCAATTTTACATTAATGCAGTTAAAGAGTAGAATTGCTTAATCTGAGAATAATTGCTGGGTTTAAGATTTGATATTACGATTGTATGCCAGACACTCATCCGTTTAGTCCCATCTATAGTTCCGGATTATCCAGAATGTGGACGATAACGAAGATTGTCCCGATCGACGTCCAGAATCAGTCTAGGGACATGGACGGGACGGTTTTTTCGTCCGAGACATCCAGACGTGACAGTTTTTTCGTCCAAGTGGACAAAAACCATCCCATCCGTTCGTAAACTGTCCAGTCTCTTCGTCTCGGGATGAGTTTCGTCCCGGTTTTCATCCAACCTCACGGACAGGACAATTTTTCGTCCTGGGACAAAAAAACCGTCCCGTCTGCATCCCTGCACTATAGAAACTCTCATCCCATCTGTCATCGTCCACTCCGGTGGACGGTAGATAGGACGAAGACATTTCCGTCATTAGTCATCAGTCATCCGACCGAGATGGCAGACGGATGGAGTTGAAAAGAGAGATATCAAGAGAGGGCGAGTGAGTGAAAGAGAGAGATGGTCAGACAATCAGGTCGACTCCTGGGCCAGTAACGGCGACGACAGCTACAGCCGAATGACTGAACAGGCGTGAGAGTGCGAGATCTTGAGAGAGGGAAGGAGACGTTTCAGTCGTTAGTTTTCTTCTTCGTCACAGAGGAACGATTGAAGGGACCGATGACAGATTGGTGCCGATGACTAAATGCAGATGGGTGACCGTCGAGACGACAAATGTGGACTGATAAACAGACTACTGAACTGGACTGATGATGGAATGGCGTCGACGGTGAAATGAGGAGGGATGACAGTGGAGACAAAATGTGGACTGATTAACAGACGGTTGAACATGACTGATGACAGACTGGGATGAAGAAACGACGAGGGATGCCAGTGGAGTCTGAACAGGACTGATGACTTTAATTCTGGATAGTCCGGGACGTGGACGATGAACGGGATGGGACGAAGATTGTCCCGTCTGGCATTCGGAACCAGTGCAGGGACGCGGACGGGACAGTTTTTTCGTCCCAGGATGAAAAAATCGTCCTGTCCACGTCCCGACTTTGCCAGTTTATCCTGTCCTGAGAAAAACCGTCCCGTCCCCTGTCCTGGATGAAATAACCAAAAAAATAGTTCCAAGGTCTGATTAAATTAATATGGATTTTTCTAAGTTTTTTAGGGAAATTGGGAGGAGAGAGAAAGGGGAGGGGCATATGTACAATTACTTTTGGGTGGCGTCAGTTTGGGCGTGAAAAAAGCAGGGACTTTGATGCAAAATGGCAAGGAATTGATTTAGTGATACCACGTGGCAATATCGCAACTGTCGGAAGCGAATCCCATGAATTTTCGTCCATCCCTTACCGTCCATCATTCAAGACCTCCGGGCGTTACGGTTTTTTCGTCTGACTGGACGAAAACCATCTCGTCTGTTCGTTCCGCGACAAATTTCCGTTCCGGTTTTCGTCCGACCTCGCGGACGAGACGACATTTTCGTCCTGGGACGAAAATACCCTCCCATCCGCGTCCCTGCACTATACTGATGATGGAATGGTGACGATGGATAAATGAGGACAGACGACGGTCTAGACGAAATATGGGCAGATAAACAGATGACTGAACGACGGCTTGGCCCCGTCCCCGTAGTTCCAACCAGTCATCCGTCATCCGTCCCTTATTCGGGCACATATTTTTAGATACAATAATATAAACATAAATGGAGCCAAGAAACTGCCACGTGGCGATCGATTAACAACCCATAAATTTGGCGCCAAAATGAAGCCACGACGTGGTCTGGGGGGGGCGCAACGGTTGTGGCTCCAAAGTGGAGGAATATTGTAAAAAGACCCTATAAATCTAGAATATTACATATAAACCTTTAGCTGAATCTCGTTAGCTTTTTACCCCTATTGAACGGTTAGGCAGGGGTTTTAATCGAATAAAGAGTAGAAAGTCGAATGAAGAAGCTTCCGTTTGAACCACATATAGAGTGGACGATCTGGCGGGGTTCTCCGTCGGGGTGAAATTCTCTTCGCGGTAGAAGACGCGGCGAAGAAGAGATTTTCTGAAGGTATTCTCGTTGTTGTTCTTGGCGATCTCTTTGGATCTGGATTTTGGTAGGTGATCCGGTTTTTCTTAAGTTTTGCTTGCTTCCAGTACATGTTTCCATTGTTTTGGACTGTAATCCGGCGATAAAATGGGAAATTAGATCGATAGAGTTGCTTTTCATGCGGCGTTCGATGCTCCGGGAGTTCGCGATTCCGGAGAGTGTTGTATGAGTTTGGCGTGAGATGATAGGTTGTATTCGAGATTATTTGCTTGAAATTTAGCAATTCGTCGTCTTAGCGAAGACGATTTGAGGAAGGTCCCGGCGGGATAGGTAGGAAGATTTTGTTAGGTATTACGATTGTTCTCCAGTCTTGCTTGCTTCCTGTACTTGATTTGGACTATCATCGGGTAATAAGTAGGGAATTCGATCGATGGAGTTGCTTTTTCATGCGGTGTTTGATGTTCCGTGAGTTTGCGATGCTGAAGAGTCTTATTAGAGTGAGGCATGAGGTGTGACGTTCAATTGGAGATTATCTGCTTGACAGTTGCATCAAATTGATCCCTTCGTTGTATTCGAGAGAACGATATAATATTATTATGTGCTCCCGGGAGGAAGGACCTACGATTTTTCTTCAGTCTCTCTTGTTTCGCGTTCGTGTTTTGGACTAACATCGGCTGATACGTGGGAACTTAGATCGATGGAGTCGCTTCTCCTGACGTGTTTGGTGTTCCCTGAGCTCACGATTCCGGAAAAGCTTATTAAATATGCGATGCCAAGCATGATTGTTGATTATTTGCTTGAATATAACTTGTAATTGATTCCTTCGTTGTCTTGGAAAAAGTGATCTATTCTTATTACGGTTCCGGAAGGTGTTCTTGCCATCCACCTTGGCGTTTTTTGCATCAGGATTTGGGTAGGTCGTCTGAATTTTCTTCAGTATCGTTTGTTTCGTGTTCATGTAGGAAAACGGATTGATGGAGTTACTTTTTTCTGCTATGTTTGATGTTCCGCTAATTTGCGACTCCGGAAAAGCTTGCTTGATTGAGACGTTAGTTATTACTTTCAATTGAACTCCATTACTGGACGGCGCTTTATTTGCTAGAGAAAAATCTTTTCATTAATTCCTTCTTTGTCTTGGCGACCATGTTCTAATCTCATTACGTTGACAACTTCATGAATTCGATCCCGTACATTTTCATGAATTAAGGAAAACTCTCAAGCTTTTCTTGGCTTTCCTACTTTGATTAACAAATGGATTATCTTTCAGGTTTGACACAGAACTTGGAATGGCAGCCGTGCTTGCTTCTCAGGGTTGTTACAAACCCAACGTTGAATTAACTGAGCAGATCAAACCGACTGAGGATCTCAGCTTCGTGGCATCTACCAGCTATGGAAGATTCTCTAGAATTGGAATCAACCGGAGAAGATCTTCTGACAAAGGGGCTGTCTTTCGCGTGCATGCTGAATCTACTGGTATTTCACCCAATGGAAGAGCTTCAAAGTTGGTTCCAACCACTGAGTTAACAAAAAGCAAAGAGTATTCTTCTCCAAATGGAACCCTGTTAAACGGGTCGAGATTAGCTGTTAATGGAGAAAGTTTAGTAAAACGGAAGAGCAATGGCTCTCTTATAAAATCTCCCAAACTTGAACTCTCCAATGAGCCTTTTACTGAAGAGCTTCGGATTTTGCCCTCGGATGAAACTTTCAGCTGGGCCAAGGAAGATTACAATTCATGGAAAAGGTCTTTAGATGTGTGGTCGTTTGTTCTATCTTTTCGTGCACGCCTCCTGTTGGAAAACGCCAAATGGGCTTATCCGGATGGTTTCTCCGAAGAAAAACAGGTACTCAAATCAACCTTCTATCTGTTTTGTTATGAATTTATTAAAGATGTCTAGTATCGCATTATATTGAACTGATCGATTATCTTTAAATGTTTATTACTGGTTGGCATCTGTCATAAGTTTTCTGGTATTTTCATGTTCACTGAAGAAATCAAGAAGGCGAAAGACTGCATCGTGGCTGAGGGAACAAGTTTTGCAACTTGGGCCTACATTTATAAAGCTAGGTCAGCTGTCGTCGACGAGGTCTGACCTGTTTCCAAAGGAATTTGTCGAAGAGCTCGCCAAGTTACAGGTAGCCCCTAATCTCAAAAACCGTCAGAATATTTCTCTTTGAAGATCATTTACGACTCACGAGTATCTGAGAAATTTCATGAAGGGAAACCAAGAGCATATTTTTATCTTTAATTTTTTCAACCTTGTTTCATACATCTTGTTAGATATCTCATATCTTCTATTTACCTGATGGGTTTGTTTTTCTCGTTTGGTGATTCTTTTGTGATTCTTGAGTCATAATCATTTTTAAATCAGTTCTTTAAAATCTTGATTTTGATACTTGCAGGATCGTGTTCCTGCATTTTCCCCAGAAAAAGCGAAAGCCTTCGTACAAGCAGAGTTGGGAGCCCCAATAAACGTGCTTTTCAAGGAATTTGAAGAACGGCCAATAGCTGCTGCTAGCCTTGGTCAGGTGTTTTTCCGGATTCTATCATTGCTTTGTACCTCAAAAGAGCTATTCCATAAATTTCGTTTGTTTCTGAAATATCTAAATTCCTTATTTAATGAGAATAATTATTTCGTAATTTAGTCCTCGTGAATGGATATTTCATTAGTTTTTGGAAACGGAAGCTGGAGACAGATGACGGTTGTACTGGGACCAACCTCCTAATATCCTTGATTCCTAGAATACACATATTTCATTTATCAGTAGAGTATGCCTTTGAGTCCTTTCGAAATTAATGAAGGAAAATAAACGAGACAATATTATATCTTGCACAATGTGATTTATTATACTCTTTTCGTAGATTTTAAATTTTATAATCAATTTTGTGTAATAAAGTTTTTTTTTTGAATGCTAATTTTGCGTAATAAAAGTAACCAGTGGAAGTGCATTTCGTCGACCTAATAACACACAGAGATGCATAATCATTTCTCAGGGTTGCCCAATGATCTACCAAATGTGAGTTCAATGCGTGTTTATTCCGATTATAACTATTTGAGATTGTCCATTTGTTTTATTCTGAAGTTAACACTTTCCCAATACCCATGCAATTTGTATCGCCTGACCAAAATTTTGTATCCTTTGTGTAGGTGCACCGGGCAATTCTGCATAATGGCGAGAAAGTTGTTGTAAAAATTCAACGGCCTGGTCTGAAGAAACTTTTTGACATCGATCTCAGTAAGGGATATGAATTTCTAGTTTTTTTGGCGCTTTTGATAGTCCGTGTTCAATGTTAACATTATCTCAGCTCATTTTTAACAAGCCCAACTTCATTAACATAACTATTATTTCCACGAATCAATGCTAATGTGCGTGAGGTATTTGGAGGAAGTTTGGCATTTTATAGTTGATTATAAAATATGGTTTTATAAGTTTGGCTTTATTTATCTCTCAGTATCCGTGACTAGTCAAAGACCACCTTTTTTGAATAAATGTCGAAGACAATCATCGTGAGCTTTTAAAGTTGTGCACACTAAGAATCTAAGGGCTATCTATGTCTTACTCTTGTTTTCAACATAGTGCATGCATATGTATCAGATTTGCTTAAAATCTGTTGGAGGAGAAAAGATTTACCAGGAGTGAGTGCAATGACAAAGAACAAAAGAGAGATGGCATCCAAATCTATTACTTCGAGTCTTATGTTTGATTCTGTCTCAGTTATGACGCATTCTTGCTTGAATGTGTTTTGATTTTTTTCGAACGAGGACATACGTTGGATATTGTTTATATTTTGGAAGTCGCTCTCATTACTTTATATCTCACTTTCTATTGGTTAATACTATCTCCTTTTCTCACGAACGACCTCTTTTATAGGGAACTTGAAACTCGTAGCAGAATATTTTCAGAGAAGTGAAACATTGGGCGGTCCGTCTAGAGATTGGATCGGTATATATGACGAATGTTCCAAGTAAGCCTTACTCGGCTGTTAATCTTGTTTAACTTCTCTATGACCAGTTCATCTGAGTCATGTTGACCTTCATGGCATATTATGTCCCACTCTTGAAACATGCAGGGAAAGGTCTTAAGAATATATGCAAATATTTTTTTTATTCGGACTTCTATCCCAATTTAAATGCATGAAATAATGAGGGTTTATAACAAGAGCGAAAATAATCGCCTATCTTTGCAACCGTTATCTATTTATTCCTGATACCTTTATAGGTTTATCTTAGATGTCGGCCTCATTTCCTGAGTTTTTGTTTCAGAAGCTAAAGAGAGACATGAAACAATCGATAATGTCAACATTCTTTTATATCCGTTTAATTTTAATTGCTGATATTTCCTATTTTCTCATTTTTATGAGGTTCCCTTGGAGTTCGTTGTATTTAAATTAACGGATCCATAACTAAAAAATATGCATATTCAACCCGCTCTTATACAATGGAAATACACAGATTTTGCAGTTATAAAATAATATCACCTTGTCTTTTCAGTCCGTGTGACTAAATATCGTACTCTGCACTACTAACTAAAGGAGTAAAAGGGATAACTAAATGAGAAATAAGCTTGAAGGAATGGGGAGAGGGGACCCACCTCTGTATTAAGTGCAGTAAGGGATGAAGAGACCTCATTGTATATCACGAACAAGACTAAGGATTTTCCCGAAAGGGGAAAATCATCTGTTATGAATTCTTTATGAAGAACATTAGCTAGAGGCAGGGTTTTGGGGTCAGGTATTAGCAATGAATAACCGTCCCATGGATTGACGGTGATGAGGTTATAATGTGGCACATGCATCTCATGTGCTACACGCAATTTGAGGCTAATCTGACCGTTACACTAGCTGTCGTGCCTTGTATTGGACTGTAGTTAATCCAGCCTGATACGCGCATGTAGACCTAATGGACAAACTTATCTGTGTTGTTTCTCTTCTTAGTACAGTGCGATCCAAGCCTGGGCTGACACCTATAGTTAACTTTTTAAAACTTTTGCTCTTTCCTCTAGATAACTTCTGTAGTTGAGCTGTAATTTTTTATATGCTTTGCTTGGCCAAGATGCGACAAATTTGTTATTAAGCTGCTTGTTTGTTTTTTTTTTGAACAACCTCCTACCTCTCTCAAACCCTGCAACCCTAATTCGGGGAAGAAGACAGAGAATGACAGAATACTCTGTTAACCCTAAACGGGAAGTGAACACTGTTTAATGCTGTGAACCTATATACACAATGGTGTAGGGCCATCGGACAGACCTGAGAACCCAATTCCGTGTACATAATGTCCGATAATGGAAGATAGTAATGGGAAACGATAAGGGGGAAACGATGACGGTGCCATGGCTGACAACAGTTAAAATTGTCTGGGGATGTTAACTGCCAACCATTTTCCTTTTCTCGTTTCACTTGTTATTTGTGCTTCGCTGAAAACTTCCGTTCATAACTTTACAATTCTGACAATTTTCAGGATATTGTATGAGGAAATCGATTATGTCAATGAAGGAAAAAATGCTGATAGATTCCGCCGTGACTTCCGCAATATAAAATGGGTTCGGGTGCCTGTATGTATCATATGAGGATGCCAACTTTTTAAGCTATACATAAAATCAAAAACTTTTTAGCATGACAATTTTCTTCCTCTCATCAGTTAAATCTGTAAATTAATTCAGTGCCTTGAACTGCAGTTTGTTAATTGGGATTACACCTCGCCCAAAGTGTTGACTCTGGAGTATGTTCCAGGTTAGCTGCCTGTTTCCTACCATGTTGATATCTCACTAATCAAAGCCGAGATTCTTTAAACAGTTTAATACAGAATATTCAATCATTTTTCAACTGTTATATTACATCTTATAGATTGGTGATATGAATTGTGGCGTGACAGGAGTTAAGATAAACAATCTGGCGCTGCTTGATGCAAGAGGATACGAACGCTCGCTGATTGCATCACGTGCAATAGAAGCTTATCTGATACAAGTAAGACTTTATGATTCTTTGTCTGGGTTTTAATTTCGTTCTTGAAAATTAATTTTTATATCAAAGCATAATCCAAAGAGCTCCATTAGATTGGTTGCCTTTACATCAAAGGCAATGTCTTCTAGAGTTTTCCAATTTAGCTTCTCTACACTCACAAAAAAGTTTTTTTGTAGTGGATGAAAACATATACTCCTTTTGGTAGTTTTCATAGAATAAAATCCATTTATTAACATGTTACATTCTGAATTTATCCTTTAATTTTGTTTAATCAAATCCTTATTATTTTTCTTCAGATTCTCAGGACCGGTTTCTTTCATGCGGATCCTCATCCTGGCAATCTGGCCATTGATCTTGATGGATCTCTTATCTACTACGATTTTGGAATGATGGGGGACATCAAATCCTTTACTCGGGAAAGACTGTTGGAGCTATTTTATGCTGTGTATGAGAAAGACGCAAGAAAGGTACACTTACATTTTTTAAATTCTCCCCAAGTTCACGGTGCAAGAAATGACTCTTTTAGTAATCCTTTCTGCATGTAGTCCTAAATAATCCTAAACTTCTGCGCAAAGCAATAATTTTGATGTATTGAAAGTGAGTTTTTTTTTGAAGAGATGTATTGGAAGTGAGTTAAATTTATTGCACCTCAACTTTTAATCTCGTTTGAAATAGCCGCAAGGAAAAGTTTTAGGCTTTGTATTATCAGAATATCTATAAATAAAAAAAATTATCGAATACTTTGGTGAGCAATATCTTCATTTTCTTGCTGGTAAATGTGACATGCATATCCATTTCGTCTGTCTTTTTCGTTTCCCTCGATGAAAAAATATCATTTGATCGGCAGGTAATGAAAGGCTTAATTGATCTAGGAGCTCTGCAACCAACTGGAGACATGTCTGCGGTAAGTACTCCTCTTTTTCTCTCCCTCATCATCATAAAAATAGTAATAATGGATAGTGGTGTTGAATTCCATAGGGAGAGAGAGATGAAGAAGAGAGATAGGGAGAGAATAGAGCATAGCAGCCGAAGGAACCCTTTTGTAAAAGCTAAGAAAAATCAAACTCAAATAAATAAGACGGTTCAATAACCTTAAATAAGGATATGAATTGGCATAAACGAAATTACAATAATATAACTGATACGTCATTGAGATTTTTCGAGAATCAAGAAAGGGAGAGAGAAGAAGAACAAAAACTGCAAGATAAAATGGCCTAAGCCTCAAGAATTTCCGAAATATGGAAACACTTGCCCTCACGATAGCTAATTGGTGCCCAGAAGAAACACAATCATGGTTTCACACATATATATTTGTATTTTTATTTTTTACTTCAGAAAAAAGTATTTATATTTTTAAACGTCTGGTGGTGCCTGACGACTATGAACTTCCCGCTTAAGTCGTTAACAGGGCTCTATCAGAATACCGCAACTTCTAACTTTTGGCTCTTTATTTTGTATCTTGATTTCCATTAAAGGTAAGGAGATCCGTGCAATTTTTTCTGGACAATTTGCTGAAACAGACTCCGGACCAGGAGCAGACATTATCGGCCATTGGCGAGGTGGGTCTAAATTCCTTAACTATAAAGTAGTTATATCTTTGATTAACATAGTCGGTGCCGGCAGCGTCATTAAAGGTTCATAAATCTTCATGCAGGATTTATTTGCCATTGCAACTGATCAGCCTTTCCGATTTCCTTCTACTTTTACCTTTGTCTTAAGGGCATTTTCTACGCTTGAAGGTGAGATATATACCTGCCGTTATTTCTTTCAAACCCGTTACATTTGTCTGTTTGGCGATTTCGGCTCCATATTAGTGCGTAATGAATTTTTAGACTTTTGAGATATTCACAAGAATTATTAGGTCTATTACCTGCAATTCGAGCAAAATTGAATTGAATAAGATATCATCCAATCATTTGAAGATCGACGTAATTGTTTCAATCGATCTAATCCCTCAGATCCCCTTTATTGCTCATCTGTTCGGTCGAGATGGTAAGCTCATAACTTGTTTTTTGGTCCATCTATCCTGAAAATTTGTCCCGTCAACTTCTTTACTTCTTAGCTCTTCTCTGATCAATCGAGTGCGAATTTTTAGATCCGATCCGATCCGATCTGGATCAACTCTAGTCCATGACTAGAAAGATTTTGTGAAAGTTCATGTCCTTCAATACCAAATTTTTTTGATAGAAATTCGAAATGAAGCTTGACTCACTTTGTTAGTACCTCCTCAGGGATTGGGTATACTCTAGATCCAGACTTTTCTTTTGCAAAAATTGCCGCACCATATGCTCAGGTAACTTTACATTGATATTTAATATAATTTTATAATTTCTTTAAGGGGTGAATCATAGTTTTATATGCTATGCACTAAGTGTAATTTGGTTCATGGCAGGAATTGTTGGACATAAGACAAAGGCAAAGCTCGGGGACGGAAATTGTCAATCAAATAAGAAAACAGGCGAACGATGTACACTGTTTAACCTTTTTTAATACATCCCTTATTTATCATTTTCCATGAAAATCTTATCGCATACTTAACCGTGTGTGGTGATCTTCGACGGCTTAATGCAACAGTTATCCTCAAATGCAAACTTGCACTGTTGGGCGACGAAGTAGAATTTAAAGAAGTTTCAAGTTTTTCATCAAGTTTTCTCCGAAGTAAAGATTTCCTAAAAATAATTTCTCCATCATCGTTTCAACGATTAAACAATTTTGATTTCTAGGAAGGATCATTGATCTCGGGTGTTCTTCCAATAAAAAAATGTTCTAAACCTTTCACTTATATTCTAGATTCAATATTTTTCTAAACCGTTCGATTCTATTCTAGGAAAAAAATATATCCTCATTTATGATCCTTGTGTTCGTCTCCTCCGAATACTTTATCACGCATTCTTATGGAAAAGTCGTCATGTTTCAACCAATAAAAAATCCCCATTTCTCGTAAAAAAGTAGGATAATAGTGGATTGACCATCTTAGGAATCCCAAAATACATTTTATCTCTTGAAAAAAAAATTGAAAACAGGTTGAACTTTTTTTTTATTGGTAAAATTTTGATATTTCTATTTTCTAGAGAAAATGTTTAAATTTGATCTTACAAAAAGAATAATATTTCTTTCCAAAGTGGAAAAACTAAGAGCAACTTCCATTCTTCCAAACAGGCGAGGAACTCCACCATATCCATGCCCTACCGTGTTCAGAGGATAGAGGAGTTTGTCAAGCAGCTCGAGGCTGGAGACCTCAAACTCCGAGTCCGAGTTCTCGAGGTAACCTCAACATCCTGGCTTTGAACTATACCCAATTTTTTAAATAATATGAAAATTCAAGCCGATATGGATTTATGGATTATTTAACTAATCGAGGGTCGTGTTCATTGCTGGGACAGTCGGAGAGAGCCGCGAGGAAGGCGTCGATCCTGCAGATGGCGACCATCTACACTGCTCTCGGCGGTACTCTCCTCAACGTTGGGGTCACCGTTGGCAGCCAAGGCAATGCCCTCGTCGCTGATGGCTCGTTCCTCGGCGCCGGTACGTGCCTGTCTTTTCATGATGATGATGATGATGATTATGGTTGGGGTCTTAGTTTCCTTCTTATGATGATGATGATTCCTGGGCTATGGTTTCCTGCTTTTTTTCTTCTTCTTTCTGATGTTTGGGTTTTGGTTTCTTACCAGTGTCTTCATCATCATCTTATGCTGATTACAGTTCCGGATTGTCCGGGACGTGGACGAAGGACGGGACGGGACGAATTTCGTCCCGTCCTACGTTCGATGTTAGCTCAGGGACGAAGGACGGGACGGTTTTTCGTCCCGTCCAGTCCTCCCCCGAATTCCTCCTGGGCGAAAAAACACATTTTATATTTTTAATATATTATAATAGATTATAATATGTTATAAGTTGTCCTAGCGAGGCCACGTGGCAACATCTCAACCGTCGGATGTGAATCTGGTGGTCTTCCGTCCAGATTCGTCTGTCCATCGTCCGAAGACCTCCAGACAGATGATTTTTTCATCCTACGGGACGAAAACTGTCCCGTCCGGTGGTCCCCGGGATGAATTTTTGTCCCGAGATTTGTCTGTATCCTCGGACGGGAAGATTTTTTCATCCCGGGACGAAATAATCGTCCCGTCTGCGTCCCTGCACTAGAATGCTGATGATCGTGTTCAGATTTTAATTTCCTATCTTAATTTTTCTTATTCTGATGATGATGGGATGAGATGATAATGATGCCTCGGTTCTATATTCCTAGTAGTCGCTCTTGATCTTGCATTATGGTTATGATGATGATGGGAGTCATAGTGTTTATTATTCATTAGGTTTGGTTACCTTCTATTGATGGTGACGATGCTAATTTTGATTTGAAAAAATGGCGATGATGATGATGATGATTATAATGACTGGGTTTTGATTTGCTACATTTTCTCTCTTTCATAATCATCTTCTTATATGCTGCTGCTGATTAGGATGATGGTGATGATGATGTATGCAGGCGTTTTGTTGATCTTGTTGCTGAGATCCATGCAGAGGGTGAAGAGGCTGGACGAGTTCGAGAAGAAGATTTAAGGAAAAAGAAGCCGGAAAATATAAAAAATTCCATCCCACTTGTATTAATTTAATTAGTCTGTAAATGCAAAAATTCCAACCGTGATAGTAAACTGCGGAGGCCGCTTAGTCAACGGCACACGTGCGACCGACGCGTGTGCAGAGCATGTGTCAGAGCGCATGGCCGCGCCGCCACCCTACCGTACAGTCAAATACCTGCCTTCCCTCTTCCTTCTCGACTCTCTCTCTTCGTCCTCTCTCTCTCTCTCTCTATCTATCTTTTCGTCTCTCTCTCTCTCTCTATCTCTATTTTTCTGTCTATC